>NC_057806.1:21692127-21996364 GCF_018294505.1 Triticum aestivum
ATGTCCAAATGAACCCTGAAAAATCACAAAAATTCACACAACACTCCTGTTGTTCTATGTTGACACGAGAAATTTTTTTTGAAAGCAATAAGAGCCAATGGATATCATTTCGTCCCCAAAGGTGGGATGTTCCCTACCAAAAACCACCATGCTTGTTGTGAGAAGCTCCGGTTTGTGAGAAGCATATACCCAAAGCTGCCCCAAATGGGACAAAATTTGTACCACGGCATGTTGATGTCGCTCCATGATAGCATGCCAAGTTCCATGAATTCCAGACGAGTTTTTGATTTACTAGAATTTAAAAACCATGCATCTCAATGTTTAGCTGGCAATCAACGGTGCCCTGGTGTTTGAAATTCATTCCCATTTCTTGCATGGGACCTAAGCATGCACCCAAGGACACAAATTTGATTTCTCAACCAATTTATATGCATTGGAGAATGTGCATGTAGTTCAAATTTGAATTATGCACATAAATGCATTGAAAACTCAGTTAATGCATAAAAATGTCCAAACGAACCCTGAAAAATCACAAAAATCCGCACAAGACTCCTGTTGTTCTATGTTGACACGAGAAAAAAATTGAAAGCAATAAGAGGCAATGGATATTGTTTCATCCCCAAAGGTGGGACGTTCCCTACCGAAAACCATCATGCTTGTTGTGAGAAGCTCCGGTTTGTGAGAAGCATATACCCAAACCTGCCCCAAATGGGATAATTTTTTTACCGCTCCATGATAGCATGCCAAGTTTCATCAATTTCAGACGAGTTTTTCATTTACTAGAATTTGAAAACCAGGCATCTCAATGTTTTGCCGGCAATCAATGGTGCCCTGGTGTTTGAAATTCATTCCCATTTCTTGCATGGGACCTAAGCATGCACCCAAGGACACATATTTGATTTTTCGACCAATTTATATGCACTGGAGCATGTGCATGTAGTTCAAATTTGAATTGTTCACCTGAAATGGCTAGGAATCCAATTTAATGTATTAAATGTTCAATCGAACCCTGAATAATTCCAATTCTTTTACGACACACATATAGTTGTTCACTCCAGATAAAAGGTCTAGCAATTCAAACACCGTCCATTGCTGCTGTGACCCCATTATGTAATTCAAATCTAGATGAAAAATCAAGTTGATCGCACACAGTTTATTATCAGCAACTGTGTGAGATGCAACACAAAATATCCTGGAGCACCGTCGTTGTATAGTACGCCTATGGCTTATGCGAGAAGGTGCATCGGCTACAGTCCACAGCCGGCGTCTCAAGCACACTAGCTCGCTCCCCAAATATCATTTCACTGTTCAATCATCACCGGTTAAAGATGGGCACGTTGACCCATGTCATGAGGGTAACTTCGGTGGCCCACTAAAGCAAGAGCGCGGCCGCAGCCGCCATGCGCGTGCTAACAAGGTGCATGAGCACGGCCGCAATCTGCGACCGGGCGGCAAAGGCAGCCCAAACGGCCGCTGTTGCTTCTCAGGTGGCGGCAGCAACATCTGCCTTGGGGATAATGAAGGAAATATGCCCTAGAGGCAATAATAAAGTTATTATTTATTTCCTTATATCATGATAAATGTTTATTATTCATGCTAGAATTGTATTAACCGGAAACATAATACATGTGTGAATAGATAGACAAACAGAGTGTCACTAGTATGCCTCTACTTGACTAGCTCATTAATCAAAGATGGTTATGTTTCCTAACCATGAACAAAAGGTTGTTATTTGATTAACGAGATCACATCATTAGGTGAATGATCTGATTGACATGACCCATTCCATTAGCTTAGCACCCGATCGTTTAGTATGTTGCTATTGCATTCTTCATGACTTATACATGTTCCTATGACTATGAGATTATGCAACTCCCGTTTGCCGGAGGAACACTTTGTGTGCTACCAAACGTCACAACGTAAATGGGTGATTATAAAGGAGCTCTACAGGTGTCTCCAAAGGTAGATGTTGGGTTGGCGTATTTCGAGATTAGGATTTGTCACTCCGATTGTCGGAGAGGTATCTCTGGGCCCTCTCGGTAATGCACATCACATAAGCCTTGCAAGCATTAAAACTAATGAGTTAGTTGCGAGATGATGTATTACAGAACGAGTAAAGAGACTTGCCGGTAACGAGATTGAACTAGGTATTGGATACCGACGATCGAATCTCGGGCAAGTAACATACCGATGACAAAGGGAACAACGTATGTTGTTATGCGGTCTGACCGATAAAGATCTTCGTAGAATATGTAGGAGCCAATATGGGCATCCAGGTCCCGCTATTGGTTATTGACCGGAGATTTGTCTCAGTCATGTCTGCATTGTTCTCGAACCGTAGGGTCCGCACGCTTAACGTTACGATGACAGTTATTATGAGTTTATGCATTTTGATGTACCGAAGTTTGTTCGGAGTCCCAGATTTGATCACGGACATGACGAGGAGTCTCGAAATGGTCGAGACATAAAGATTGATATATTGGATGACTATATTCGGACACCGGAAGCGTTCCGGGGAAGTTTTGGATAAAACCGGAGCACCGGGGGGTTACCGGAACCCCCCGGGGGGTTAATGGGCCTTATGGGCCTAATGTGGAGAAGAGGAAGGGGCTACCAGGGCAGGCCGCGCGCCCCCTCTCCCCCTAGTCCTAATTGGACAAGGAGGGAGGGGTGGCGCCCCCCCTTTCCTTCTCTCCCTCCACCTCTCCTAGTTGGACAAGGAACGGGAGGGGAGTCCTACTCCCGGTAGGAGTAGGACTCCTCCTGCGCGCCTCCTCTAGGCCAGCCGCACCCCCCTTGGATCCTTTATATACGGAGGCAAGGGGGCACCCTAGGACACACAAGTTGATCCTCGTGATCGTTCCTTAGCCGTGTGCGGCGCCCCCCTCCACCATATTCCACCTCGGTCATATCGTTGCAGTGCTTAGGCGAAGCCCTGCGTCGGTAGAACATCAT
This sequence comes from Triticum aestivum, assembly GCF_018294505.1. NCBI lineage: Eukaryota > Viridiplantae > Streptophyta > Magnoliopsida > Poales > Poaceae > Triticum > Triticum aestivum. The sequence continues at coordinate 21,695,083 of NC_057806.1, forward strand.
CATCATCACCACGCCGTTGTGCTGACGGAACTCATCCCCGAAGCTTTGCTGGATCGGAGCCCGGGGAGCGTCATCGAGCTGTACGTGTGCTAAGAACTCGGAGGTGCCGGAGTAACGGTGCTTGGATCGGTCGGATCGGGAAGACGTATGACTACTTCCTCTACGTTGTGTTAACGCTTCCGTTGTCGATCTACAAGGGTACGTAGATCACACTCTCCCCTCTCGTTGCTATGCATCACCATGATCTTGTGTGTGCGTAGGATTTTTTTTGAAATTACTACGTTCCCCAACAGATAAACAACTGGTGAGAGCGGCACAACAGTTGTCCGTTTTGCAGCGGCGGCCTTAGCCCTAATGGAGGCCGCCCACGCCCAGCTCCTGGCGGTCAGCGCACAAATCTAATGAAGCTTCTCCGACAACGGTCAGCAACCCACGGCCGAAGAGCTGGCAATCACCGAGAGCATTCGAGCAGCCTTCTGTTCCTCCGCCGCATACCTTGCGATGTCGGAGCCCGTCCAAGCCCAGATCGTGTTCGCCCATGCCCAGCTCGTGGCGGCCTTTTCCAAAGAGATGGCAGACACGGATGGAGAGATGCTTGCCGAGTATGGTGCGATGGATGCCATGGAGCCTGTCGGTGTCAAAACCGGTGGATGTCGGGTAGGGGGTCCCGAACTGTGCGTCTAAGGCGGATGGTAACAGGAGATAGGGGACACAATGTTTTACCCAGGTTCGGGCCCTCTTGATGGAGGTAAAACCCTACGTCCTGCTTGATTAATATTGATGATATGGGTAGTACAAGAGTAGATCTACCACGAGATCAGAGAGGCTAAACCCTAGAAGCTAGCCTATGGTATGATTATATGTTGTCCTACGGACTAAAACCCTCCGGTTTATACAGACACCGAAGGGGGCTACGGTTACACAAGGTCGATTACAAAGGAGGAGATATACATATCCGTATTGCCTAGCTTGCCTTTCACGCCAAGTAGAGTCCCATCCGGACACGAGACGAAGTCCTCAATCTTGTATCTTGATAGTCCAACAGTCCGGCCAAAGGATATAATCCGGTTGTCCGGATACCCCCTAATCCAGGACTCCCTCAGTAGCCCCCGAACCAGGCTTCAATGACGCTGAGTCCGACACGCAGTGTTGTCTTCGGCATTGCAAGGCGGGTTCTTCTCCAACTTTCAAGTGTTCGTAAGCAGTGTCCGGCTCCATAAATGTTGAACCTCTTGGCTCCTGCACCCAATAAGGGCTATCTCCCACGTGTCGAATGAATACGAGGTGCCAGGGCGTTTTTACATTCGCCCCCTAGCTAGATAAATAAATTGTCTATTAAAGGGATGGGGATTCTTAGATTCGATCCATATCATCCTCCCCCAGCGAGAATTCATCAGAGAGTGCTTCGGAAAGATCCATTCCAGCATGGCCGACCTCTGCAGCTCCTCCTCCCGCTCCCGTAGCCCTAAGCCCGGTGATTGGGAGAGGTGTTCAGTCCCGCACAGCCGATTAGTCGAGCTGCAAAATAAGGGATTTCTCCCTCCGGCGTATATGGTGCCCGTTCGAGTCGGGCTCTGTAACGCCCTCAATGCGGCTATATCTCCCACGTGTCGAGGCACGACTTAGAGGCATAGCCGCATTGAAAGCAATGTTGCAAGTTAGGCAATCTTCACAACATCCCATGTAATATATATAGATAATAAAAGGGGAGATACATAGATGGCTTACACTCACCACGTCAATCAAAGTACATAAATAACATTACATCATCCAAACACTCATGGCCCGACTATGGCGCCAAAATAAAAGAACAACCCAACATGCGACATGGTCCCGATCGTCCCAACTGGGCACCACTACTGATCATTAAGGAAAGAAACATAGTAACGGCGTGAGTCCTCGTCGAACTCCCACTTGAGCTCAAGTGCGTCATCTGGAACGGAGTCATCAGGGCCTGCATCTGGTTTAATAGTAATCTGTGAGCCACAGGGACTCAGCAATCTCGCACCCTCGCGATCAAGACTATTTAAGCTTATAGGTAAGGCAAGGTAATTTATGTGGAGCTGCAGCAAGTGACTAGCATATATGGTGGCTAACCTGTTCGCATAAGAGAGCGAGAATAGAGAGCAAAGCGCGAGCGAGTAACTAGAGAACAACCTGCGCAAGCATTACTCCAACACCGTGTTCACTTCCCGGACTCCGCCGAGATGAGACCATCACGGTAACTCACACAGTTGATTCATATTATTTAAGTTAAGGTTCAAGTTATCTACAACCGGACATTAACAAATTCCCATCTGCCCATAACCGCGGGCACGGCTTTCGAAAGTTCAAATCCCTGCAGGGGAGTCCCAACTTAGCCCATGACAAGCTCTCATGGTCAACGAAGGAATAGACCTCCTCCCGAGACATTCTCATCAGACTCGGCATCCCGGTTTTTCAAGACACTTCGACAAGTTAAAACAAATCGAGCAACACCGCCCGAATGTGCCGACAAATCCCGATAGGAGCTGCACATATCTCTTTCTCAGGGCACACTTAGATTGTCCTAGGTATGGGTAGGCCAGCCCAGAGTTGCCCCTGGTGGCCATCGGCAGCTGACAGGTGGACCAACACTCAGAGGAGCACTGGCCCGGGGGGGGGGGGTTAAAATAAGATGACCCTCGGGCTCCGGAAACCCAAGGGAAAAAGAGGCTAGGTGGCAAATGGTAAAACCAAGGTTGGGCATTGCTGGAAAAGCTTTAATCAAGACAAACTATCAAGGGGTTCCCATTATAACCCAACCGCGTAAGGAACGCGAAAATCCGGGAACATAACACCGATATGACAGAAACTAGGGTGGCAAGAGTGGAACATTACACTAGGCGAGAGGCCGAGCCTTCCACCCTTTACCAAGTATATAGATGCATTAAGATAACATGGCAATATAATGATATCCCAACAAGTAAATAATGTTCCAAAAAGGAACGGTCTCCAATCTACACCTGCAACTAGCAACGCTATAAGAGGGGCTGAGAAAAGCGGTAACATAGCCAATCAACGGTTTGCTAGGACATGGTGGGTTAGAGCTTTGACATGGAAATTTGGGAGGCATGATAAGCAAGTGGTAGGCATCGTAGCATAGGCATAGCAAAAGAGCGAGCATCTAGCAAAGCAAAGATAGAAGTGATTTCGAGGGTATGATCATCTTGCCTGCAAAGTTGTCAGAGTTGACTGGATCCTCGAAAGCAAACTCAATGGGCTCCTCGATAGCGAACTCGTCTCCTAGCTCTACCCAAACAAGACAAACAAGCAACAAGGACACAATCAACCACGTGCAAACTCAAACAACATGATGCGAAGATGGTATGCTATGCGGGATGCAATATGTGATGCATATGCAAGATTTGATAAGGAATGAATGAACCTGGCCTCAACTTGGAAAACCAAGTGTGCCACTGGAAAGATGAGATGAAATCGCTTGAAAACGATATAAAGATCATCGGAATCGGGGTTACGGTTTGGAAATGGCAAGCGATTCAAATATGACACCGGTCTGTGATTTACAGCAAGTAACCATATAAATGCAACAAGATGAACATGCTACAGCACACAAACATGGCAAAAAATACATGGCAGGGATCCATTCATGATGCTTAACAAAAGATGAACACTGAGCTACGGCCAATTCATCCATTAACAGGTTCAAACAAGCATGGAAAAAATGCATTTGGCAAACAGATTTCAGACTTAGTGAAATTAACACTTGTCTGGAGTTTCAGATCAGATAGCACTCTTTGGAGCATGAAAACTATATGATACAGGAGCTGAACATGGCAAAGTAAAGCATGGCATGGAGCTACTCAAAGAGCTTAACAAAAGATCCTTAGTGACCTTGAGCCAAAAGGGATTAGAAAATACATTTTCAAGCATGTGAACATGGCAAAAAACATAATCAGTTCTCAGAATTAGTGAAAAACTGGAGCATGCAAAATCAGATATCAAGTAGGTATGTTTACGAGCTCGATGCACTCACTACAGAGCAAGTCATGACAATCTAAGCATACACCCATCAAGAATACACAAAATACAAGCTAGACATGGCAAGAACAATAACATAGCATGCACGGATCAACTACAACATCCTCGACAAAATCGCTAACAAGTAGACAATCTGCCCAGATTCACGAAATAGCAAAAGTAGAGCTCGATTGACTCAATCTAGGGTGCTCCATAATTGCAAACAAATACATGGATGGATAGAGCACTACAATATTAACATAACATCCTTACTGATCATCCTCAAAAGAGGCACGGATCACTAGCAAAAAACATGAACATATGGCACACTGAGATAAACAATCCAATGACTTGGTGGAAATGCTAAGTCCCTGAATTCAGCATTAACGAATGCACCACTTTGCAAGCTTGTGCTAGTCACCACACACATAAAAAAAATACATGGGTTGCACCTCTGGATAGATGGCAAAACATATAACAAAACACATGTAGAGCACAGGGGCATATCATGCACACATTAATCATGGCAAAAATGACAAAAATCTAATTGGAGCAGCAGATCTGACAATTATCTCAAATAGCATTCTTCCAACAGCATTTCAGGCATCAAGATGAACTCAAATAAAAATGATGCAATGAGATGAAATGATGTACTCTCTGAGATGAACAATTCGATATGCTATATGCCCAAAACGGAGCTACGGATGCGGTGTTACGACATGATGAAAATAGCTAAATAAACTGAAAACTTAGTGAAGAAAAAGGTCAACCCCTAGGGTTTTTCAGATCTGGATTAGATCTCGCTGGAGCACGCAAAACGAGGATGGCTAGGGTCGGCCTTGGAGCTCGCCGGACTTGGAGGTGGGGGCATGCCAGCGGGAGGGGTGCGGCGGAGGCGGAAGACGGAGGCGGATGCGGCGCCGGGCGGAGCGGTGGTCGGGCGAGGCGGCGTGGGTGGAGCTCGCCGGCCGCGGTGGCATGCCGGTCGGAGGTGGCCGGAGTCCGGCAAGGCGGCGGCGGAAGGACCCGGGCGGCGGGGCGCGCGCGTGGGCTGGGAGGGCTCTCCCGGGCCCCGACGGGCCCGCGCGGCGGCGAAGTGGGCGCCAGGTGGTGGCCAACGGGAGAGGGCCACGTGGAAGCGGCGGGGCAGACCCGGACGTGTCCGTCGGTGGTGGCTTTGTCCGGCGGCGGCGGGTGGAGATGGATCTAGGGTTTTCGGGGGGGGGGGAGAGAGGAGAAGGAGATTTTCGGGGGTGTCTTTATATAGGCATAGAGGGAGCTAGGAGAGTCCAAATGAGGCGCGGTTTTCGGCCACGCGGTCGTGTTCGAACGCTCTAGATGATGGAAAAGGTTTTGGTGGGTTTTGGTCCAAATTGAAGGGGTGTTGGGCTGCAACACACACGAGGCCTTTTCGGTCCCTCGGTTAATCGTTGGAGCATCAAACAAAGTCCAGATGGTACGAAACTTGACAGGCGGTCTACCAGTAGTAAACCAAGGCCGCTTGTCAAGTCGCGGTCCAATCCGGAAATGTTTAATCCCCACACACGGAAGAAAGGTAGAAATGACCACCGGAGGAGAACGGAGCGCCGGAATGCAAAACGGACAACGGGGAAAATGCTCGGATGCATGAGGCGAACACGTATGCAAACACAATGCACATGATGACATGATATGAGATGCATGACAACGATAACAACACACAGAGACAAAAACCCGAACCCGAGAAAATAAAATAACTTAACGCCGGAAACGGCAAGAGTTGGATTACATAATAGGTAAATCATATCCGGGGTGTTAAAACACTCCACCACTACGAAAGGATCTCATCCCGAGACCTAGGACTGAAAGAACGCCGGGTACTCAGAACGGAGGTGATCCTCGCGTTCCCAGGTAGCTTCACGGTCGGAATGGTGTGACCACTTGACTTTGAGGAATTTGATCAACTTGTTGCGAGTCTTGCGTTCAGTCTCTTCAAGAATAGCAACGGGGTGCTCACGATAAGAGAGATCTGCTTGGAGCTCAATGTCTTCGAAGGTGACGGTGCGGTCAAGAGTCTTGAAGCACTTTCGAAGCTGAGAGACATGGAACACGTCATGCACATTTGCAAAGTTTGAAGGAAGCTCGAGTTGATAGGCGAGATCGCCTCTCTTGCTGACGATCTTGAAAGGTCCCACGTATCTAGGGGCAAGCTTCCCTTTGATACCGAAGCGACAAGTACCTTTCATTGGAGAGACGCGGAGGTAAACATGTTCTCCAATCTCAAAAGCCAAATCACGGTGCTTACTATCATAGTAGCTCTTTTGGCGGGATTGGGCTGCTTTGAGGTTATCTCGAATGACTTTGCACATTTCCTCTGCCTCTGTGATTAAGTCATTACCGAGAAGCTGACGTTCACTGGTTTCAGACCAGTTGAGAGGGGTACGGCACTTCCTGCCATACAGAATTTTGAACGGGACCTTGCCCGAACTTTCTTGAAAACTGTTGTTGTAGGAGAATTCAGCATATGGAAGACAATCCTGCCACTTCATGCCGAAGGAGATCACACAAGCCCTGAGAATATCTTCAAGAATCTGATTGACACGCTTGACTTGACCGCTAGTTTGAGGATGGAAAGTTGTGCTGAAGCGGATGTTGGTGCCCATGGCCTTCTGAAAAGAATCCCAAAACTTGGAGGTAAAGATGCTGCCATGGTCTGAAGAGATCACTTATGGAATACCGTGCAGAGAGACAATTTGAGAGGTATAGAGTTCCGCCAATTGAGCTGCAGTGATAGACTCTTTGATAGGCAGAAAGTGAGCCACTTTAGTGAGTTTGTCGATGACAACGAATATAGCATCATTGCCACGTTTGGACTTTGGAAACCCACTCACGAAGTCCATCTCAATGTGGTCAAACTTCCATTCTGGAATGGAAAGAGGTTGGAGGAGACCCGCTGGCCTTTGGTGTTCTGCCTTCACTCTTCTGCAGACATCACACTCATTCACGAACTGAGCAATCTCGTGCTTCATTCGAGTCCACCAATAAGCCTGCTTGAGGTCCTGATACATCTTCGTGCTCCCAGGGTGGATGGAGAGGAGAGAATTGTGAGCCTCGTTCATGATAACCTTACGAAGATCACCTTTGGGCACAACAATACGATCCTCGAAGAAGAGAGTATCATTGTCATCAAGGCGGTAGCACTTGTACTTGGGTTGACTCTTGGCAATCCCAATCTTCACCTTCTTCACCATAGCATCAAGAAGCTGAGCTTGGCGAATCTGGTCTTCCAAGGTAGGAGAGACTTGAAGGTTGGCGAGGAAACCTTGAGGAACAACTTGCAGATTAAGTTTGCGGAAAGCTTCACAAAGCTCGGGTTGATAAGGCTTGAGAATAAGACTGTTGCAGTAAGCCTTCCTGCTCAATGCGTCAGCAATCACATTGGCCTTGCCTGGAGTATACTCGATACTCGGATTATACTCTTGAATCATTTCGACCCATCGAGTCTTCCTGAGGTTGAGATTAGGCTGAGTGAAGATGTACTTGAGACTCTTGTGGTCAGTGAAAATGTCCACTTTCCTTCCCAATAAGAGATGTCTCCAAGTCAAAAGAGCATGCACAACTGCCGCCAACTCGAGGTCATGAGTGGGGTAGTTCTTCTCGTTGGGCTTCAACTGGCGAGAGGTATACACCACAACTTTCTTCTCTTGCATCAACACTGCGCCAAGACCTTGGAGAGAGGCATCACAAAAGACCTCATACGGCTTGGATTCATCAGGAGGAGTCAGAACTGGAGCAGTGACCAATTTCTCTTTCAAAGTGTTGAAAGCGATGTCACATTCCAGAGACCAAACGTACTTGACGTGCTTCTGGAGAAGATTTGAGAGAGGCTTCGCGATCTTAGAAAAGTTTTCAACGAATCTTCGATAGTAGCTTGCGAGACCGAGGAAGCTACGGAGTTGCTTCACGTTCTGAGGTGGTTCCCAATTCATAATTGCAGACACCTTCTTAGGATTCACCGCGATGCCCTTGGCAAAGATGATATGCCCAAGATGAAGAACCTCATCGAGCCAAAATTCGCACTTGGAGAACTTGGCGTAGAACTGGTGTTCCCTGAGCTTATCGAGTACCAAACGCAAGTGCTTGGCATGATATTCCTTGTTCTTCGAAAAGATCAGAATGTCGTCGAGATAGACCAAAACGAAGTCATTGGTATAGGCGTTGAAGATGAAGTTCATCATGCGAGAGAACGTCGGAGGAGCATTGACGAGGCCAAAAGACATGACAGTGTATTCATATGAACCATAGCTTGTCGTGAAAGCCGTCTTGGGAATATCTTGCTCACGGATTCGAATCTGATGATAACTCATATGGAGATCAAGCTTGGAGAATACTTAGGCACCTTTGAGTTGTTCGAACAGCTCGTTGATGTTGGAAAGTGGGTATTTGTTCTTGATGGTCTTCTTGTTCAATGGACGGTAATCAACACAAAGTCGGTCCGTTCCATCCTTCTTCTTCACAAAAAGAACACCGCAACCCCACGGAGAAGAACTAGGTCGGATAAGACCCATTCTCTCTTGAATATCGAGTTGCTTCTTCAGCTCCTTCAACTCTTTAGGTCCGAGCTTGTAAGGACGCTTGCACACTGGTTCCGTGCCAGGCTCAAGATCGATGACGAATTCAACTGGCCGGTGCAGAGGCATTCCTGGAAGCTCTTCTGGAAAGATGTCTTGATATTCGCAAACGACTGGAATCTGCGAGATAGCATCCAGTTCACCCTTCTCACTGAGAGAAAACAGACGGATAGTATCATCACGAGCGGCAAAGACAATTACATCCTTAGACGAATGAGTCAATTGAATATGCCTGGCTGCACAATCAAGCTGAGCCTTATGCTTAGAAAGCCACTTCATTCCGAGAATAAGATCAATATCCGAGTCACCAAGAACCGTTGGAGAAGCCATAAACTTGTAGTCACCCAAGGTGATAGTAACATCCGTAACGATGGAGTTAGCATGCATGCGCTTACCGGGAGAAACAACTGCTAACGGACTAGGCAAAACTTGCGAAATCAATTCATGCCTAGATGTAAACGGTCTCGAGATGAAACAATGCGATGCACCAGTGTCAAAAAGAACTTTAGCTGGAATATCATTAACAGGGAGGTTACCCATGATGACATCTGACGCGTCCTCTGCCTGAGCTGTATTCATCAAGTTGACCTTGGCATGCTTGGAGTTATGCTTGACCACAGCTATACTTGCCGATCTCACAGGAGGAGGAGGAAGACGCCTCTGATTGAAGCATTTGTTGGCATAGTGACCCTTCTGTTGGCACTTGTTGCGCGTGACCTCTGAAAGTGGATGGTGGTACGGTGCACTCGATCTTAGAGCTTGAGACGAAGTCTTGTTCTGAAAACCAGGGTTGGGTGGGTGGGAAGATCCACTGCCACCTTTGCTCTTCTGATACGGCTGACGGAACAGAGGAGGAGGAAGCCAATACTTCTGCTGCTTGGCCACTTGAGTAGAGGAAGAAGGAGTAACATCTCTGACTCGCTTCTTGGAAGCATCACACCTCAGTTGAGCAACCTCTTGGTTCAATGCCATGTTGTAGAACTCATCGTACCTCAAGGGCTCAAAGAGAACAAGAGCTAGCTGGATTTCTTCTCTGAGACCACCCCTGAACTGGTATATCATGCTCTTCTCATCAGGGACGTCCTTCTTAGCAAAGCGGGCGAGCTTCTGGAACAACTTGTTGTAGTCATAGACAGACAAAGAGCCTTGCTTCAGGTTGCGGAATTCCTCATGCTTGCTTTCAACCACGCTCTGAGGAATATGATGAGCTTTGAAATCTTGACGGAATTCATCCCAGGTAATCACACGTCCTCTGGAATCCTTGTACTGCTGGAACCACTCTGCAGCTTGGTCTTTGAGTTGGAAGGAAGCGAACTTGACAAAGTCCTCAGGCTGACGTTACTGCACTGAAAATGCTTGCACAGATCCATGAGCCAATCGTCAGCATCAGTTGCCTCAACACAATTGCTGAAAGTCTTTGGCTGATTAGCAAGGAACTGGTTGAGTGTAGCAAAGTGATTTTGATTGTTGCCTTGGTTGCCTTGGTTCACTTGATTGCGCTCTTGAAGAATTTGCATGATCAACTACGTGTTTGCATTGGTTGCGGCCATCACAGCTTGCCATGCCTCCGAAGGAGGTGGAGGTGGTGGCGGATCAGCATTCAGAGTCGTGCTCGTTGGAGGAGCCATCTTGAAGAGGTTGACATCCATTAGCACATTGATAGACAAATATTGAAGCTGAATCCAACGGAATGAAAATTGCAACATATAGTCTTCACATCCGAACAAAATGAACGAATGCATTCCACTTGAAATTGTCACATATCCATAAATTGAAAAGCCACTTAGAATTTAGGTAGAGAAATAAATCAACAAGGTACGGATCAAGAATGAATACTCGGTAAGAAATCCCAATCTCAAACCAAATATCCGTGGAAGAAGAACTAGAGCTACAAGAATTCCCACCTATGAAACTCCCGAACCTTTCCGGTTATGCAATCAGGTGTTGGGGATACAGGGGAAGCATAATATCTCACCCAAAAATAGCAAATCCTACATCCAGCTGTATCCATCCTTCAACACATAACCGAGAAAAACATTGGAAACCATCTACCTCAACCTTCGAAAGGTATCCGTTATACAAGTTATGGCGATACTCCCGAACTCCCGCCCAAGTACTGGGTGGCGTCGAGGTTATCTCACCAACGAACTGCATAAAAGAGATTTTCGATGTCGGCGTACTAATCTTAGGTATTCCAGAACTGTAACGATAAACTTGTGACGACAACACCTCGGAGCTCAACTCCCCGAGACACTGCCACAACCCCTAAAGACATGAGGCACCAAGAACAATGTTCTCGTCACAAAACCATCAGAACAATTCCAAGATACCCGCGTGATCCAAAATTTTTTTTAGTGAAATTTGAGAAGAGAAGAGTCAAAACTCTACGTCAGGATGCCTCACCAGAGCTATGAAGAGACTGGGAAGTAAAAAGAATTCCTAAACTCTCCGATATATAATTCCTAAATGACTCAAAACATTTTTGTAGACTCAACAACGGCTGCTAAAAACGATCAATCAGTGGGGGCTCCTAAGGTCGGGGAAGGCTTTGATTACCAACTTGTAACGCCCTCGATGCGGCTATATCTCCCACGTGTCGAGGCACGACTTAGAGGCATAGCCTCATTGAAAGCAATGTCGCAAGTTAGGCAATCTTCACAACATCCCACGTAATATATATAGATAATAAAAGGGGAGATACATAGATGGCTTACACTGGCCACGTCAATCAAAGTACATAAATAACACTACATCATCCAAACACTCATGGCCCGACCACGGCGCCAAAATAAAAGAACAACCCAACATGCGACACGGTCCCGATCGTCCCAACTAGGCACCACTACTGATCATCAGGGAAAGAAACATAGTAACGGCGTGAGTCCTCGTCGAACTCCCACTTGAGCTCAAGCGCGTCATCTGGAACGGAGTCATCACGGCCTGCGTCTGGTTTAATAGTAATCTGTGAGCCACAGGGACTTAGCAATCTCGCACCCTCGCGATCAAGACTATTTAAGCTTATAGGTAAGGCAAGGTAATTTATGTGGAGCTGCAGCAAGCGACTAGCATATATGGTGGCTAACCTGTTCGCAAAAGAGAGCAAGAAGAGAAAGCAAAGCGCGAGCGAGTAACTAGAGAACAACCTATGCAAGCATTACTCCAACACCGTGTTCACTTCCCGGACTCCGCCGAGAAGAGACCATCACGGTAACTCACCCAGCTGATTCATTTTAATTAAGTAAGGTTCAAGTTATCTACAACCGGACATTACCAAATTCCCATCTGCCCATAACCGTGGGCACGACTTTCGAAAGTTCAAATCCCTGCAGGGGAGTCCCAACTTAGCCCATGACAAGCTCTCACGGTCAACGAAGGAATAGACCTCCTCCCGAGACATTCCGATCAGACTCGGCATCCCGGTTCTTCAAGACACTTCGACAAGTTAAAACAAATCCAGCAACACCGCCCGAATGTGCCGACAAATCCCGATAGGAGCTGCACATATCTCTTTCTCAGGGCACACTCAGATTGTCCTAGGTACGAGTAGGCCAGCCCATAGTTGCCCCTGGTGGCCACCGGCAGCTGACAGGTGGAACTACACTCAGAGGAGCACTGGCCCGGGGGGGGGGGGGGTTAAAATAAGATGACCCTCGGGCTCCGGAAACCCAAGGGAAAAAGAGGCTAGGTGGCAAATGGTAAAACCAAGGTTGGGCATTGCTGGAAAAGCTTTAATCGAGACGAACTATCAAGGGGTTCCCATTATAACCCAACCGCGTAAGGAACGCGAAAATCCGGGAACATAACACCGATATGACGGAAACTAGGGCGGCAAGAGTGGAACAAAACACTAGGAGAGAGGCCGAGCCTTCCACCCTTTACCAAGTATATAGATGCATTAAGATAACATGGCAATATAATGATATCCTAACAAGTAAATAATGTTCCAACAAGGAACGGTCTCCAATCTTCACCTGCAACTAGCAACGCTATAAGAGGGGCTGAGCAAAGCGGTAACATAGCCAATCAACGGTTTGCTAGGACATGGTGGGTTAGAGGTTTGACATGGTAATTTGGGAGGCATGATAAGCAAGTGGTAGGCATCGTATCATAGGCATAGCAAAAGAGCGAGCATCTAGCAAAGCAAAGATAGAAGTGTTTTCGAGGGTATGATCATCTTGCCTGCAAAGTTGTCAGAGTTGACTAGATCCTCGAAAGCAAACTCAACGGGCTCCTCGATAGCGAACTCGTCTCCCGGCTCTACCCAAACAAGAGAAACAAGCAACAAGGACACAATCAACCACGTGCAAACTCAAACAACATGATGTAAAGATGGTATGCTATGCGGGATGCAATATGTGATGCATATGCAAGATTTGACAAGGAATGAATGAACCTGGCCTCAACATGGAAAACCAAGTGTGCCACTGGAAAGGTGAGATGAAATCGCTTGAAAACGATATAAAGATCACCGGAATCGGGGTTACGGTTTGGAAATGGCAAGCGATTCAAATATGACACCGGTCTGCGATTTACAGCAAGTAACCATATAAATGCAACAAGATGAACATGCTACAGCACACAAACATGGCAAAAAATACATGGCAGGGATCCATTCATGGTGCTTAACAAAAGATGAACACTGAGCTACGGCCAATTCATCCATTAACAGGTTCAAACAAGCATGGCAATAATGCATTTTGCAAACAGATTTCAGACTTGGTAAAATTAACACTTATCTGGAATTTCAGATCAGATAGCACTCTTTGGAGCATGAAAACTATATGCTACAGGAGCTGAACATGGCAAATTAAAGCATAGCATGGAGTTACTCAAAGAGCTTAACAAAAGATCCTTAGTGACCTTGAGCCAAAAGGGATCAGAAAATACATTTGCAAGCATGTGAACATGGCAAAAAACATAATCAGTTCTCAGACTTAGTGAAAAACTGGAGCATGCAAAATCAGATATCAAGTAGGCATATTTACGAGCTCGATGCACTCACTAAAGAGAAAGTCATGACAATCTAAGCACACACCCATCAAGAATACACAAAATACAAGCTAGACATGGCAAGAACAATAACATAGCATGCACGGATCAACTACAACATCCTCGGCCAAATCGCTAACAAGTAGACAATCTGCCCAGATTCACGAAATAGCAAAAGTAGAGCTCGATTGACTCAAGCTAGGGTGCTCCATAATTGCAAACAAAGACATGGATGGATAGAGCACTACAATATTAACATAATATCCTTACTGATCATCCTCAAAAGAGGCACGGATCACTAGCAAAAAACATGAACATATGGCATAATGAGATAAACAGTCCAATGACTTGGTGGAAATGCTAAGTCCCTGAAATCAGCATTAACGAATGCACCACTTTGCAAGCTTGTGCTAGTCACCACACACATAAAAAAAATACATGGGTTGCACCTCTGGATAGATGGCAAAACATATAACAAAACACATGTAGAGCACAGGGGCATATCATGCACACATTAATCATGACAAAAATGACAAAAATCTAATTGGAGCAGCAGATCTGACAATTATCTCAAATAGCATTTTTCCAACAGCATTTCGGGCATCAAGATGAACTCAAATGAAAATTATGCAATGAGATGAAATGATGTACTCTCTGAGATGAACATTTTGATATGCTATATGCCCAACACGGAGCTACGGATGCGGAGTTACGACATGATGAAAATAGCTAAATAAATTCAAAACTTAGTGAAGAAAAAGGTCAACCCCTAGGGTTTTTCGGATCTGGATCGGATCTCGCCGGAGCACGCAAAACGAGGATGGACAGAGTCGGACTTGGAGCTCGCCGGAGTTAGAGATGGGGGCACGCCGGCTGGAGGGGTGCGGCGGAGGCGGAAGACGGAGGCGGAGGCGGCGCCGGGCGGACTGGTGGCCGGGCGAGGCGACGTGGGCGGAGCTCGAGCTCGCCAGCCGCGGTGGCGCGCCGGCCGGAGGTGGCCGGAGTCCGGCAAGGCGGCGGCGGAAGGACCCGGGCGGCGGGGCGAATCCCAGGCGGCGGGGCGCGCGTGCGTGGGCCGGGAGGGCTCTCCCCGGGCCCCGGCGGGCCCGCGCGGCAGCGAAGTGGGCGCCGGGCGGCGGCCAACAGGAGAGGGCCACGTGGCAGCGGCGGGGTGTCCGGACGTGTCCGTCGGTGGCGGCTTTGTCCGGCGGCGGCGGGTGGAGATGGATCTAGGGTTTTCGGGGGAAGGAGAAGGAGATTTTCGGGGGGTGTCTTTATATAGGTATAGAGGGAGCTAGGACAGTCCAAATGAGGTGCGGTTTTCGGCCACGCGATCGTGATCGAATGCTCTAGATGATGGAGAAGGTTTTTATGGGTTTTGGGACAAATTGAAGGGGTGTTGGGCTGCAACACACACGAGGCCTTTTCGGTCCCTCGGTTAACCGTTGGAGCATCAAACGAAGTCCAAATGGTACGAAACTTGACAGGCGGTCTACCGGTAGTAAACCAAGGCTGCTTGTCAAGTCTCGGTCCAATCCGGAAATGTTTAATCCCCACACACGAAAGAAAGGTAGAAATGACCACCGGAGGAGAACGGAGCGCCGGAATGCAAAACGGACAACGGGGAAAATGCTCGGATGCATGAGGCGAACACGTATGCAAACGCAATGCACATGATGACATGATATGAGATGCATGACAATGATAAAAACACACGGAGACAAAAACCCGAACCTGAGAAAACAAAATAACTTAACAACGGAAACGACAAGAGTTGGATTACATAATAGGTAAATCATATCCGGGGTGTTACAGGCTCGCCACCTACAATGGCGGGGCGCAAGCAGAGAGCCTTCCTTGTCCCTCCATGGGAGAACGGGTCTGCCTTGTTCCTTATTTACTAAGGGGACTCAGATTTCCAATTCACTTATTCCTCCGTGGGCTCCTGGAGTTCTACGTCCTCCAATTACACAATCTCACCCCTGCCTCCATTCTACATATCGCCGGCTATGTTGCTCTCTGCGAGTTGTTCCTGGGCTGCGAGGCTCACTTCAAGCTGTGGAAAAGGCTATTCTGCCTTGTCCCTCGCACACAGAGGGAATCACTTTATCAAGTGGGCGGAGCTGAAATATGGCGCATCACCGACACCGGATACCTGTCGGTACCCCGAAGAAACCGTCCGAAGACTGGCCTTCGGAATGGTTTTATATGGAGGACGTCCCCCTTCCGGACCCTGTTCGACGTGGTCTACCTGAGTTCAACAATACTCCTCTGAAGAAGCGCCGAAGTTGGCGCCCATGGAGCCCCCAGGCGGAAGACAACAGAGAAGTCCTCTATCTGATGAACCGGATCAAAGCACTGGCTCAATCAGGATTGACAATAATTGAAGTCATGTCAATTTGCATAGGGCGGGGAGTGCAGCCACTTCAATATCGTGGGCACCCCTTGTGGTGTTATAACGGGGCGGATGACGCCACCCACTACGGGCGTAAGGGTCCAGACAATGCTGCCGCTCTAGCGAAGATTCTGTCCGAACTGTTCAAGGGTGAGGAGGAGGAGTTCACCCGCATCAAACCACGGGATGGATTCTCCATGTACAATCCTCCAAGCTGGGTAAGTCATATCTCCCTGCTCCCATTGTTCCCGCATTCTTTGTCGTAAGTATTTACCTTGCCACTTTGCGGCAGGAACTGCGAAAGGCCATAAAGGAGGTCAGTAGCCCTTCTCCACAACCAGAGGACACTGACCGGGCCCTCGACTCCGGACTCGAAGAAGATTCGGTTATATCCGTGGAGCTGATAGACCGGCAGTTCTATCAGTTAAGCTGCGATGATGCCATGGTGGCCATTACGGCCGACTATCCTGGACTGCTCCCTGCATCGCACGTAAAAAACCAAAAAGTCCCAACTCCAAAACTAGGATCCCCTTTTAGACACTTCACCCACCATATACACATGGCATTTTACAGGGAAGGCATTCGGGACGCCCTACCAAGCCTTTGGCAACACGCCAACATGAGGCACCGAGGCCGGGCGGGCCAAAAAGGAAGGCGGTCAGGACGGAGACGCCAGCGCAAAGGTATAACAAACCCCGCTCCATGGTTGTCGTCTCTCTTGAAATATAATGACGCCCGCATTTCTTTAACAGAAAAAACGCTCGCCAGAATATGTCCGGCGATGTTACTAATCATGCTTCCACCAGCCGGGCGCCAGGACCGGACATAGAGGTGGAAGCCGATATGGGGCAGGCGCCGGATAATCCCTCTACGAAGGATGCAGATAGGTTATCCGCTACTAACTCAGAAGTGGAAAGCGCCATGAACCATAGGCGCCGCTGGGCCGTACTCCGGGACGCTTGTTTCTCACCGGAGGCATTTGATGCCTTCAATTCCGAAGAGGCGCACCTCCGTGCTGCTCAAGATCGCCTAGCCAGAGCCACGGATCAATATGTAAAGGATGTACGGGTAAGTGAATCTGACGATTCATATGTATCAGTAGCCCCTGAGACTTGAAACAGTTAGCATAACTGATTTAAGGATCATCTTATTTGTGCAGGTTCTTACAGAGAAGAATACTAGGCTAACCCAGGAGCTAGAGGAATGCAAGACCCAACTGCGGGCTGTTGTGGTCGCATTGCAGGAACCGAAAAAGTCACCTGCTGGTAACATTTATTTTAAAGGGTGATGGTTACCATATAATGTGCGTCATGGCTACAGATCTAACGACAGATGTTGCAGATGAATCTGGAGAAAATCCGGAGGACCAGCATGTTATGCGACAGCTAGAGGCTGGCAAACGCGTGCTGACTGAGGTTAGGCAGGAGAAAAACAATCTCCAATACACCAATATTAAGATGAGCATGGAACTAAAAGACGTTCGGGGCCAGCTTGCCGACTCCGAGAAGGAGAATAAGCGGCTTCAGCGCGGCATTTTCAGTAAGTGCTTGAACGAATCCTTTTAAAGGAATTCGGTGAAGAAGCCGACTAATAGCGTTATGTCTATAGGTATGCTGACGGGTCGTCCCGCGGAGGAAATGCCCGGGTCTGCGGGTGATCTTCTATCCGAGCTGTCACATCTGCACGAACAAGTTCGGCAGGTGATGCAAGGTGTTGCCCAGGCTTTGTAGCCATCTGTCTCCCTGCCATAGGGCGTTGCAGAGCTTACGGATAAGCTCAAGGGAGCACGGCGGTGCCTCCTATTATGGAAGATATCGGCCTGCCGACAGGGTGACAGAGAGGCCTCGGCCATGGTGAAGACTCGGTATACCTAGGCAGACCTAAATCACATGGCCGAGGTCGGACCTATGGGGCCCGACGAAAAAGAGATCCCCGTTAGCTTAGTTTATGGGAAAGTAGAATTAGCCGCAAAGTATTCCCAATAGGATTGTAAGCTAGACTGCCTGTTGGATGGTATAGAGGAGGAGTTTAGTCAGTCTGCATGACTATGTAATTAAAGTGACATGTATAATGCCTTCTAGCCGGATTGTAGATCATTTGTTGTTGCGGACCTTTTCGCTTCAACCTCCGGGCCCGATAGTCCGGAGTGAATCCGAATACCCGCTCAGTTATATAAGAACCGGGGTATGCATGGAGACCAGGCGTAGGGGTCATTAGTTCTTTATCAGACAAGTGCCCAACTAGTTATGTTATATTACATGGGTAGTAAGAAACATCTTCCAGGGAGAATAGTTCCGTTAAGGGTTCCTTTCCCTGGGTAAGCATGCCCTAAAGTGCATGTCCGAACTGCGATAAGAAACGCATAAAAAGCATCTGGGGCGGATATGGACAATAAATAAAAACCATCTTTTGTTCACCGACCGAATATTCCCTTAAGAATGCTAGCTTTCGGCTTCACCCAATCTGAGGTACACATCCGACTGACCCGGCAGTAACGATCGCAGAGGTGCTCCCCTTATGCCCTAGCCGAATTAACGGGAACGTAGGGCATAAATACAAGAGTCAGGCAACCCAGCTTGGCCAAAACTTAAGTCATATCGATGCATATAATGGTGAAAAAAGGTACATGTGGAAGTATAACACATGTGTTGGGCGTGAGGCCCAGGTAAATAATTTAAGCTTCTGTGAAAGAAGCCCCCAGGTATGGGGAGTGCGGCTAGCGCATCTGTAATGTACAAGTGAGGCACAAGGTGACCCTTGAAGGCCTAGAGAAATAATAAGAGAAAGAAAGAAAGGGAAACAAGATAGATGATGTATATGCAGAAAATGGACAAAGGGAGGGGACTAACATAGAGTCCGGTGCTAGGCGTAGAATCTTCGGAGCTTGGCCGCGTTCCATGGGTTCAGCTCGAGTCGACTAGTCGATGCATCCCACAGTAGGTACGCTCCACCAGTCAGAACTTGGTTAATAATGAAGGGACCTTCCCATTTGGGCTCGAGCTTGTTCTTTTTCTTATCCGGCAGGTGTAGAACTAGTTCGCCAACGTTATACGTTTTGGCCCATACTTCTCTTTTTTGGTATCTGTGAGCTTGTTGCTGATAAAATGCGGAACAGGCTTTGGCTACGTCGCGCTCCTCCTCCAAGGTGTCCAGACTGTCCTGCCGATTGAGCTCGGCCTCTCTTTCTTCGTACATGCGCACTCGAGGTGAGTCACGAATTATGTCACAGGGCAAGACTGCCTCTGCGCAGTACACCATAAAAAACAGTGTATATCCGGTACTACGATTCGGCGTGGTCCGTAGCCCCCAGAGTACGGAGGCACGCTCCTCTACCTAGTGCGTGTTAGACTCCATTAAGGAACGCACTAATCTGGGTTTAATGCCGCTTATTATAAGACCGTTTGCTCGTTCGACTTGATCGTTGGTTTGTGGGTGATAGACTGAAGCATAATCGAGCTTGATGCCCATTTTGCTGCACCAGAGTTTTACCTCGTCTACCGTGAAGTTTGTGCTGTTATCAGTGATGATGCTGTGGGGGACGCCGTAACGGTGTACAACCCCGGATATGAAATCTATCACCGGTCCGAATTCGGCTGTTTTAACCGGTTTGGCCTCTATCCATTTGGTGAATTTATCCACCATGACCAATAGGTATTTTTTTCTTGTGGGTTCCCCCTTTAAGGGGTCCGACCATGTCAAGCCCCTAGACCGCAAAGGGCCATGTAATGGGGATTGTTTGGAGGGTGGTGGGTGGCATGTGGCTTTGATTTGCAAAGAGCTGGCAACCGGCGCAATGTTGGACCAAGTCCTGTGCATCTTCCCAGGCCGTTGGCCAATAGAATCCTGTACGGAAGGCCTTGCTTACAAGAGCCTGGGCCGCGGCATGTTGACCGCCGAGTCCGGCGTGAATTTCTGCCAAAAGATTCCGCCCTTCCTCTTTGGAGATGCACCTTTGAAGGACTCCGGTAGTGCTTTTCTTGTACAATTCTCCCTCATGGACCCTATAGGCCTTGGATCGCCGCACTATGCAGCGTGCATCATTTTGGTCCTCCGGAAGTTCCTGTCTAGTTAGGTAGGCCAGGAATGGTTCTGTTCACGGGGAAATAATGGCCATTATTTCGTGGGCTGAAGGTGTTATTTCGGTGGCGGAGCCTCTGATTGTGTCAGAGAGATCGGTATTGGGTATTTTGGCCGGGTCCGGACTGTTGTTACCGATGTCCCCTTCCCATGCTACGGATGGCTTGAAGAGCCTTTCCAGAAATATGTTGGGGGGGGGGGGCGCGTCGCGTTTTGCGCCGATGCGGGCGAGGACATCCGCCGTCTGATTGTTTTCCCGTGCCACATGGTGAAATCCGAGTCCCTCGAACCGAGCTGACATTTTTAGGACGGCATTTTGATAGGCCGCCATTTTCGGATCCTTGGCGTCGAAATCTTCGTTTATTTAGGATATTGCGAGGTTTGAATCCCCACGCACCTCCAGGCGTTGAATGCCCATGGAGACTTCCATCCAAAGACCATGCAACAGAGCTTCGTATTCGGCTGCATTGTTGGAATCTGTATACAATATTTGCAGTATGTACCGAATGGTATCTCCGGTTGGGGACGTCGGGACGACGCCAGCCCCTAGACCGGCCAGCATTTTAGAACCGTCGAAGTGCATGATCCAATTGGAGTATGCGCCATACTCTTTAGGGAGTTCGGCCTCCGTCCATTCGGCGACGAAGTCGGCCAGTACTTGCAATTTAATGGCTCGGCGAGGTTTGTATGTTATGTCGAATGGGAGGAGCTGAATGGCCCATTTGGCAATCCGGCCCGTAGCATCGCGGTTGTTGATAATATTATTAAGTGGCACTTCCGAGGCTACTGTAATCGAACACTCTTGAAAGTAGTGTCGCAGTTTCCGCGATTGCATGAATACCGCATATGCTATTTTTTGATAATGCGGGTACCGTGATTTGCATGGAGTGAGGACAGTGGATACATAGTATACTGGCTTTTGAAGAGGGAATTTGTGTCCGACTGCTTCTCGTTCGACAACGAGCACCGCGCTTACAACTTGGTGAGTTGCCGCAATGTACAACATCATTGGTTCGCCGATGTTTGGTGCGGCCAGGATCAGGTTGGTTGCCAGAATGGCCTTTATTTCTTCCAATCCGGCTGTGGCCGCGTCCGTCCACTCAAAGTGTTCGGTGCGCCGAAGGAGGCGATAAAGGGGTAAAGCCTTTTCTCCCAAGCGGGAGATAAAGCGGCTTAGAGCCGCCACGCATCCAGTTAGCTTATGGATTTGTTTGAGGTCTGTTGGGGTAGCCAACTGTGACAACGCTCGGATTTTGGCCGGATTAGCTTCTATACCTCTACTGGAGACAATAAATCCCAGGAGCTTTCCGGCTGGTACACCAAAAACGCATTTTTCCGGATTGAGCTTGATGTCATATGTTCGGAGGTTGTCGAATGTGAGCCTCAAGTCGTCTATCAAAGAGTCGACGTGTTTGGTTTTGACGACCACATCATCTACGTATGCCTCTACTATTTTGCCAATTTGCTTCTCCAGACATGTCTGAATCATGCGCTGATATGTTGCACCGGCATTTTTGAGCCCAAAAGGCATTGTGTTGAAATAGAAGGGACCGTATGGTGTGATGAATGCCGTTGCGGCTTGGTCGGACTCTGCCATCTTGATTTGGTGGTAACCGGAGTATGCGTCGAGGAAACACAATGACTCGTGTCCCGCGGTAGCGTCAATGATTTGATCGATGCGTGGGAGGGGGAAGGGATCCTTTGGGCAAGCTTTATTGAGGTCTTTGGAATCGACGCAAAGGCGCCAGGATTTGTCCTTCTTTGGTACCATCACCAGGTTTGCTAGCCAGTCCGGATGTTTTATTTCTCTGATGAATCCGGCCTCCAATAACTTGGCTAGTTCTTCTCCCATGGCCTGTCTCTTAGGTTCGGAGAAATGCCGAAGAGCTTGCTTGACCGGCTTGAATCCCTTTAGGATATTGAGGCTATGCTCGGCCAGCCTGCATGGGATTCCTGGCATGTCTGAAGGATGCCAGGCGAATATGTCCCAATTCTCGCGCAGGAACTCTCGTAGTGCGGCGTCCACAGCGGGGTTTAGCTGTGCCCCGATGGAGGCTTTTTTGGTAGGGTCCGTTGGGTGGACTTGGAATTTGACTATTTCATCCGCTGGTTTAAAGGAGGTGGACTTGGATTTCTTGTCAAGTATCACATCGTCCCTGTCCACTGTGGAGCGTACCGTGGTTAACTCCTCGGCCGAGAGGGCTTCGGATAATGCCTCGAGGGCCAATGCCGCTGTTTTGTTTTCGGCGTGGAGTGCTATGTCCGGATCACTGGCGAGAGTGATGATTCCGTTGGGTCCGGGCATTTTAAGCTTCATGTACCCATAATGGGGTACGGCTTGGAAGATTGTGAATGCCTCCCGTCCTAAAAGAGCGTGATAGCCACTGCTGAACGGGGCCACTTGGAATGTAATTTCATCGGACCTGTAATTGTGAGGCGTGCCGAATACCAGATCTAGTGTGATTTTCCCAGCACAGCATGCTTCCCGACTGGGGATAATTCCTCTAAAGGTTGTGCTACTTTGCTCGATGCGGTTCCAGTCTATTTCCATCTTTTGAAGGGTTTCCTAATAGATGAGGTTTAGTCCGCTGCCGCCGTCCATGAGTACTTTGGTGAGTCGAAAGCCGTCCACGATTGGACTGAGGACTAGTGCGGCTAGTGCTCGGGCTGTTCGGAATTTGGGTTCATCACTGGCGTTAAAGGTAATAGCCGTGTCACTCCATGGATTTGTTGCTGCTACGTGGCAGATTCCGGCCATGCTGTGGAGTGCTCACTTGCGCCTGTTATTTGACGCAAAGGTCTCGAACACTGTTAACACTGTATTGTTATCCATTGGATGGTGCTCTGTGGTATGTGGGATAAGAAGATCCTCACCACTTTTGGCCACCTGCCAGAGTATCCAACATGCTCTAAGGATGTGCGTTGGTATTGTATCCGCTGTACTATGAATTTTGCAGGGTCCGTTGAGCCATCCTTCCAGTACGGTTCCATACGCTGTAGAGGGTTTTTGCTTTTTGGTAGTTGACCCGGGTATATTGTGATAATGCACCCTTTTGTTTCGGACTGGGTTTGTATTCAGGGCCGGATTATCCCAAAAGTTTACTTCGGTTTTCCAGGCACTTTCCATTGCACAGTACTTTCTTACTATGGACGCCAAGTGAGCGAAGCATGTTATCTTATGGCGATTTATGGCATTAAGGATTCCCTTGTTCGTGCAATTATTGCAGAAAAATAGGATTGCGTCTTCCTCGCAACAGTCCTTAACCTTGTTCATCGCAAGGAGGAATCTGGCCCAATAGTGATGTACTGTTTCCTGGGGCTCTTGCCTGATGTGGGAAAGATCGCTTATGTTTCGGTGGGTGGGTGGAATTGAATCCGAACCCTCACCGGATCTGGGATCCAGGGGCCGAGGAATTTCCAATTTTGAAAGTTCCGGTTCCGAGGTGTGACCCGATAATCCTGACCTGCTGCCTGACTCTAAGTTCAGGGATTGGGTGTTGTCCTCCTGCGGACAGGCATCCGGCTCAGAGAGCTCGGGAATCTGGACATAGTTGGTCCTCAAGATGGAGGAAAGGTCGCCGCATTGTTCCTCCACCACTGCAATATGATGGGTGACCGGCGGAGAGTTAATCTCCCTTTGATCGGGTTTAAGCCCAATCCGATCATAGTCCATAGCGACTCCCAGGGCGGCGATGCGATCTAAGAGTTCGTTTAAGGAGGCGAGCTCCATTGGATCCATCTGTTCGGCGAGTGCCGGTTTGACGTGGAGGCTGTTTTCGATTACCCGAGAAGTCATCGTCAGCGTGGCAGCCGAACAGGCGGTCATGATGAAACCGCCTAGCCGGAGAGTTTGGCCAACAGCCAAAGCTCCCTCGACAGTAGTACCGTCTTTAAAGATAAGATGAGACATCCTTCCTTCTGGTGACGGCACAGAGGAACTCTCAATGAAAGCACCAGTGTCGGTGTCAAAACCGGTGGATCTCGGTTAGGGGGTCCCGAACTGTGCGTCTAAGGCGGATGGTAACAGGAGGCAGGGGACACAATGTTTTACCCAGGTTCGGGCCCTCTTGATGGAGGTAAAACCCTACGTCCTTCTTGATTAATATTGATGATATGGGTAGTATAAGAGTAGATCTACCACGAGATCAGAGAGGCTAAACCCTAGAAGCTAGCATATGGTATGATTGTATGTTGTCCTACGGACTAAAACCCTCTGTATTATATAGACACCAAAGGGGGCTAGGGTTACACAAGGTTGGTTAAAAAGGAGGAGATATACATATCCGTATTGCCTAGCTTGCCTTTCACACCAAGTAGAGTCCCATCCGGACACGAGACGAAGTCCTCAATCTTGTATCTTCATAGTCCAACAGTCCGGCCAAAGGATATAATCCGGCTGTCCGGATACCCCCTAATCCAGGACTCCCTCAGAGCCCCTTCCCCAGGAGACCCTCGGGCGCGAGTTGGACATGGAGGCGGCGCGGAGATCGACAAGCACCAGCCGCAGTAGTAATCTTTGTTTTGTTTAATTAAGAGCGCTGGTCTTTAATTTGTTAGAGTAATGTTTAGGTCAGCTAGCTCTGTTTAATTGCTGAACTTGCTTCATTAAGAAGTGTGGATGTGTTGTAGTCTCCTTTATGTACCAAAATTATGCAATGACATGGATGACCACTATAACCATGGAAATTCGAACCAAAACTTTTGACGTTCAAACTCATCACACACATGTTAAGCTATCTAAATCATTTGTGATGTCCACATATCAGACACAGATCTGAATAAGGGACCGTATCTGATGACACTTTGCGCGCCAATTTTTTGGCTGAAGCAATTCCAAATTTTCGGCTTCCGCGGAAATATCTACCTCCCCGCCCCCTCCCCCTTACCAAAAGCCACATTTCCCCTATTTCCGCCTTCTTTTCCAAGTTGAAACCTTCACTCCTTGCTTGCAATGCCGCCGCCTCCTCGTCCGCGACCCTCCTTCACGCTGCTCGGCCTCGCCTATCCATGTAGGTAATCCACACCTGACCCCCATCCTCCTCCTCCTTCCAAATCCCACATGCCCCGACCGCCGGCGCGAGCGCGACACCTTCCACCCAAATCACCGACCCCTCCACAAAATAAGCGCTGGCCTAAGCCATGGTGCATGCAGTATAGCCAGGACCTCAAGAAGCATTTGGCAGCGGAGAAGCAAATCACGGCCGCGCGCGCGGATGTGGTCGTGATGGCTGCCATTCGTACTGACCCCCAGATTTGAAGGAGCACCTTTCCATTTGCTAGCTATGTCGGTTAAGCATGCTCGGTTTAGCCGTTGCGTGTGCTGCTCCTGCCTTTCCTTCAAAAATTCTAGTAAATTGTGCTATCTAATTTTACCATGCAATTTGTTTCTCTAGTGTATATGTTCTATATGTCATGCAGTGTGGTGCTCACATATTAACTATTTTGTTAATTAGTTGTTGTCTTCAGTTAACTGTTTGGTTCAATTCTGCAAATGTGATGTTCAATCTTTAGGCTACAATTTTGTATTGTCTTCCGTGTGAGAAATAAATCGAATTTATATTTACAAAATTGTGGGTGCATTCTGTTATTGTATACCATGTGAGGAATAAATTGAATTTGGATGTAGTATATACATGAGAAAAAAATACAATTGCTACAATTGGCTGTAGTTAATTGTTTGGTTAATTGTCTGATCTTCTATTAGGAGTATGTTATATTGTGCAATGTGGTGCTCAGTTAATGTTTGGTTCATTTGTTGTGGTGTTTATTTAACTGCTTGGTTCAATTCTGCAATGCAATGTCCAATTGTCGTGGGTAGAATTTTGTATTGTTGTGCATGTGAGGGATAAATCGAATTTGGTTGCACTTAATACATGAGAAACATATACATGTGCTATATTTCCTAGTTCTTAATCATGCTTAGTTTGGGTAAATGGGTTTTCCGTGTGGCTTGAATTAATCTGATGAATCTGCAATGTGCTTATTTTTCATCAACATATTTTACTGATAGCATGTGAACCCTTACTTAACCTGATGACTAACTACCTTATATGTGTTGCAGGGAAACAATGAGAAGCACCGAGTTTTACAATTGAGGTTAGCACGTGCATGGTCTGTTGTCTAATAGCACATTATTGTGCAATTGTAGGAACAATTCTAATATTTAGGTTTTTAACAATTTGGTGTTGCACATGTAGGTCCCGCTGTCACAGGTTTTGACCCACTGTTCGACCCTTTTTGCATATGGGGAAATGAGTTGTCCATGAATATCAATCAAATTAATCAAGAAACTCAGAAAGATTGTTAAGATAAAGAAATTAGCGACAAAAAACAACAAGATCTTTGTCTGCACAATGAAGAAGACATCAGTTCACTACAAGATGGTACTAACTATTATACCTTGCCTTTTTTATTCCTTTGCCCCATTTTCAATATAGAGAAGATATTTATGCACATCCTTGTTTTCAGGCCTTTCCAAAGCAGTTCATTGATTATTACCTCTCAAACCTCCTATATGGTCAGGAGGCGAGGAAGGTTTTCATACAACACCCACGGTTCAATATTGAAGTGTTCCTAAAGAGGACGAAGGACGGACGGTCAATCATCCACAAGCACTGGCCTAAAGTTGCAAAGACCTTCAACATGAATGAAGGCTCAATATTCGCCTTCCACTTTAATAGTTTTCCAGTTGAGATGCATCTGTCTATATACCGTCTATGATGCTAATTTCGAAAGGTTCTACATGTTGCATGTGGAACTAGCTACTGGTGCAGTGATACGTCCATTTTGCATCATGCTTTTATATCGATATTTATTGCATTATGGGCTGTTATTACACAATATGTCAAAATACTTATGCCTATTCTCCCTTATTTTACAAGGTTTACATAAAGAGGGAGAATGCTGGCAACTAGGATTCTGGCTGGAAAAGGAGCAAATATTAGAGACCTATTATGCCCAGCTCCAAAAGTCCTGAAACTTCATGAAAGTCATTTTCAGAATATATAAAAAATACTGAGCACAAGAAGTTCCGGAGGGGGGCCACACCCTACCCACAAGGGTGGGGGGTGCGCCCTACCCCCGTGGGCACACCCCCTGCCTCGTGGGCCCCCTGGTGGCCCTCCGATGCCCATCTTCTGCTATATGGAGTCTTTCGATGAGGAAAAATCATAAGCCAGCTTTCGAGACGAGACTCCGCCGCCACGAGGCGGAACCTTGGCGGAATCAATCTAGGGCTTCGGCGGAGCTGTTCTGCCGGGGAAACTTCCCTCAGGGAGGGGGAAATCATTGCCATCGTCATCACCAACGATCCTCTCATCGGGAGGGGGTCAATCTCCATCAACATCTTCACTAGCACCATCTCCTCTCAAACCCTAGTTCATCTCTTGTATACAGTTCTTGTCTCTAAGTCCGGGATTGGTACCTGTAGGTTGCTAGTAGTGTTGATTACTCCTTGTAGTTGATGCTAGTTGGTTTATTTGGTGGAAGATCATATGTTTAGATCCTATATGCATATTAATACTACTCTGATTATGAACATGAATATGCTTTGTGAGTAGTTACGTTTGTTCCTGAGGACATGGGAGAAGTCTTTCTATTAGTAGTCATGTGAATTTGGTATTCGTTCTATATTTTGATGAGATGTATGTTGTCTCTCCTCTAGTGGTGTTATGTGAACGGTGACTACATGACACTTCACCATTATTTGGGCCTAGAGGAAGGCATTGGGAAGTAATAAATAAATGATGGGTTGCTAGAGTGATAGAAGCTTAAACCCTAGTTTATGTGTTGCTTCGTAAGGGGCTGATTTGGATCCATATGTTTCATGCTATGGTTAGGTTTACGTTAATACTTTTGTTGTAGTTGCGGATGCTTGCAATAGAGGTTAATCATAAGTGGGATGCTTGTCCAAGTAAGGACATAGCCAAGCACCGGTCCGCCCACATACCAAATTATCAAAGTACCGAACGCGAATCATATGAACGTGATGAAAATTAGCTTGACGATAATTCCCATGTGTCCTCGGGAGCGCTTTTCTCTATATAAGAATTTGTCCAGGCTTCTCCTTTTCTACAGAAGGGATTGGGCCACCTTGCTGCACTTTATTTACTTTTGTTACTTGTTGCTCGTTACCAATTATCTTATCACAAAACTATCTGTTACCTATAATTTCAGTGCTTGCACAGAATACCTTGCTAAAAACCGCTTATCATTTCCTTCTGCTCCTCGTTGGGTTCGTCACTCTTACTTATCGAAAGGACTACGATAGATCCCCTATCATTGTGGGTCATCAAGACTCTTTTCTGGCGCCATTTCCGGGGAGTGAAGCGCCTTTGGTAGGTGGAATTTGGTAAGGAAAAATTTATATAGTGTGCTGAAATTTACTGTCACTTGTTACTATGGAAAGTAATCCTCTGAGGGGCTTTTTCGGGGTATCTTCACCCCGACCAGTAGAGCAAAGAGTTGCTCCACAACCTATTGAACCTACTGAAAATGAAAATGTCTACTTTAAGACTCCTTCGGGTATGATAGAAAAATTGTTAGCTAATCCTTTTGTAGGAGACGGAACAATGCATCCTGATGAGCACCTAATATATGTGGATGAAGTTTGTGGATTATTTAAGCTTGCAGGTGTGCCCGATGATGTTATTAATAAGAAGGTCTTCCCTTTGTCTTTGAATGAAGATGCATTTACATGATATAGGCTATGTGATGATATGGGATCATGGAACTACAAACGATTGAAATTGGAATTTCATCAGAAGTTTTATCCTATGCATCTTGTTTGTCGTGATCGCAATTATATATATAATTTCTGGCCTCGCGAAGGAGAAAGCATGTCTCAAGCTTGGGGGAGGCTTAAATCAATGTTATATTCATGCCCCAATCATGAGCTCTCAAGAGAAATGATCATTCAAAAATTTTATGCTCGGCTTTCTGATAATAATCGCACCATGCTCGATACTTCTTGTGCTGGCTCTTTTATGATGAAGACTATTGAATTCAAATGGGATTTATTGGAAAGAATTAAACGCAACTCTGAAGATTGGGACCTTGACGAAGGTAAGGATTCAGGTATGACACCTAAGTTTGATTGTGTTAAATCTTTTATGGATACCGATGTTTTCCATAAATTTAGCACTAAATATGGACTTGACTCTGAAATAGTAGCTTCTTTCTGTGAATATTTTGCTACTCATATTGATCTCCCTAGGGATAAGTGTTTTAAATATCATCCTCACATAGAAGTAAAAGTAGCTGCACCTATTAAAGTCGAAGAAAAGACTGTCACTTATAATGATCCTATTGTTCCTATTGCTTATGTTGAGAAACCACCTTTTCCTGTTAGGATAAAAGATCATGCTAAAGCTTCAACTATTTTTCGCAAAAGCAATATTAGAACTTATACACCTCCTGAGCAAGTTAAAGTTGAACCTAATATTGCTATATTTAAAGATCTCTTGTCTGATAATATTGATGGGCATGTTATTCATTTCTGTGATGAGACTGCTAGAATTACTAAACCTTGTGCTAAAGATAAACATAGACCCGTGGTAGGCATGCCTGTTATTTCTGTTAAAATAGGAGATCATTGTTATCATGGCTTATGTGATATGGGTGCCAGTGCTAGTGCTATACCTCATGACTTATACAAAGAAATTATGCATGATATTGCACCTGCTGAGATAGAAGATATTGATGTCACAATTAAACTTGCCAATAGAGATACTATTTCACCAATTGGAATTGTTAGAGATGTTGAAGTCTTGTGTGGGAAAACTAAATATCCTGCTGATTTTCTTGTTCTTGGTTCCCCACAAGATAGCTTTTGTCCCATTATATTTGGTAGACCCTTCTTGAACACAGTTAATGATAGGATAGATTGCGAAAAGGATGTTGTTACTATTGGTTTAGGTGATCTGTCTCATGAGTTTAATTTCTCTAAATTTCGTAGACAACATCGTGAAGAGGAATTGCCTAGTAAAGATGAAATTATTGGTCTTGCTTTTATTGCCATGCCTCCTAGTGATCCTTTAGAAAAATATTTGCTAGACCATGAAAATGACATGTTTAAGAATGAAAGAAGGGAAATAGATGAAGTATTTTTAAATAGGAACCCATCCTGAAACACAATTTGCCCGTCGAAATCCTAGGAGATCCTCCTCCACCCAAGGGTGATCCCGTGTTTGAGCTCAAACCGTTACCTGATACTCTTAAATATGCTTATCTTTATGAGAAAAAGATATATCCTGTAATTATTAGTGCTAATGTAACATCCCTAATTTTCAATTTGGAATGTTATACACTAGATCATCATTGCATATCATATTTATTGCATTTTGGTTGATCCTAGAAATTTTTCGCAACTCAAGGACCCTCGGAGAGAGTTGGGGATTTCGTTATTTTCATATTTGAGTTGTCTCAAATTTTGAAAATAGGATCATTTGATTTTATTTATTTTATCTTCAGTAATTTCTATTACAAAAATATGAGAGAGGGAATAAAATGACTTTCCCAAAATAAAGAAATATTGAGGATTTAATAAAAAAATCAAATAAGATTTTATTTGGTTTTATTTGCTATTTTATTTGAATTTAGGAAAAATGCGTGTTTTTTAAAGTTGCATTTAGGCCCCAAATAAATGTTCATCCTGTGCGGCTTGATTTTAGAAGCCGGGCAAAATTTATTTCGGGATTTTTTGAATCCGTTTAGTATTTCTTTTATTTGTTTTTCTATGCGGAATTAATTTAAAAAAATAACGAACCGACTCCGGGCCGTACCCGAGCGGGACTCTGCCCGGGGCACCTTTAAATAGCGCCACCCGAGCCCCGCCGCAGCCCACCAGCCCACCCGCGCCCTAAACCTAACCCTAGCCGCCGCCGCCGCCTCGCCGCTCGCCGGACACGCCACCCGAGGTAGCCGTCGTCGCCGGCGGTTTTCTTTAGAAAACCGCTCGGTTTTTTTAAAAGCCGCGGTTTATTTTTTTAGATTCGTTTTTTTGGAACGGTTTTTTCGGTTTAGTATATTTAGTGAACGTTCGCTCGGTTCATTCGTTTCAACGAACGTGTTCGTCATTTAGATGCAGTTAACGAACGTTCGTTCATTAAACTGTTTGTTGTTTTTCTTTTTCTCGGATTAAATCCGCGATTTTTCTGATCGCGATTTCTGATCTGATTTTCGTTTTAGTATAACTTCTCGCTCGTTTATCGGAATTAGTCGATTCAAACGCCTGGAGTTTCATCTCGAAACCCTCTTTCCGTTTAACCAAATTAAACAAGTTTTTGTTTCTGTAAAAATTTCCCTAGATCCAGAATAGTAATCGAAGCCTGTTTCTTTTGTCGTTTGTCTTTCAATGCTTCGTTCGATTTGATTCTTTTTGCCAACCGGAGTTCTTAAGTTGAACTTTTTGGTTAAGTCTCTAATTTGAGTTTTACCTGTGCATTAGTTGAGTACTTATTGTATGCTTGTTTGTTTGCGATAGAGTACCCGGAGTGCGCCGCTTGTTACTTCGAATCACTAGGTTTCCCGGATCATCAGCAAGGCAAGTAACACTTTGATCATACCTTCTACTACCCAGTTTTATTGCATTAGATCAAACCTCAAACATTGCATGATTAGGATATAATTAAATTGTGGGATGGGAAGTAGTTGAGGTAGTACCTATTACTTGTTTATTATCAAACCTTTGGGAGTTACTTCTACGTTTGCTTACTATTGCTATGCTATGATATGCTAGTAGACGTGGATTGGGTGAGTGATATCCATGACATATGTGAGATTTTAAAATCAATGGTTTATCTAAGGTGGCAACTTAAATACACATATGGGTGGATTGAGGTACCTGGGTATTCCAGGATTGCCTGTTTTCTTTTGGACCGCCACCCAGGCTCAAAGGGATCATGAGATTATTCATGCTAGAAACTTCCGTGTGCAGCCACAAGGTACTATGGGCTCTAGCATAGTTGACTAAGTCGTGCGAACTCTTACAGTGGTAGACTAGCAGATGTAGGGGATGTAGGTGGTACGGTCTACCCATCGTAAGGTGCTAGCGCTTCTGAAAGACTATGTCTCGGTCATTCGTTTCTCAAACACCATGTAGTGCGAGAATCCCAACGGAGGAGATCGAGTCTTGTGGGGAAAAGTGCGCAAACCTCTGCAGAGTGTACAAACTAATAATGGTTAGCCGTGTCCCCGGTTATGGACATCTTGAGTATCTACTACTTGGATTATCATGTGAATCTCAACATGTTACTATAAAATTAAGTTTGACGGGTTTGTTTAATGATGTTTAATTGGGATTGAGAAAGCTGTCATCCATTCTCAAGGTTTAACAACCACCATGATAGTTAAATAAATTTATTCCTTTGCAGTCGGGAAAAATTGGCTTTTCGCAAAACTGTAACCATAGAGCTTTCCACCAGCGAAATATGCATATAGTATAGCTATTTCATTCCATTACTCTCTATGTGTTACCTTGCCAGCATATTCCATGTGCTGACCCGTTTTCGGGCTGCAACGTTAATGTTCCAGACTTTTCAAACGATGATTAAGGAGTTTTAGGTCATGGTTCTATACTCAGTGATGCCGTTGGAGTTGATGGACTCACTTATCTTCCAAGCCTTCCGCTGTTATCGTTATTAGATGGCCTTAAGCCATATTTATTGTAATAAGTTCTCTTTTGAGACACTCGATGTAATAAGTGTGTGATTGCTACTCTATTATAAATCCTTCAAGTATTGTGTGGTGTCAGCATTACTGATCCAGGGATGACACTGGAGCACAGAGATTGGACCGTTTGAGGTCTGGTCACTACAAGATGGTATCAGAGCACACGCTGACTGTAGGACACGACCACTAAGCTAAAGACCTAGATCACTACTCACTCTCTTCTCTTCTGATCTCTCATCTTTTCTACTCTTTAGGATGGCGGATGCAAGGAACAAGTTCACGCAACCGGATGAAGATGCACCCTTTGGACGTGACTTGAAGGAAGTCACTAGATACCTAAACATAGGAGTACCAAGCTTCACCGGAACCTACAACGCCACTTTACCTGAAGAAGAGCGCTGGATGATTCAAGTTCAAGTTCCAGGAAGGACGTTCATGCCAGACACTGAGCCCATAGAGTTTTCTTTTGATGCACCAACTTGGAGTCTAGGAAAGAGCATGGCAGCTCACATCACCATGGGACGCATTGGAGAAGTCTACCGCAATGATCTCAAGGATACTATCTACCAGATTTGTGGGCGCCGAGATGAGCACTGGGAGATGATCAACACTAGAAAGGATAGATCAATTGCAGCTTTTATCCAGGAGCTAAACCAGCACATTCGACGTCAGGAGAACTAGATGTGCGCCGACATGATAGACCTGAAGAAGGCAAGGACAAGAATCAAGGAACTGGAGGAAGAACTCAAGGCTACACGTGAAGATTATGAAGAATAAATTGAAGTATTAGTGGATAAGAATGCCGACCTAACAATGAAGATCGGGATATTTATGGGAGGCCCTACACCAGTAGATGAAGACGAAGAACCCAAGGAGATTCGCCCGGAAGACTACGTCATCATCGACGACACCGACTCGGATCCAGATGATAGTGATGATGACTATGTTGATGAAGCAGGAGCAGATATCATGGAGTCTCCAACCGAAGAATATTTCTAGTAGACCACCTCATCAGTAGTAGTAGTCCACCATGTAAATATAGTAGTCCGAGCACTTTTGCGATAGTTAGATTGATTGTATGCCCTTGTTTGATTGAATGAAGTGAATTGTTTGCTTTTGCCTCATGTGCATATGGGTAGTGTTTTCTATTTAGACCCCCTCCATTCTTAAATCTCATCTTTTCTAAACCCTTAGATGCCTCCGAGACATGACCCCGGATTTACCTTTCCACCGGAGCTCACTCAGTTGATCCAGCAGTAGAACACATTGATGCAGTTGCTAGTCCAGAATCAGAATCAGGGGAACAACAACAACAACCCACCACCACCACCACCTATTGATCACTTAGCCCGTTTTCTTAGGCTGAATCCGCCGGTGTTTTCCAGTAGCACCGAGCCGATAGTAGCAGATGATTGGCTCCGCGAGACAGCTAGAGAGTTGACCACAGCAGGATGCATGGATGCGGAGAAGGTGAAGTTTGCCGCACATCAGCTCGAAGGACCCGTAGCATCATGGTGGGAGAATTTCACAGCAACTTTCCCTGTCGACACTGTCACATGGGACCAGTTTCAGTAGGCTTTTCGAACTGCCCATGTTTCAGCAGGAGCTATGGCCTTGAAGAAGCGAGAGTTTCGCAACTTGCGCCAAGGAGGACGGACAGTTGGCCAGTATGTGGAGGACTTTAGTAAATTAGCACGTTATGCCCTAGATGACGTTGCTACGGATGCAGCTAAGTAGGAGAAGTTTCTGGAAGGACTGAATGATGAGTTGAGCATGCAGTTGATGGTAGCAACCTTCAACAACTACCAGGAGTTGGTAGATTGTGCTCTTATGATTGAAGGGAAGCAGCAACAAATTGAAAGTTGCAAGAGGAAGTATGCACAAGGAAAGTACAATTCAGGAGCCCAGCAGAAGCCACGATTTACCCCTAGACCAAGAGGACATTTTTAGCATACCCATGGAGGAGGTAGCTCGTAAAATCACAATGGCCCCAGGAATGGTAATGGTAATGGAGGAAGCAACGGCCAGAACCGTACCAACCCATCAACCCCAGCCAAGAAAGACCTGAGCCAAGTCACTTGCTTTAAGTGCCAGAAGACCGGACATTATGCCAATGAATGTCCTGAATCACAAAATGGAAATAGCAATGGAAGCTCTGGGAAGAAGCCAAACCCTTTCAACAGGGGACAGGTGAACCACGTTAGTGTGGAGGAGGTTGAAGAATAGCCGGATGCAGTAATCGGTAAGTTTTTGGTTAAGTCATTTACTGCACTCCTTCTTTTCGATACTGGTGCATCGCATTCATACATATCAAGGGGATTTGTGGATAAGTATAAACTGTCAACCCAAGCCCTTAGGTCACCCATGTTAGTAACCTCACTTGGAGCAGAATATATGGCTAGTCTATGGTGTGATCGGTTACCATTAAGGATTGGTAACTATGTTTTTTCCCTCAGACCTAATAGTATTGGAATCCCAAGGATTGGATGTGATATTAGGCATGGATTGGTTATCAAAGTATGAAGGGAATATTGAATGTGCTAGTAAGTCAATTTTGCTTACCACCCCAGAAAGGAGAAGGATCAAGTATGTATCCCGACATGTGCCAAAGAGGACTCAAGTAAATTGCTTAACAGGAGTTGTGCAGGAGGAAGTACCAGTAGTAAAGGATTTCCCTGAAGTATTTCCAGAAGAGTTACTAGGCATGCCGCCGGATAGAGATATTGAGTTTTTGATTGAGCTATTGCCAGGCACAGGGCCAATATCAAAGAGACCATATAGGATGCCTGCAAAGGATTTGGTGGAAATTAAGAAGCAAATTAAGGAGTTACTGGATAAAGGTTATATTCGCCCAAGTTCTTCACCTTGGGGATCGCCAGTACTTCTAGTGGAGAAGAAGGATGGATTGTTAAGGATGGTTGTCGATTATCGAGGATTGAATGAAGTAACAATCAAGAACAAGTACCCACTACCGATGATCAATGATCTGTTTGATCGATTACAAGGAGCTAAGGTATTTTCCAAGATCGATCTGCAATCAGGATACCACCAGTTGAAGATTCGGGAACAGGATATACCCAAGACGGCTTTTACCACCAGGTATGGGCTGTATGAGTATACCGTTATGTCATCTGGTTTGACTAACGCACCTGCATATTTTATGAACATGATGAACAAGGTGTTTATGGAGTTCTTGGATAAGTTCATCATAGTGTTCATTGATGATATCCTGGTTTACTCAAAGAATGAAGAGGAGCATAAGGAACATTTGCGTTTGGTTCTTGGAAAGCTCAGGGAACATCAACTATATGCCAAGTTTAGCAAATGTGAGTTTTGGTTGAAGGAAGTTGGATTTCTCGGACACGTTATATCCAGAGAAGGTATAGCAGTAGATCCCACTAAAGTTGATACCGTGACCAAGTGGGAAGCACCAACCACCGTGGGAGAGATCCGGAGTTTTCTTGGACTCGCAAGATACTACCGGAGGTTTATTGAGAATTTCTCAAAGATTGCGAAGCCTATGATGGAGTTGTTGAAGAAGGATACCAAGTTCATATGGACGGAGGAATGTGAGGCTAGTTTTCAGGAGTTGAAGAAACGCTTGGTTACTTCACCAGTGTTGATTTTGCTAGACCAGACCAAGGATAATGAGGTGTATTGCGACGCTTCACGTCGAGGACTTGGAGCAGTGCTTATGCAGGAAGGGAGAGTTGTTTCATATGCCTCACGACAGCTTAAGCCTCATGAGTTGAATTATGCTACGCATGATTTGGATTTAGCAGCCGTAGTGCATGCACTGAAGACTTGGAGACATTTTCTGATTGGAAACCATTGCGAGGTGTATACGGATCATAAGAGTTTGAAGTATATTTTCACACAGAAGGAGTTAAATCTCAGACAAAGGAGATGGTTGGAGCTCATCAAGGATTATGATATGAAATTGCATTATCACCCCGGAAAGGCTAATGTAGTAGCTGACGCATTAAGCCGTAAGAGCCATGTCAACACCCTAATGACGGGAGAATTACCAAGGGAGTTAGCCAGAAATCTTCGAGAGTTATGTTTAGAAATAGTCCCGAGAGGCTATGTAGCAGCTTTGGAGATTCAGTCTACATTGATGGATAAAATCAGAGAAGCCCAAAGGACTAACAAGGAGATTGCTTCTATTAAGGAGAAAATTAGCAAATGAAAGGCTAAGGGATTTCATGAGGATGAGCACGATACCTTATGGTTTGAAGACCGTGTCTATGTACCAAATGATCCGGAGATTAGAAAGCTAATTCTGCAAGAGGCCCATGATTCACCATATTCGATTCACCCAGGAAATACCAAGATATATTTGGATTTCAAGGATATTTTCTGGTGGACCGGAATGAAGAAGGATATTGCGGAGTACGTAGCAGTTTGTGATGTATGTCAGAGAGTGAAGGCAGAGCATTAGAAGCCAGCAGGATTGCTACAACCATTGCCGATACCCGAATGGAAGTGGGATAAGCTAGGCATGGATTTTATTATAGGATTGCCCAGAACATGTTCAGGCTATGACTCGATATGGGTTGTAGTTTATCGTTTGACAAAGGTAGCTCATTTCATTCCAGTGAAGACTACCTATACCAGTGCGAAGTTGGCAAAGATATACATGACTAGGATCGTATGTCTGCATGGAGTTCCAAGGAGCATTGTATCAGATAGAGGAACCCAGTTTACTTCAAAGTTCTGGAATCAGTTGCATGAGACTTTGGGAACCAGACTAGAGTTTTGCACATCTTTCCACCCGCAGACAGATGGACAGACTGAGAGAGTCAACCAGATCTTGGAGGATATGCTAAGAGCTTGTGCGCTAGATTACGAATCTAGTTGGGATGAGAATTTGCCATATGCAGAGTTCTCTTACAACAACAACTACCAAACTAGTTTGAAGATGTCCACTTTTGAAGCCTCATACGGAAGGAGGTGCAGGACCCCATTGTCCCGGGATGAAGTTGGAGATCGCCAGTTGTTTGGATCGGATCTGATAAAGGAATCTGAACAGAAAGTGAAATTAATTCACGACAGGCTAAAGGTAGCTCAATTCAGGCAGAAGAGTTATGCAGATTCTAAACGCAAGGAGACAGTTTACGAAGTCGGAGACCGAGTTTATCTTCAAGTATCACCACTTCGAGGAGTTAAGCACTTTGGAGTTAAGGGAAAACTAGCGCCACGTTTTGTAGGCCCATACAAAGTGTTGGAACGTATGGGAGAAGTAGACTACAAGTTGGAATTACCCAAAGGACTGTCAGGAGTTCACGACGTGATTCATGTATCCCAGTTGAAGAAGTGCCACACAGAGATGGCTGACATACCGCTGAGGGATACGGTACCACTGGAAGCAATTCAGTTGGACAGTGATTTGACCTATGAGGAGAAACCAGTTAAGATTCTAGAGTATGCCAGTCGAGTCACCCGCAGAAAGGTTATCAAGTTTTGTAAAGTTCAGTGGAGCCACCACACGGAGGATGAAGCCACTTGGGAACGAGAGGAAGATTTGCTGAAGGACCACCCTCACCTATTTTCTAGCCAACCCGAATCTCGAGGGCGAGATTCATCTTAAAGGGGGTAGGTTTGTAACATCCCAAATTTTTAATTTGGAATGTTATACAATAGATCATCATTGCATATCATATTTATTGCATTTTGGTTGATCCTAGAATTTTTTTCACAACTCAAGGACCCTCGGAGAGAGTTGGGGATTTCATTATTTTCATATTTGAGTTGTCTCAAATTTTGAAAATAGGATCATTTGATTTTATTTATTTTATCTTCAATAATTTTAATTACAAAAATATGAGAGAGGGAATAAAATGACTTTCCCAAAATAAAGAAATATTGAGGATTTAATAAAAAAATCAAATAAGATGTTATTTGGTTTTATTTGCTATTTTATTTGAATTTAGGAAAAATGCGTGTTTTTCAAAATTGCATTTAGACCCCAAAGAAATGTTCATCCTGTGCGGCTTGATTTTAGAAGCCGGGGAAAATTTATTTCGGGATTTTTGGAGTCCGCTTAGTATTTATTTTATTTGTTTTTCTGCGCGGAATTAATTTTAAAAAAACGAACCGACTCCGGGCCGTACCCGAGCGGGACTCCGCCCGGGGCAGCCTTTAAATAGCACCGCCCGAGCCCCGCCAGAGCCCACCAGCCCACCCGTGCCCTAACCCTAACCCTAGCCGCCGCCGCGCCACCGCTGCCCGCCGCCGCCTCGCCGCTCACCGAACACGCCGCCCGAGGTAGCCGCCGTCGCCGGCGGTTTTCTTTAGAAAACCGCCCGGTTTTTTTAAAAGCCGCGGTTTATTTTGTTTAGATTCATTTTTTTAGAACGGTTTTTTTCGGTTTAGTATATTTAGTGAACGTTCGCTCGGTTCGTTCGTTTTAACGAACGTGTTCATCGTTTAGATCCAGTTAACGAACGTTCGTTCGTTAAACCATTCGTCATTTTTCTTTTTCTCAGTTTAAATCCGCGATTTTTCTGATCGCGATTTCTGATCCGATTTTTGTTTTAGTATAACTTCTCGCTCGTTTATCGGAATCAGGCGATTCAAGCGCCTGGAGTTTCGTCTCGAAACCCTCTTTTTGTTTAACCAACTTAAACAAGTTTTTGTTTCTGTAAAAATTGCCCTAGATCCAGAATAGTAATCGAAGCCTATTTCTTTTGTCGTTTGTCTTTTGTTGCTTTGTTCGATTTGATTCTTTTTGCCAACCGGAGTTCTTAAGTTGAACTTTCTGGTTAAGTCTCTTATTTGAGTTTTACCTGTGCATTAGTTGAGTACTTATTGTATGCTTGTTTGTTTGCGATAGA
Organism: Triticum aestivum; assembly: GCF_018294505.1. Taxonomy (NCBI): domain Eukaryota; kingdom Viridiplantae; phylum Streptophyta; class Magnoliopsida; order Poales; family Poaceae; genus Triticum; species Triticum aestivum. The sequence goes on from NC_057806.1 coordinate 21,734,658, forward strand.
GTACCCGGAGTGCGCCGCTTGTTACTTCGAATCACTAGGTTTCCCGGATCATCAGCAAGGCAAGTAACACTTTGATCATACCTTCTACTACCCAGTTTTATTGCATTAGATCAAACCTCAAACATTGCATGATTAGGATCTAATTAAATTGTGGGATGGGAAGTAGTTGAGGTAGTACCTATTACCTGTTTCTTATCAAACCTTTGGGAGTTACTTCTACGTTTGCTTACTATTGCTATGCTATGCTAGTAGACGTGGATTGGGTGAGTGATATCCATGACAGATGTGAGATTTTAAAATCAATGGTTTATCTAAGGTGGCAACTTAAATACACATCTGGGTGGATTGAGGTACCTGGGTATTCCAGGATTGCCTGTTTTCTTTTGGACCGCCACCCAGGCTCAAAGGGATCATGAGATTATTCATGCTAGAAACTTCCGTGTGCAGCCACAAGCTACTATGGGCTCTAGCATAGTTGACTAAGTCGTGCGAACTCTTACAGTGGTAGACTAGCAGATGTAGGGGATGTAGGTGGTACGGTCTACCCATCGTAAGGTGCTAGCGCTTCTGAAAGACTATGTCTCGGTCATCCGTTTCTCAAACACCATGTAGTGCGAGAATCCCAACGGAGGAGATCGAGTCTTGTGGGGAAAAGTGTGCAAACCTCTGCAGAGTGTATAAACTAATCATGGTTAGTCGTGTCCCCGGTTATGGACATCTTGAGTATCTAGTACTTGGATTATCATGTGAATCTCAACATGTTACTACAAAATTAAGTTTGACGGGTTTGTTTAATGATGTTTAATTGGGATTGAGAATGCTGTCAACCATTCTCAATGTTTAACAACCACCATGATAGTTAAATAAATTTATTCCTTTGCAGTAGGGAAAATTGGCTTTTCGCAAAACTGTAACCATAGAGCTTTCCACCAGCCAAATATGCATATAGTATAGCTGTTTCATTCCATTACTCTCTATGTGTTACCTTGCCAGCATATTCCATGTGCTGGCCCGTTTTCGGGCTGCAACGTTAATGTTGCAGACTTTTCAGACGACGATTAAGGAGTTTTAGGTCATGGTTCTATACTCAGTGATGCCGTTGGAGTTGATGGACTCACTTATCTTCCAAGCCTTCCGTTGTTATCGTAATAAGTTCTCTTTTGAGACACTCGATGTAATAAGTGTGCGATTGCTACTCTGTTATAAATCCTTCAAGTACTGTGTGGTGTCAGCATTACTGATCCAGGGATGACACCGGAGCACAGAGATTGGACCGTTTGAGGTCTGGTCGCTACAGATAACCTTTCAGAGCATGAAGAAGAGAGATTGTTCAAAACTCTGAAGAAGCACCGTGCTGCTATTGGATATACTCTCGATGATCTTAAAGGCATTAGTCCCACACTATGTCAACACAAAATAAATTTGGAGAAAGATGCCAAACCAGTTCATGATCACCAACGACGGCTGAATCCTAAGATGAAAGAAGTGGTAAGAAAGGAAATAATAAAGCTCCTTGAGGCAGGTATAATTTATCCCGTTGCTGATAGTCAGTGGGTAAGTCATGTCCATTGTGTCCCTAAAAAGGGAGGTATTACTATCGTTCCTAATGATAAAGATGAATTGATTCCGCAAAGAATTATTACTGGTTATAGGATGGTAATTGATTTCCGCAAATTTAATAAGGCTACTAAAAAGATCATTACCCCTTACCTTTTATTAATCAAATGCTAGAAAGATTATCCAAACATACACATTTTTCCTTTCTAGATGGTTATTCTGGTTTCTCTCAAATACCTGTGTCAGTTGATGATCAATCTAAGACCACTTTTACTTGTCCGTTCGGTACTTTTGCTTATAGACGTATGCCTTTTGGTTTATGTAATGCACCTGCTACCTTCCAAAGATGCATGATGGCTATATTCTCTGACTTTTGTGAAAAGATTTGTGAGGTTTTCATGGACGATTTCTCCGTCTATGGATCCTCTTTTGATGATTGCTTAAGCTACCTTGATCGAGTTTTGCAGAGATGTGAAGAAACTAACCTTGTCTTGAATTGGGAGAAGTGCCACTTTATGGTTAATGAAGGCATTGTCTTGGGGCATAAAGTTTTTGAAAGAGGTATTGAAGTTGATAAAGCTAAGGTTGGTGCTATTGAAAAGATGCCATGTCCCAAGGACATCAAAGGTATAGGAAGTTTCCTTGGACACGCCGATTTTTATAGGAGGTTCATTAAGGACTTCTCAAAAAATTCTCGGCCTCTGACTAATTTATTACAAAAAGATATACCATTTGTTTTTGATGATGACTGCGTAGAAGCATTTGAAATACTTAAGAAAGGATTGATCTCTGCACCTATTGTTCAGCCATCTGATTGGAATTTACCCTTTGAAATTATGTGTGATGCTAGTGATTATGCCGTAGGTGTTGTTCTAGGGCAAAGAGTTGATAAGAAATTAAATGTTATTCAATATGCTAGTAAAACACAAGACAATGCTCAGAGAAATTATGCTACTACTGAAAAAGAATTTTTGGCAGTTGTATTCGCTTGTGATAAGTTCAGACCTTATATTGTTGATTCTAAAGTAACTATTCACATGGATCATGCTGCTATTAAATATCTTATGGAAAAGAAAGATGCTAAACCTAGACTTATTAGATGGGTTCTCTTGCTACAAGAATTTGATTTGCATATTATTGATAGAAAGGGAGTTGAGAACCCCGTTGCAGACAACTTGTCTAGGCTAGAGAATGTTCTTGATGACCCACTACCTATTCATGATAGCTTTCCTGATGAACAATTAAATGTCATAAATGCTTCTCGTACTGCTCCATGGTATGCTAATTATACTAATTATATTGTTGCTAAATTTATACCACCTAGTTTCACATACCAGCAAAAGAAAAAGTTTTTCTATGATTTGAGACATTACTTTTGGGATGACCCACATCTTTATAAAGAAGGAGTAGATGGTGTTATTAGACATTGTGTACCTGAGCATGAACATGAATAGATCCTACGCAAGTGTCACTCCGAAGCTTATGGAGGACACCATGCTGGAGATAGAACTGCACATAAGGTATTGCAATTTGGTTTTTATTGGCCTACTCTCTTTAAGGATGCCCGTAAGTTTGTTGTATCTTCTGATGAATGTCAAAGAATTAGTAATATTAGTAGACGTCAAGAAATGCCTATGAATTATTCACTTGTTATTGAACCATTTGATGTTTGGGGCTTTGATTATGTGGGACCGTTTCCTGCCTCCAATGGGTATACACATATTTTAGTTGGTGTTGATTACGTTACTAAGTGGGTAGAAGCTATTCCAACTAGTAGTGCTGATCATAACACTTCTATTAAGATGCTTAAAGAAGTTATTTTTCTAAGGTTTGGAGTCCCTAGATACTTAATGACTGATGGCGGTTCACATTTTATTCATGGTGCTTTCCGTAAAATGCTTGCTAAATATGATGTTAATCATAGAATTGCATCTCCTTATCACCCACAGTCTAGTGGTCAAGTAGATTTGAGCAATAGAGAGTTCAAATTAATTTTGCAAAAGACTGTTAATAGATCTAGAAAGAATTGGTCCAAGAAACTTGATGATGCATTATGGGCCTATAGAACTGCATATAAAAATCCTATGGGTATGTCTCCGTATAAAATGGTTTATGGAAAAGCATGTCACTTACCTCTTGAACTAGAACATAAGGCTTATTGGGCTATTAAAGAACTCAATTATGATTTCAAACTTGCTAGTGAGAAGAGGTTATTTGACATTAGCTCACTCAATTAATGGAGAACCCAAGCCTACGAGAATGCCAAATTATTTAAAGAAAAAGTTAAAAGATGGCATGACAAAAGAATACAAAAGCGTGAGTTTAATGTAAGTGATTATGTATTGCTATACAACTCCCGTTTAAGATTTTTTGCAGGAAAACTTCTCTCTAAATGGGAAGGTCCTTAGGTTATCGAGGAGGTCTATCGTTCCGGTGCCATAAAAATCAACAACTTCGAAGGCACAAATCCGAAGGTGGTGAATGGTCAAAGAATTAAACATTATATCTCAGGTAATCCTATAAATGTTGAAACCAATGTTATTGAAACAGTAACCCCGGAGGAATACATAAGGGACACTTTCCGGAACATTTCAGACTCCGAAAAGGAATAGGTATGTGGTACGGTAAGTAAACCGACTCCAAAACACTTCTAATGGAAATTTTCTTCCGTTTTGGAATATTTAGAAAAACAGAAAAATAAGGAGTTCGGGAAGGAGACGAGGGCTCCACGAGGGAGGAGGGTGCGCCCTACCCCCCTGGGTGCGCCCCCTACCTCGTGGGCACCTCGTGTGCTCTCTGGACTCCGTTTTCTTGCACGTTACGTATTTTGGTCAGTAAAAATTCATTATATAACCTTTCGAAGGTTTCGACCACCGTATCACACAAATATCCTCTGTCTTTGTTTCGAGCTGTCCTGCTGCAGATTAGAGCAATATGTCGTCCCAAGATTCGGAAGGAGAAAGCTATGTGGCTGATTATCTTGTAGATCCTAAGGTCTATGGGGACGTGGAGAATTGTGGTTGGACTATGGAAGAAGAAGAGGACTATGAACCCAAGGGAAGGGGGAGACGAGCTCAGATGAAGATGAAGTCTCATTAGGCCATTACCCCAATCTGGGGACATGCATGTGGAGTTCAAAAAGTCAAGCCTCCCTGATAGAGCAAAGAAACCAAAGATCGAGTTTATCCCTTTTCGCCTCTTGCAGGAAAACAAATAGGAATTATGCAAGAAGATATTAAACTTTCAGCAGGAGATCAATGAGCTAAGGGATCAAAATTCTGTCCTCAAGTGCAAATTAAGGAAGAAGCCTACGCCATCAATAAAAACCAACACCCTCTTCACCGGCAAAAGAGATATAATCACATGGGTATGGGTACTCCCCTTGGCAACTGCCAAGCTTGGGGGAGTGCCCCGGTATCGTATCACCATCACTTCTATCTTTACCATTTTTCTTAGTTCGATCCTTTTTGGTAATATCTTGATCTAGTAGAATAAAGTTTTAGTATGATCTAATTGTGAGTTTTGCTTTATGATCCTTCTATGTAAACGAGTCCGTGAGCTATATATAATAAAGATTAGTGTTTAGTCCAGGGCTTGATTATCTTGCTATGATCTTGAGGGAATAAAAGAAAAGAGAAAGAATAAAAAGGAAATAAAAGAGATCATATGGATCTTATGGAGAGTAATGAGCTCACATATAAAAAGTATGATGAATAAAAGTTGTTGAGAGTTGACAAACATAGTTTTTGTCATCGTTGCAATTAATAGGAAGTAATAAAGAAAGAGAGGTGTTCACATATAAATATACTATCTTGGACATCTTTTATGATTGTGAGCACTCATTAAAATATGACATGCTAAAGAGTTGACGTTGGACAAGGAAGACAACATAATGGGTTATGTTTTCTTACATCTGAGATAAATTATATTGTCATGGATCATCCAACATGATTGAGCTTGCCTTTCCCCCTCATGCTAGCCAAATTCTTTGCACCAAGTAGAGATACTACTTGTGCTTACAAACACCCTTAAACCAGTTTTGCGATGAGAGTCCACCATACCTACCTATGGATTGAGTAAGATCCTCCAAGTAAGTTGTCATCGGTGCAAGCAATAAAAATTTCTCTCTAAATATGTATGACTTATTAGTGTGGGAGAAAACAAGCTTTATACGATCGTGTGACATGGAAGAAATAAAAGCGACAGACTGCATAATAAAGGTCCATATCACAAGTGGCAATATAAAGTGACGTTCTTTCGCATTAAGATTTTGTGCATCCAACCATAAAAGTGCATGACAACCTCTGCTTCCCTATGCGAAGGGCCTATCTTTTACTTTTATCTCCTACCTTACATAAGAGTCTTGGTGTTCCTCACCCTTCCTTTTTACATTTTATCTTTTGGCAAGCACAACATGTTGGAAAGATCCTGGTATATATGGCTAATTGGATGTGAGTTTTTAGAATTATTATTGTTGACATTACCCTTGAGGTAAAACGTTTGGAGGCAAAACTATAAGCTCCTATCTTTCTCTGTGTCCGATTAAAACTCCATACCCATAAGTATTGCGTGAGTGTTAGCAATTGTGATAGACTATATGATAGTTGAGTATGTGAACTTGCTGAAAAGCTCTTATATTGACTCTTTTCCTACGTTATGATAAATTGCAATTGCTCCAATGACTGAGATTATAGTTTGTTAGTTTTTAGTGAAGTTTATGATTCATACTTGAAATTGTGATTGAATTGTTACTCTAGCATAAGAGATCATATGACAAGAATTGTATAAGTTGTTGTTCTAAGAATGATCATGATGCCCTCATGTCCGTATTTTATTTTTATCGACACCTGATGACCCACAACTATAGGGGATCTATCGTAGTCCTTTCGCTAAGTAAGAGTGTCGAACCCAACGAGGAGCAGAAGGAAATGATAAGCGGTTTTCAGCAAGGTATTCTCTGCAAGTACTGAAATAAGTGGTAACAGATAGTTTTTTGAAAAGATAGATTGTAACGAGCAACAAGTAACAAAAGTAAATAAAGTGCAGCAAGGTGGCCCAATCCTTTTGTAGCAAAGGACAAGCCAGAACAAACTCTTATAATAGGAAAAGCGCTCCCGAGGACACATGGGAATATCGGCAAGCTAGTTTTCATCACATTCATATGATTCACGTTCGATACTTTGATAATTTGATATGTGGGTGGACCGGTGCTTGGGTGCTATTCTTACTTGAACAAGCATACCACTTATGATTAACCTCTATTACAAGCATCCGCAACTACAACAAAAGTATTAAGGTAAACCTAACCATAGCATGAAACATATGGATCCAAATCAGCCCCTTACGAAGCAACGCATAAACTAGGGTTTAAGCTTCTGTCACTCTAGCAACCCATCATCTACTTATTACTTCCCAATGCCTTCCTCTAGGCCCAAATAATGGTGAAGAGTTATGTAGTCGACGTTCAAATGACACCACTAGAGGCTAGACAACATACATCTTATCAAAATATCAAACGAATAGCAAATTCACATGACTACTAATAGCAAGACTTCTCCCTTGTCCTCAGGAACAAACGTAATTACTCACAAAGCATATTCATGTTCATAATCAGAGGGGTAATAATATGCATATAGGATCTGAACATATGATCTTCCACCAAATAAACCAACTAGCATCAACTACAAGGAGTAATCAACACTGCTAGCAACCTACTAGCACCAATCCCGGACTTTGAGACAAGAATTGGATACAAGAGATGAACTAGGGTTTGGAGATGACATGGTGCTGGTGAAGATGTTGATGGAGATTGCCCTCTCCCAATGAGAGGAGCGTTGGTGATGACGATGGTGATGATTTCCCCCTCCCGGAGGGAAGTATCCCCGGCAGAACAGCTCTGCCGGAGCTCTAGATTGGATCCGCCAAGGTTCCGCCTCGTGGCGGCGGAGTCTCGTCCCGAAAAGTTCCTTCTTATTTGTTTCTCATCGAAAGACTTCATATAGGAGAAGATGGACGTCGGAGAGCCACCAGGGGGCCCACGAGGTAGGGGGGCGCGCCCCCACCCTCGTGAGTAGGGTGTGGCCCCCCTGGCATTCATCTTTGGCGTGGATTTTTCTTTATTTATTTTAAGATGTTCCGTGGAGTTTCAGGACTTTTGGAGTTGCGCAGAATAGGTCTCTAATATTTGCTCCTTTTCCAGCCCAGAATTCGAGTTGCCGGCATTCTCCCTTCTTATGTAAACCTTGTAAAATAAGAGAGAATAGCCATAAGTATTGTGACATAAAGTGAAATAACAGTCCATAATGCAATAAATATCGATATAAAAGCATGATGCCAAATGGACGTATCAACTCCCCCAAGCTTAGCCCTCGCTTGTCCTCAAGCGAAAAGCCGATAACAATAAATGTCCTCATGTTTAGAGGTAGAGGCGTCGATAAAAATAAAATACGGACATGAAGGCATCATGATTATTCTCATAACAGCAACATATATAGCTTTCGTCATATGATTACTTATGTTCAAGTGATGATCTATTCACAATGTAAAAGCATAAATCATAAACCTTATTGGGCTCCGACAAACTATAATCTCAGTCATTGAAGCAATTGCAATTTATCATAACATCGGAAAGAGTCTATGTCAGAGCTAAAAAGCAAGTCCACATACTCAACTATCATTTAGTCCTTCATAATTGCTAACACTCACGCAATACTTGTGGTTATGAAGTTTTCATCAGACACAAAGAAAGATAGGGGCTTATAGTTTTGCCCCACAACCTTTTACCTCAAGGGTAATGTCAACAATAATGGTTCATGCTCCCCTACATCCAATTAGATATATATATCATGTTCTTTCCAACATGCTGAGCTTGCCAAAGGATAAAATGAAAAAGAAAAGGTGAAGATCACCACGACTCTTGCATAAGGTAGAAGATAATAATAAAGGATAGGCCCTTCGCAGAGGGAAGCAGAGGTTGCCATGCGCTTTTATGGTTGGATGCACAAAATCTCAATGCGAAAGAACGTCACTTTATATTGCCCCTTGTGATATGAACCTTTATTATGCAGTCCATCGCTTTTATTACTTCCACATCACAAGATCGTATAAAGCTTATTTCTCCCACACCAATTAATCATACATATTTAGAGCAATTTTTATTGCTTTGCACCGATGACAACTACTTGAAGGATCTTACTCAATCCATAGGTAGATATGGTGGACTCTCATGGCAAAACTGGTTTAAGGGTATTTGGAAGCACAAGTAGTATTTCTACTTGGTGCTGAGAATTTGGCTAGCATGAGGGGGAAAGGCAAGCTCAACAAGTTAGAGGATCCATGACAACATACTTTATCTCAGATATAAGAAAGACATAACTCATTACATTGTCTTCCTTTTCCAACATCAACTCTTTGGCATGTCATATTTTAATGAGTGCTCCAAATCATAAAAGATGTCAATGATAATATATCTATATGTGAAAACCTCTATTTCCTTATTACTTCCTATTAATTGCAACAATGACCAAAGCTATGTCTGCCAACTCCCAACAACTTTTAATCATCATACTCTTTCTATGTGAAGTCATTACTCTCAATAAGATCAATATGAACTCTTTGTTTCTTTTTATTCTTTTTCTCTTTCTTTTATTCACCCAAGATCATGGCAGAATAATCAAGCCTTTGACTCAACACTAATCTTTATTATATATAGCTCACGGACTCGATTACAAAGAGAGATCATAAAGCAAAACTCAAAACTAGATCATGCCATAAACTTTATTCTACTAGATCAAGATACTACTAATAGGATCGAACTAAGAAAAACGGTAAAGATAGGAGTTGTGATTGTGATACGATACCGGGTCTCAATCCAGCCTCAATATTTTGGATTGATCAGACCGCCTATTGTAGAAGAGATTGCTTGCTAAAAATAGTACCGCATTTTTGCTTAAGAAAAGGCTTTCTTGTCCGGGGTCTATATCCACTTTTAATACACCATGCACCCCACTACCAAAAACTTCTCTTTCAATTCTAAGCAAAGAGAAAGCTCAGGCGGCTGCTCAATGAGGAGGTTCATGCTCGTTAACTTACACTTACTTTTAGCACTTCTCTACCAGTTCTCTCTCATCGTGGGCCAAGCAGTTCTCTCTCATAGATAAGAATATCCTGCTCTTAGCACCGGTTTTCACTTCGTGTAGTAGCTTCTTCTTCTTTTGTCTACTCAAACACTTCATCCATGAGAACCAAGTTTTGATCAATGATATATTCAAAAAGTAAGAGCTACTCTATTAATCTACATACCTTGTCTCCGGCCACCATGTTTTCTCCGAAGGGTGAAGGCGGATTCTCTGAACTTAAAATAAGGGTGAAGGATACATACAATATGCCGGGTCTAAAGTGAAGTAGTACAGACACAGGAAATCAGAGAAAAACTTAGAGAGTCTCCATAATCTAGACTTCTCGGTTTCTTAATCGGTGTCTATCTTACTAAGATACTTGTGCAGCTTAAGGTGCTGGTGCTCCACCCCGCTCTAAGAAGTATGACTGTGATTTGCCAATACCCAAATGGGTAGTGTACTGCTCGCTCCCCTTCTTCTTAATTCAGACTTGTTTGCGCACACAACCTTCCTATAACTTTCTGACCTGGATCCAACCAAAGAAGGAAGATGCATGGCCTCCCTCGAACAAAAGAAGGAAGTATGGGAGTTTACCGGTAGGCAATGACCACAGCCGAAGTAAAGTGCTTAGCTCAAAGAAAGAAGGTGGTGGGGGCTTTGAAGAGTGAATAAGTTCGTTCGCAGTGATGTGTAATCTCTTCAAATCGAGAGAAGAGGTGTAAAAAAGAAATGCTTTTAGGCAGGCTTACTTGCTTAGTATGTATTTTTTATACAATCAAAGACCAAGGTCGTACGGATAGCAATTCTGGACCATAGGCATAGCAGCACATAGGTATTCTCTCTTCTTTCTCAATTCAGGGAGGACACTATCTTAATTCTTGTGAAAAGGCAGAAGCAAGTGAAAGGGCAGCAGTATTATATGAGTTCTAAAAAGAAGGGCGAAAAAAAGTCATGTATGATAGTGGTCAAAAGCCTTCCATAGAAGGGAATAGCAACCTGACTAGAAATTCATAGCTGACTAGCGTACGAACGAGTTGGTCAGGCTATGAATGAAGGCTACTACTCTTCAGGAAGAAGGTACTAATAGCTCGCTCAGAGGTTCAGTCAAGCTCCTCACTCTTGGTCTGGCGGGGCATATTAGATATAGTAGTGGTGTTTTGAAAGCTTCTTATTTTTTCTAATACTATAGTAGGAGTAGGTCAGGTACAGCTTCTTATACTAGGGATGCTTTTTTGAATCATTGAAAAAGCTTTCAATAGTCTTAGTAAGTTTCAGAAAGGAGAATACCAAGGTTGAATCGAAGATAAAAGTCAAGCAGGTCACACCGCCGATGAGTTGTGTAGGAAGGATTGCTTGTCAAGCTCTTGCGGAATTTGGACTTATTATTTTGACTTATGGCTCTGAGAAAAACCCTTTTCTATATTAGGCTTTTAGATCTACGAATTACGAGAGAGATCTCCGAAAGTATAAGCGAGATGCTCTTACACCAGAAAGATAGTATAAGCTAGTTCTCACTAGCCGGGCCCTTACTCCTACTACTCACCAGCCGAGCCCTTACTCCCATCTACTACTTCTTATTAAAGCTGCAAGTGCAGAGGGGAATTTTGCAAGCTAGGAGGAATAGAAAATCCTAACTAAGAAACAATCAATCAGTCCACTAAGTCTGTTAAGTAAGAGTTATACAAAATACTCTGATTAAATGTAAGAGTGACTCAATCCCAAAGGTCAATCCAGCCAGACGATTTTCAACAACAAAGGAGTCCACCGTGGAAAGATAAAGTCTAATGACAGACACTGGTAATTCTCTCACTGGGCCAGCCACTAGAATCAGTCAATGAAAAAGCAAGCAAGGAGATGTCCTCACTGGACATTTATCCTATTTGTGAAATCCTTTCTATGTTTCTGAGACCCAGAAACCTGTCAAGTAAGTAGGGATTTCTTTCTCCCCATCCATGGTTTCTTTTAATTTTTTATAGGCGTCCGGCGCATGCATACAACCATTCCTTCTTCTCCTCGGAACGTCAGGTCGGTCGGAAAGAAAGCGCGGTGTAGCTGGCATCAGCATCTCTTGTTAGGTTCGCACGCACAAGGGTGGTGGGTAGGTCTCTTTACGTGTCCCGCGAGGCTTTGATCTTTCCATGTATTGGCGCATAGAGATTTGACTGAGCAGTTGTATTTCTTTTATGCACATTTACTTATGTTGATAGAGGGAGTGGGATGAAAAACGCATAGTAGGAGATTGCCTACCTACCACGTCTCGTAGGAGACCCAAACCTCGCATACGGGTGGACCGAGTCGGGTGAGTAGGCTGGATTGCTAAGTTCTACCTCCGTTTGATCCTCTACCGGCTCTAGTGGTCATATAAAGGAACACAAGCGGGTAACCACTTAGGGAACTAGGACCCGGTATCTGCTGATTCCACTGGAGTGACTTACTCTCGGAGGGAGCACCGGTTCTTGAATCCGTTAGCAGTACACGTAGGCGCGCGAGCACTACGATATCAGAACTTACTTTCTTATTCCATTTTCGTGCTTAAACAACAATTCGCCCGTGGGATGATCAGTGGGGTTGATGCCCTGTAATCATACATAGTTGGACTTGTGCGTGCCTTGCTTGTACAATCAGAAGCTCCAGGAGGAACCTTCCATGGAGGACAGGCGGTGAGCTCTGGATCCTAGGACTGTGACACGATGCAACACTTCCCATTTTAGGCGGAGCTTGCTTTGGGACTGTGGATACACGACCTTTTTGAGGACAATGTCGCCTTGGAGAATACTCGCTCTTTAACTCGGAGTCGTAGAAGCTAGTGTTGTCTTGCTTGCTCGAAACGTGCTTGAGGAGTGATGTGTCTCGTATTCAAGCGACGTTGCTTCGGAGAGCGACCACCAAGGAGCATCTTGAAGTGGAGTACGATGACTTCTGCTCCAAGGGAGAAAGGTATGCGCTTGTGAGGCGGCTTTTGCTTGCAGAGTTGCTTTTGAAGATGATCCACCCCATTTTCTCAGAAGAGAAGTCAGAACATGTGTTTTTCACGACCCGGACGATAGAGAGCACTTTCCAATAAGCATTACAGACTGATCACATGGTACTCTCTCTACGCCCAATGGACCTTCCTCTACTACGCCAGGAAGAAAAGCTGGATCGACGTGTTATAAGCCGTCACCATAGCGGAGAGAAGCTAGATGGCTTATCGATTGCTAGCTGTCAGCATAGGTAGTATTTTGGTACCAACATGCCAAGATAGCGGAATTCTTCACAGGGAAACAACATCTTGAACTTGGAAATGACCGTTTCAACGAAAACTGTCTATTTATGAGAAATGCTATGTTATGTTTTTTCCGCCCGGTGAGTAGATACGAATCGAGGTATTGATCTGTTTTGCTACTAGGAGGGGGGTTCGGGTACACGCCAGCTCTTTCTCATATAGCTAAAAAAACAAGTGATTTTGTCTTGTCAAAGTAAAATACTCGGGGCAATCTACTCATATCAAGCGGGTCTTAGCGGAGTCCAATTTATCAAAGTTTCATTGTGACCTTTATTCTGGTTAGGGGCAAGCAAGAAAGGGCGAATACGGGAGTTTTATTGTCTTTCTGGGCAACTTTCCCAAGTCGTTCCACAAGAGATAAAAAGGATATAATGGTGATGAAGACAAAGCGCATAGAGCGCATACAGTTACCTTTTCATTTAATGAATTTCGTATAGAGAAGCAAGTTCTCATATCGGATCTGGAGATGCTTTCCTGTTGGTTAGTGGTCCTACCCGTATCGATCCTTCTATTGAGAAGCACCATCCGGAAAATGAATTACCCACAGCTCGAGCAGAACTACTTCAAAAGTCATCTTAAGTAACTTAGGTCACCTAAAGTCACACTAGTGCCTCCATCTCAAGGAATCTATAAAAGATACCTGAAAGCCCCAAGAAGATATGGATGCGATAAACTCTCTGAGCCGAGAGGTGAAAGTTCCGGTGGTGATGGTGGGCGGGCCAGTCGATCCGTACCGATGCTTACGTTCGGCTTTGCTCCTATCTTAGCAATCCGAACTTACTATTCAAGATGGGCTCCTGGCAGGCTGGAGCCACCTACTCAATGCGATCTTCCAAATGGAATGTATCAAGAGCGTTCTTCCTTTGGTCACTCAGGTTAAGGAAACTATTCCTACTGTACTCGAGTCGAAAGCTGTTAGCGCTGCATGCGCAAGGTTCCCGTTCACTTCGTATTACTTCCGGGCTGGCCAAGCCGACCGAACGGAGAAAACACCCGATCCGATAGTGGAAGAAGAGAAACTCGATGCAGCTGCCTGGTCATAGATCTTACCCTATGTATCTCCTGGGAACTTCACACCCACACAATAAAGATATTGGGAATGGAGACTTCGAAGACGAAAGTGATAGTAGCAAGCAGGCTTATCGGCGGGCTAGGGGTCTTTAACTAACACAAGCCTGAGAAGGAAGCGTTCATGAATATCAATCATTAAGAAAGTTGTCCTTGTTTGTGCGTTGGGTATTACAAAGGACGGAAAGAGAAGGAAGAAGCGTTGGTCAGGGTATAACATGGGTCCCTACCAGGAAGGCCAAATTATGCTGTCTATAATTACATCGGTAGGACTTTTCCCAAAACCTATAACTGGGTGTTATAGCTGAGTGTGTTTGCTTCAACGCTTGGATTTATCCATAGCTGAGGCGAGCAAAACTCCCCTCTTTGTTGTCTCTGGCCATCTCGGGTTAGGTATGCGTTAGACACCAGAAATGGGTTGTATATGAATAAGAATTTGGACGCGTGCGGAAACACGTTCGCTCTACTTCGGCCTAGAACTGAGGGGCCGACACAAGACCTATTTCGTTTCGGGGTGGACGTCTGGTTCAAACAGTTGAGGGGAAGCCAAGAGAAGACGCTATTGGCAATTAATCAAAGGGTTTTGTTTGATGCGAGTAAGTAAATTTATCGTGAAGATCTGGCCAAGCTATCGTCGGGTGGAAAGGTTATTCTTTGCCAGTAGTGCCCTCTGTAGGAAGAATCGTAAATGCCAGAGGACGCGTTCAACATGAATTGTCACTGTGGAATGAAATCACCTCTCGAATCGAGCAAGAAATGACTATTTATTTGATAATAGCGACTTATCACAAAAACAACCAAGGGTCCATCGACCCGATTGAAACTGTCTTCACTGCGTTGAATCGAAGGGAACTACTATAGAGAGTGGAATAAGCTACAAGGCATAACACTATGAGCTTTTCTTTAGATAACCTTAATCACACCAGCTTTTCCTCATGGGAGGGTAAAGGAAATAGGAATGTATGAAATCTATCCCAATAAGAAATGCGGAAGGTTGTCAACTAGAAACCTGTTATCACTCTCTTCTTCCGATCGTCCCATCAGTTTCTTGTAAGCCTGCTTCCTCCGATGATCGGTTGCGGCTAACTTCTCTCTCTTCATCTCTCTGAGTTCGCTTCTTGGTAGTAGTTACCCCTGTCAGAACCTTTGTCTACTCTTTCGTATAAATACGCTGATCTGCCAGCCAGCCGAAAGTAGAGAACCACATTGTATGATCTGGGGCAACTCTCTGTTATAGCAGCGATTTCTTATTCATTCAGGGCGCCCGTTCATGTGTTTTTAAAGAAAGGATACCTTGTGATTCCAGATTTCAATAGAGATTCGATTCCTCACATCTAAGGGAAGACAGACACAAATGCACAGACACATTATCCGGGGGTGTCACCGTTTGCATCGTATCAGTATCATAAGAAAAGATTGATTGTTGTGAGTGATTTTACTACCCTTCCAGACTTAGCAGGTAATGAAGCTGCTGACGAGGGAGGAAATGTCCTTGAAAATAAAGCGAACCAGTGGGGCTTAAAAGTCACTCTTTGAATAGTTTTTCAGACCGTTAAGTTGTCAATCTTTCCAATGATGAGGCTCCAAAGTTTATTACATTTCCTGGTCTGCCGAGGACAGCACTAGATTGATTGCTTACCGACTTTCATTCAGATACCAACCCATCTTTTTATCAAAAGCATGGAAACTATCTAATCGAAGATAGAATTCACGCCTGTGAAAAGTAAGCAATTTCATCATTTTCCTTCGCAACACAGCTCACTCAATTGTAGAGATACCGAACAGTTTGAGTGATCGATCGACCTTGTCGCACGATGAGCCCATTCTCTCTCTTCCATCCCGCCTTCTGAACCGAACCCTGGAGAAAGACTTCTTGAACAGAACAGAGCAGCAATTCTAGAAACTTCCATTTTCCATTGATCTGGGCGTTGCTATTAAAAGTGGGTCTACCCGCCCCGGCGTGACTCACACTTGACCAACCACTTCTATCTAAGAAAATACTTAGGTAGGGTCAATCTCCCTTCGGGGTTTACGCGTCCTAGTCCGAACCATTGGATCGATCAGAAGAAGAAAGGCAAAGGAATTGAAAGGTAGAGTAAGAAGCATCGCCCAGCAGAGTGATTGAGGGAGTCTTCCCCAGCCCAATGGTCTTCTTTTGTTTTTCACTCTCCTATTTGGATTTTGGAAGAGTTCTACTACTGTTTCAGTAGTTCTAAGACCCTTCCTTCCCTTTTCAAGTGCTTGCTATCCCTCTCGCTCTACCCGTCCAGAGGGAGCCCTAGTTTCAGCATAATAGCCTCGTTTTGAAGCGCTCGCTTCATATGGACGTACGTCGAACAAAGGAATCTTATCGGCATACCCACCTGCTGGGCGTGGTTCACTTGACCGACCAACCGACCCAATAGTAGGAGTAGGCGGCTGGCTTCTTATGTGAAGAGAACGGATGGAGAAACAGATGCGCGAAAGAACTAGTCCCTTGGAAAGCTTCGTTTTCCTAACCCAACCTAAGCATAATGAGCTGGTTATTTGAGTATCGAAGCTGTCGAGTGTTCCATTCTTTCGTATGTAGACCCCAGCGAAGAAGGAGAATCAGAAATGGAACTAGTCGAACACGCATAATAAGATACCGGTTTTAGGCATAACCCCGGGTTAAATAAAGTAGTAAAGGAGCCCAATCTAGCTAAAGAGGGGCTTCTCTGCCACCATAACCAACTAGCTACGTAGATGAATTATCCTTGCGTTCAGCTATCAAACCCATCCACTAGAGCTTGAACCCATGCTTGCTCAAACCATCTGTTTTCTCTTCTAACGAGCATGGCTTCCCTGTCACCTACACTAGAGACGTCTCAACAGTTTAGTTTATTCATAAGCCTAGTACACAAGGAGGGTTTTAGCACGCACTAGCTGTACTGTAGTATGATCTGGTATCAGCTGCTGTCTCTCCTTGCTATAGTTTAGTATAGGTCGCCTCAAACTCAAACAAAAATGGGTGCACAGTTCTACTGCGTCTTATCGAATAGTGCTTTTGAGTCAAAGTGCAATCACCATTTCATGTACACCATCTTTGTCAATATCTGCAATTACCTGTAGTTGGAAGAGCGGAAAAGCTAAGGTACATCAGCATGGGTTCTATTCTCGTCTTTCAAGTACCTACCCTGGTATCACCTATGTAGATTGGTGGGGCTTTAGGACGGACTCCAAAGTTGACTGTTGAATCTCAGTATGTATGGCCAAGGCTCACTCATTCAACCCGCGAGAAAAGCGAGTCTTGAACGAAGGAAGAATAGTTGCAGGATCCTGGGTTCGGTATGATCGTTCTTCCAATTCATACTAGATACGATCTTTCCCTGCTTAGAGGATCCAGCAATAAGGGACCTACCTATGGCCAGTAAAAAACCCACCTATGGCTGGCTCCTCGGACAGCTTTCGGAGCTTCTACTTCACCGGTGTAACACAAGTGGTTCCCGGGCTTTAACTAACTAAGTGCTGGCAGTGATTTTAGGTTGGTTTCATGGTTTCTTCATTGTTGTAGCCTGTGTTGCATGTGTTTGCAGTAGCTTTGTAGATGATCTTTTTTTTCAGCGGTGGTGATCTGAATTCTATCCAAGAGGTTACTAGTATCATGACTCATTTTAACAGAGTGTCTGGGCTTTCAGTTAATGCCAAAAAAGTAAGATCTTCTTCAGTGGTATTTCCTTTTCTTTGAAACAAACTATTTTTGAGTGTGTCTTTAATGAAGGGATTTTACCAGTGAAATACTTATACCCTCCATTCATTTCCTTTTCTTTCCAGGCTAGCTCCCTCTGTAGCCGGTGGTTGATGTAGATGAGTATGGGAAGACAATGGTAGTTTCATTCATACCCATGTGATTATGTCTCCTTCTTTGTTTTTGGTGTAGAAGGTGGTGGTGATGTTGGCTTAGTTGATGGCTTAGGCTTCTCCCTTAATTTGCGCTTGAGGACGGCATTTTGATCCCTCAGATCATCAATCTCCCACTCCAGGGTTAATATCTTTTTGCATAGGTCCTGCTTATTTTCCTGCAAGAGACGAAAAGGGATAAACTCGAACTTGGGTTTCTTTACCCTATCAGGGAGACTTGACTTTTTGAACTCCACATGCATGTCCCCAAGTTGAGGTAATGGTGCTTCATCTTCATATGAGCTCGTCTCCTCCTTCCCCTTGGGTTCATAGTCCTCTTCTTCCTCCGTGGTCCACCCATCGTGTTCCACATCTCCATAGACCTTTGGATTTGCTAAGTAATCATCCACATAGCTTTCTCCTTCTGAATCCTGGGAAGACATGTTGATTTAATCTGCAACGGGACAGCTCGAAACGAAAACAGAGGATATTTGCGTGATGAATATATAATGAATTTTTACCGAGCAAAATACGTATCGTGCAAGAAAATGGAGTCCAGAAGGCACACGAGGGGCTCACGAGGTAGGGGGCGCGCCCAGGGGGGTAGGGCGCACCCACCACCCTCATGGGGCCCTCGTGTCCTTCTCGGACTGCTACTTATTTTTCTATTTTTCTAAATATTCCAAAACAGAGAAATATTGCCTTAAAAACTGTTTTGGAGTCGCTTTGCTTACCGTACCACATACCTATTCCTTTTCGGAGTCTGAAACGTTCCGGAAAGTGTCCCTTATGTATTCCTCCGGGGTTACGATTTTAATAATATTGGTTTCAAAATTTATGGGATTACCTGAGATATAATGTTTAATTCTTTCACTGTTTACCACCTTCGGATTTGTGCCTTCGAAGTTGTTGATTTTTATGGCACCGGAACGATAGACCTCTTCGATAACATAGGGGCCTTCCCATTTAGAGAGAAGTTTTCCTGCAAAAAATCTTAAACGAGAGTTGTACAGCAATACATAATCACCTACATTGAACTCACGCTTTTGTATCCTTTTGTCATGCCATCTTTTAACTTTTTCTTTAAACAACTTGGCAGTTTCATAAGCTTGGGTTCTCCATTCATCAAGTGAGCTAATATCAAATAACCTCTTCTCACCGGCAAGTTTAAAATCATAGTTGAGCTCTTTAATAGCCCAATATGCCTTATGTTCTAGTTCGAGAGGTAAGTGACATGCTTTTCCATAAACCATTTTATACAGAGACGTACCCATAGGATTTTTGTATGCAGTTCTATAAGCCCATAATGCATCATCAAATTTCTTGGACCAATTCTTTCTAGACCTATTAACAGTCTTTTGCAAAATTAATTTGAGCTCTCTGTTGCTCAACTCTACTTGAGCACTAGACTGAGGGTGATAAGGAGATGCAATTCTATGATTAACATCATATTTAGCAAGCATTTTATGGAAAGCACCATGAATAAAGTGTGAACCACCATCAGTCATTAAATATCTAGGGACTCCAAACCTCGGGAAAATAACTTCCTTAAGCATTTTAATAGAAGTGTTATGATCAGCACTACTAGTTGGAATAGCTTCTACCCACTTAGTAACGTAATCAACAGCAACTAGAATATGTGTGTATCCATTAGAGGGAGGAAATGGTCCCATATAATCACAGCCCCAAACATCAAATGGTTCAATAGCAAGTGAATAATTCATAGGCATTTCTTGACGTCTACTAATATTACCAATTCTTTGACATTCATCACAAGACAAGACAAACTTACGGGCATCCTTGAAGAGAGTACGCCAATAAAAACCAGATTGCAATACCTTATGTGCAGTCCTATCTCCAGCGTGGTGTCCTCCAAAAGACTCGGAGTGACACTTGCGTAGGATCTGTTCCTGTTCATGCTCAGGTACACAACGTCTAATAACACCATCTACTCCTTCTTTATAAAGATGTGGGTCATCCCAAAAGTAATGTCTTAAATCATAGAAAAACTTTTTCTTTTGCTGGTATGTGAAGCTAGGTGGTATAAACTTAGCAACAATATAATTAGCATAATCAGCATACCATGGAGTACTACGAGAAGTACTTATAACATTTAATTGTTCATCAGGAAAGCTATCATTAATAGGTAGTGGGTCATCAAGAATATTCTCTAACCTAGACAAGTTGTCTGCAACGGGGTTCTCAGCTCCCTTTCTATCAACAATATGCAAATCAAATTCTTGTAGCAAGAGAACCCATCTAATAAGTCTAGGTTTAGCATCTTTCTTTTCCATAAGGTATTTAATAGCAGCATGATCAGTTTGAATAGTTACTTTAGAATCAACAATATAAGATATGAACTTATCACAAGCAGATACAACTGCTAAAAGCTCTTTTTCAGTAGTAGCATAATTTCGTTGAGCATTGTCTAGAGTCTTACTAGCATAATGAATAACATTTAATTTCTTATCAACTCTTTGCCCTAGAATATCACCTACAGCATAATCGCTAGCATCACACATAATTTCAAAGGGTAAATTCCAATCAGGTGGCTGAACAACAGGTGCATAGACTAATGCTTTCTTAAGTACTTCAAATGCTTCTACACAATCATCATCAAAGACATATGGTATATCTTTTTGATTTAAATTAGTCAGAGGCCGAGAAATTTTTGAGAAGTCCTTAATGAACCTCCTGTAAAAACTGGCGTGACCAAGAAAACTTCTTATACCTTTGATGTCCTCGGACATGGCATCTTTTCAATAGCATCAACCTTGGCTTTATCAACTTCTATACCTCTTTCAGAAACTTTTTGCCCCAAGACAATACCTTCATTAACCATAAAGTGGCACTTTTCCTAATTCAAAACAAGATTAGTTTCTTCACATCTTTGCAAAACTCGATCAAGATTGCTCAAGCAATCATCAAAAGAGGAACCATAGACGGAAAAGTCGTCCATGAAAACCTCACAAATCTTTTCACAAAAGTCAGAGAATATAGCCATCATGCATCTTTGAAAGGTAGCAGGTGCATTACATAAACCAAAAGGCATACGTCTATAAGAAAAAGTACCAAAAGGGCATGTAAAGGTAGTCTTTGATTGATCTCTAGCCGACACAGGTATTTGAGAGAAACCAGAATAACCATCTAGAAAGCAATAGTGTGTGTGTTTGCATAATCTTTCTAGCATTTGATCAATAAAAGGGAAGGGGTAATGATCTTTCTTAGTAGCCTTATTTAATTTGCGGAAATCAATTACCATCCTATAATATGTGATAATTCTTTGTGGAATCAATTCATCTTTATCATTAGGAACAACAGTTATACCTACCTTCTTAGGGACACAATGGATAGGACTTACCCACTCACTATCAGCAACGGGATAGATTATACCTGCCTCCAGAAGCTTGAGTATTTCTTTTCTTACCACTTCTTTCATTTTAGGATTCAGACATCGTTGAGGATCACAAACTGGTTTGGCATGTGCTTCTAAATTTGTTTTATGTTAACATAGAGTGGGACTAATTCCCTTAAGATCATCAAGAGTATATCCAATAGCAGCATGATGCTTCTTCACAGTTTTCAATAATCTTTCTTCTTCATGCTCTGAAAGGTTAGCACTAATAATAACAGGATATATCTTCTTTTCATCAAGATAAGCATATTTAAGATTATCAGGCAACGGTTTAAGCTCAAACACGGGATCACCCTTGGGTGGAGGTGGATCCCCTAAAAATTTCAACAGGCAAGTTGTGTTGTAGAATAGGTTCATGTTTAAAGAATACTTCATCTATTTCCCTTCTTTCATTCGTGAACATATCATTTTCATGGTCTAGCAGATAATGTTCTAAAGGATCACTAGGAGGTACGGCAATAGAAGCAAGACCAATAATTTCATCCTTACTAGGTAATTCTTCCTCACGATGTTGTTTACTAAATTTAGAGAAATTAAACTCATGAACCATATCATCCAAGCCAATAGTAACAACATTCTTTGTGTAGTCTATGGTAGCATTGACAGTATTTAAGAAGGGTCTACCAAATATAATGGGACAAAAGCTATCTTGTGGGGAACCAAGAACAAGAAAATCAGCAGGATATTTAGTTTTCCCACACAAGACTTCAACATCTCTAACAATTCCAATTGGTGAAATAGTATCTCTATTGGCAAGTTTAATTGTGACATCAATATCTTCTATCTCAACAGGTGCAATATCATGCATAATTTCTTTGTATAAGTCATGAGGTATACCACTAGCACTGGCACCCATATCACATAAGCCATGATAACAATGATCTCCTATTTTAACAGAAATAACAGGCATGCCTACCACGGGTCTATGTTTATCTTTAGCACAAGGTTTAGTAATTCTAGCAGTCTCATCACAGAAATGAATAACATGCCCATCAATATTATCAGACAAGAGATCTTTAAATATAGCAATATTAGGTTCAACTTTAACTTGCTCAGGAGGTGTATAAGTTCTAATATTGCTTTTACGAACAACAGTTGAAGCTTTAGCATGATCTTTTATCCTAACAGGAAAAGGTGGTTTCTCAACATAAGCAATAGGAACAATAGGATCATTATAAGTGACACTCTTTTCTTCGACTTTAATAGGTGCAGCTACTTTTACTTCTATGGGAGGATGATATTTAAACCACTTCTCCCTAGGGAGACCAAATATAATGGGACAAAAGCTATCTTGCGGAGAAGTAAGAACAAGAAAATCAGCAGGATATTTAGTTTTCCCACACAAGACTTCAACATCTCTAACAATTCCAATTGGTGAAATAGTATCTCTATTGGCAAGTTTAATTGTGACATCAATACCTTCTAACTCAGCAGGTGCAATTTCATTCTTAATTTCTTCGTATAAGTCAATAGGTATTACACTAGCACTAGCACCCATATCACATAAGCCATGTTCACAATGATCTCCTATTTTAACAGAAATAACAGGCATGCCTACCACAGGTCTATGTTTATCTTTATCACAAGGTTTAGCAGTTCTAGCAGTTTCACCTTCGAACTGAATAACATGTGCATCAATATTATCAGACAAGAGATCTTTAACAATAGAAATATTAGGTTCTACTTCAACTTGCTCAGGAGGTGTATAAGTTCTAATATTGCTTTTACGAACAACAGTTGAAGCTTTAGCATGATCCTTTATTCTAACAGGGAAAGGTGGTTTCTCAAATAAGAAGTAGGAACAATAGGATCATTATAAGTGACAGTCTTTTCTTCAACTTTATTAGGTGTAGCTACTTTTACTTCTATGGGAGGATGATATTTAAACCACTTCTCCTTAGGGAGATCAACATAAGTAGCAAAAGATTCACAGAAAGAAGCTACTATCTCAGAGACAAGTCCATATTTAGTGCTAAACTTATGGAAAATATCGGTGTCCATAAAAGATTTAACACAATCAAACTTAGGTGTCATACCTGACTCCTTACCTTCGTCGAGGTCCCAATCTTCAGAGTTGCGTTTAATTCTATCCAATAAATTCCATCTGAATTCAATAGTCTTCATCATAAAAGAGCCAGCACAAGAAGTGTCGAGCATGGTGCGATTGTTTTTAGAAAGCCGAGCATAAAAATTTTGAATGATCATTTCTCTTGAGAGCTCATGATTGGGGCATGAATATAACATTGATTTAAGCCTCCCCCAAGCTTGAGCGATGCTTTCTCCTTCGCGAGGCTAGAAATTATATATATAATTGCGATCACGATGAACAAGATGTATGGAGTAATACTTTTGATGAAATTCCAACTTCAATCTTCTATAGTCCCATGATCTCATATCATCACATAGCCTATACCATATCAATGCGTCTCCCTTCAAAGATAAAGGGAAGACCTTCTTCTTATCAACATCATCGGGTATACCCGCAAGTTTAAATAATCCACAAACTTCATCCACATATATTAAGTGCTCATCAGGATGCTTTGTTCCATCTCCTATAAAAGGGTTAGCTACCAGTTTTTCCATCATACCCAAAGGAAATTCAAAAGGAGTTTCATTTTCAATAGGTTCAGTAGGTTGAGGAGCAACTCTTTGCTCTACTGGACAGGGTGAAGATACCCCGAACAAGCCCCTCAGAGAATTACTTTCCATAGTAGCAAGTGATAGTAAATTTCAGCACACTATATAAATTTTTCCTTACCAAATTCCACCTACCAAAGGCGCTACACTCCCCGGCAACGGCGCCAGAAAAGATGGCCCACAAGTATAGGGGATCTATCGTAGTCCTTTCGATCAGTAAGAGTGTCGAACCCAACGAGGAGCAGAAGGAAATGATAAGCGGTTTTCAGCAAGGTATTCTCTGCGAGTACCGAAATAAGTGGTAACAGATAGTTTTGTGATAAGATAGATCGTAAGAAGCAACAAGTAACAAAAGTAAATAAAGTGCAGCAAGATGGCCCAATCCTTTTGTAGCAAAGGACAAGCCGAAACAAACTCTTATAATAGGAAAAGCGCTCCCGAGGACACATGGTAATATCGTCAAGCTAGTTTTCATCACGTTCATATGATTCGCGTTCGATACTTTGATAATTTGATATGTGGGTGGACCGGTGCTTGGGTTCTATTCTTACTTGAACAAGCATCCCACTTATGATTAACCTCTATTGCAAGCATCCGCAACTACAACAAAAGTATTAAGGTAAACCTAAGCATAGCATGAAACATATGGATCCAAATCAGCCCCTTACGAAGCAACGCATAAACTAGGGTTTAAGCTTCTATCACTCTAGCAACCCATCATCTACTTATTACTTCCCAATGCCTTCCTCTAGGCCCAAATAATGGTGAAGAGTTATGTAGTCGACGTTCACATGACACCACTAGAGGCTAGACAACATACATCTTATCAAAATATCAAACGAATAGCAAATTCACATGACTACTAATAGCAAGACTTCTCCCTTGTCCTCAGGAACAAACATAATTACTCACAAAGCATATTCATGTTCATAATCAGAGGGGTAATAATATGCATATAGGATCTGAACATATGATCTTCCACCAAATAAACCAACTAGCATCAACTACAAGGAGTAATCAACACTGCTAGCAACCTACTAGCACCAATCCCGGACTTTGAGACAAGAATTGGATACAAGAGATGAACTAGGGTTTGGATGAGATGGTGCTGGTGAAGATGTTGATGGAGATTGCCCTCTCCCAATGAGAGGAGCGTTGGTGATGATGATGGTGATGATTTCCCCCTCCCGGAGGGAAGTATCCCCGGCAGAACAGCTCTGCCGGAGCTCTAGATTGGATCCGCCAAGGTTCCGCCTCGTGGCGGCGGAGTCTCGTCCTGAAAAGTTCCTTCTTATTTGTTTCTCATCGAAAGACTTCATATAGGAGAATATGGACGTCAGAGAGCCACCAGGGAGCCCACGAGGTAGGGGGCGCACCCTAGGGGGGTGCGCCCTAGGGTGGCACCCCCACCCTTGTGAGGAGGGTGTGGGCCCCCTGGCCTTCATCTTTGGCGTGGATTTTTCTTTATTTATTTTAAGATGTTCCGTGGAGTTTAGGACTTTTTGGAGTTGCGCAGAATAGGTCTCTAATATTTGCTCCTTTTCCAGCCCAGAATTCCAGCTGCCGACATTCTCTCTCTTTATGTAAACCTTGTAATATAAGAGAGAATAGCCATAAGTATTGTGACATAAAGTGAAATAACAGTCCATAATGCAATAAATATCGATATAAAAGCATGATGCAAAATGGACGTATCAACACCTCTATCTCTAAACACGTGGACATATTTTTCGATTTCGGCTTTCTCTTGAGGACAAGCGAGGTCTAAGCTTGGGGGAGTTGATACGTCCATTTTGCATCATGCTTTTATATCGATATTTATTGCATTATGGGCTGTTATTACACATTATGTCACAATACTTATGCATATTCTCTCTTATTTTACAAGGTTTACATAAAGAGGGAGAATGCCAGCAGCTGGGATTCTGGGCTGGAAAAGGAGCAAATATTAGAGACCTATTTTGCACAGCTCCAAAAGTCCTGAAACTTTACGAAAGTCATTTTCAGAATATATAAAAAATACTGAGCGCAAGAAGTTCCGGAGGGGGGCCACACCCTGCCCATGAGGGTGGGGGCGCGCCCTACCCCCCTGGGCGGCCCCCTGCCTCGTGGGCCCACTGGTGGCCCTCTGATGCCCATCTTCTACTATATGGAGTCTTTCGATGAGGAAAAAAATCATAAGCCAGCTTTCGGGACGAGACTCCACCGCCGCGAGGTGGAACATTGGTGGAATCAATCTAGGGCTCCGGCGGAGCTGTTCTGCCGGGGAAACTTCCCTCTGGGAGGGGGAAATCATCACCATCGTCATCAACAATGATCCTCTCATCGGGAAGGGGTCAATCTCCATCAACATCTTCACCAGCACCATCTCCTCTCATACCCTAGTTCATCTCTTGTATCCAATTCTTGTCTCTAAGTCCGGGATTGGTACCTGTAGGTTGCTAGTAGTGTTGATTACTCCTTGTAGTTGATGCTAGTTGGTTTATTTGGTGGACGATCATATGTTCAGATCCTATATGCATATTAATACTCCTCTAATTATGAACATGAATATGCTTTGTGAGTAGTTACGTTTGTTCCTGAGGACATGGGAGAAGTCTTGCTATTAGTAGTCATGTGAATTTGGTATTCATTCGATATTTTGATGAGATGCATGTTATCTCTCCTCTAGTGGTGTTATGTGAACATCGACTACATGACACTTCACCATTATTTGGGCCTAGAGGAAGGCATTGGGAAGTAATAAGT
This sequence comes from Triticum aestivum, assembly GCF_018294505.1. NCBI lineage: Eukaryota > Viridiplantae > Streptophyta > Magnoliopsida > Poales > Poaceae > Triticum > Triticum aestivum. The sequence continues at coordinate 21,761,323 of NC_057806.1, forward strand.
AGATGATGGGTTGCTAGAGTGACATAAGCTTAAACCCTAGTTTATGCGTTGCTTCGTAAGGGGCTGATTTGAATCCATATGTTTCATGCTATGGTTAGGTTTACCTTAATACTTTTGTTGTAGTTGCGGATGCTTGCAATAAAGGTTAATCATAAGTGGGATGCTTGTCCAAGTAATGACAGTACCCAAGCACCGGTCCACCCACATACCAAATTATCAAAGTACCGAACGTGAATCATGTGAACGTGATGAAAACTAGCTTGACGATAATTCCCATGTGTCCTTGGGAGCGCTTTTCTCTATATAAGAATTTGTCTAGGCTTGTCCTTTGCTATAAAAGCGATTGGGCCACCTTGCTGCACTTTATTTACTTTTGTTACTTGTTGCTCGTTACCAATTATCTTATCACAAAACTATCTGTTAGCTATAATTTCAGTGCTTGTAGAGAATACCTTGCTGAAAACCACTTATCATTTCCTTCTGCTCCTCATTGGGTTCGACACTCCTACTTATCGAAAGGACTAAGATAGATCCCCTATACTTGTGGGTCATCATGCAGTTGTGTAATGGGGTAACTCAGTGCTGAAGTTATATCATGTTGTACTCTAATGTATTTCAATTATGAAATTCTGCTTCCTTAATATGGAAATGAAATATATTGTGTGCTTAATATGAAATGTCAATTAGATTAATAAATGGATTATGAATAATCAGATAATTAGCCTGCTAATGGCGAATTTGCCTGCTAATTGGGTTTTGCTATTGCAAACGGTTGTTGAAATAATACCGTGGGCGATGACATTAGGCAACACACACAATTTCTAGGAATAAACCGTGTTGGATCAATGAACAATCACACACAACTTTCTCTTGAAAACTATTTGCGTTAGGCCACCTTGCGCAAATGTTTACCACATAAAAACTATGTGTGATGGACAGCCTTTGCCACACACTTTCTTCTACAGACCGTGTGTGATACATTCAATAATGCAAACGATTTAACGGGAAAAATTGTGTGCGATGTACCTATGAACGGAAACATTTTCCTTGGAGTGACTGTGTGGGATGTGCATACGAATGAAAACATTTAGCGGGGACTGACTGTATCGGATGTACTTGCGACCGGAAACAATTTCGACGTATAATTGTATTTTTTTAGCTCTACTGTACGTATTTCCGTATTTGAGCACTCGTCGGTCGCACATAACCTCATTTTGCTGAACGTGTGTGCCAGGAGGGCATATCCCCGACGGTTTCTAGGTTGTGTGGGAGGACCCCCTATCGCCCACACTCACTTGGCAACGGTTCCAAATGATGTCGCGGAAAGGGGTTAAAAACCGTTTGTTTAGGATTGACGCGCACCAGTGCCCGTTTATTTTTGATATGTTACTAGAGAAAAATAAGTTGAAAGATGATAGTAGCAATGATGCGGGCTGGATCCGTGAACTGAGAATTATCCTCATTGCTGCACAGAAGAATTATGTCCTTGATGCACCGCTAGGTGACGGACCTATTGCAGGAGCAGAGGCAGACGTTATGAACGTTTGGCAAGCTCGGTATGATGACTACTTGATAGTTTAGCGCACCATGCTTTATGGCTTAGAACCGGGACTTCAAAAACATTTTGAACGCCACGGAGCATATAAGATGTTCCAAGAGTTGAAATTAGTATTTCAGACTCATGCCCGTGTCGAGAGGTATGAGACCTCTGACAGTACTTTGCGTACAAGATGGAGGAGAATAGCTCAACTAGTGAGCACGTGCTCAAATTGTCTGGGTACTACAATTGCTTGAATCAAGTGGGAGTTAATCTTCCAGATAAGATAGTGATTGACAGAGTTCTCTAGTCACTATCACCAAGTTACTAGAACTTAGTAATGAACTATAATATGCAAGGGATGACGTAAAATGATTCCCGAGCTCTTCGCGATGCAGAAATCAGCGAAGGTAGAAATCAAGAAAAGCATCAAGTGTTGATGGTTGACAAGACCACTAGTTTCAACTAAAAGGGCAAGGGAAAGAAAGGGAACTTCAAGAAGAATGGCAAGCAAGTTGCCACTCCCATGAAGAAGCCCAAAGCTAGACCCAAGCCTAAAACTGAGTGCTTCTACTACAAAGGAAATGGTCACCGGAAGCGGAACTGCCCCCAAATACTTGGCGGATGAGAAGGATGGCAAAGTGAACAAAAATATATATGATATCACTAGTAGAAAATGGAGCTTTAAAACCGGTTCGTAAGGGCCTTTAGTGCCGGTTCCATGACCGGCACTAATTGGTGAGCACTAACCCCCCCCCTTAGTACCGGTTCGGCACGAACCGGCGCTAAAGTGCCACCACGTGGCGTGAGCTCGCGCCCTGGTATGGGGGATCTTTAGTGCCGGTTGGTGTTACCAACCGGTACTAAAGGTTCTTTTTTGAAAAAAAATTAAAATTTTGGAAAAAAATTGATTATTTTTTCAATTTTTAATTTTTCTGAATTATTTGGTGATTTAGTCTCTAATCACCTCTCTTAACTGCTCAAGTGTGGATCACTCATTCCAAATCATCTAACTTCCCGACCGATCACCCATCCCTCTCACTACTCCAGCCCGAGCATGCTTAACTTTCGGGTTCTATTCTCCTTCGTTTCCAAGTCTGCACTTGTTATTTTCCTGACAATAGTAAGATGTCAATCCTATTAACCCTCAGGAGTTTAGGTTGAGCATGAAGTCACACATTTCACTGTTTGAGTTTGAAACTATTATTCTAAAAAATAGTAATTATTTAGTAACACTAATATTTCTTCAATAAGTTTGACCATAGTTTGACCACAGTTTGACCATAGTTTGACCATAGTTTGACCATAGTTTGACCAAATTTGACCAAAATTCAGAAAATTGAAATAATTATTTAGTAACACTAATATTCTTGAATAATTATGTAGTAACATTAATACTTCTTGAATAAGTAGTTTGACCAGATTTAACAAAAAAAATTTAAAAAAACTTAAATTTGACCATATCTTTTTTTCCTTTGGAATTTGAGGATTCTAAAAAGTTTCAAACAGGTCATAGGCGGTCTCCATCGGATGCAGATTTTCGTGCTGAATTTTTTGATATATTATACGTTTTTTTCCGACATCGTATGCAAAAGTTATAGCCGTTTTACATTTTCCCTACACTTTTTGCAAAACATGTCCAAATTTAAGTTTTCAAATTTTCCTAACGTGTAGATGTAGTAATATAACTACCTCTCGAAGGATTTTATTTTTTGAAGTTTTTATCATTTTCTTTTGATTTTTTCAAAACTGAAATGGCGATACACCGGGGGGGTAGAGTTTGAAAATTACCCTATAGTGCCAGTTTGTGTCTTCAACCGGGACTATAGGTTAAGACTCTATAGTGCCAGTTGGTGACACAAACCGGTACTATAGGTTAGACCTTTAGTACCGGTTTGTGTCACAAACCGTCACTAAAGGGGCTCGTGGGGCCCTGGCCTGACGCCACCCTGCCACCACCCCTTTAGTACCAGTTCGTGGCACGAACCGGTACTAAAGGTTCATTACGAAGCGGCACTAATGCATGGCCATTCGAACCGGCACTATTGATCACATTAGTGCCGGTTTTTTTACAAACCAGCACTAATGTGCTTCACGTTTGACCCTTTTTCTACTAGTGTATACATGTTATTGATGTGTACTTTAGTAGTGTTCATAGTAGCCCCTGGGTATTTGATACTGGTTCAGTTGCTATGATTAGTAACTTGAAACCGGAGTTACAAAATGAACAGAGACCGGTTGAGGGCGACGTGACGATGTGTGTTGGAAGTAATTCCAAGGTTGATGAGATCATCATCGCACACTCCTTTTACCTTCGGGATTAGTATTGAACCTAAAATAAATGTTATTTGGTGTTTGTGTTGAGCATAATATGATTGGATCATATTTATTGCAATACGGTTATTCATTTAAATCAGAGAATAATTGTTATTCTATTTACATGAATAAAACCTTCTGTGGTCATCCACCCAAGGTGAATGGTTTATTGAATCTTGATCGTAGTAATACACATATTCATAATATTAATGCCAAAAGATATAAGTTTAATAATGATAGTGCAACTTATTTGTGGCGCTGCTGTTTAGGTCATATTGGTGTAAAGTGCATGAAGAAACTCCATGTTGATGGGCTTTTGGAATCACTTGATGCTTGCGAACCATGCCTCATGGGCAAGATGACTAAGACTCCGTTCTCCGGAACAATGGAGCGAGCAACAGACTTGTTGGAAATAATACATACTGATGTATGCGGTCCGATGAGTGTTGATGCTCACGGCGGATATTGTTATTTTATGACCTTCACAGATGATTTAAGCAGATATGGGTATATCTACTTAATAAAACACAAGTATGAAACATTTGAAAAGTTCCAAGAAATTCAGAGAGAAGTTAAGAATCATCATAACAAGAAAATAAAGTTTCTACAATCTGATCGCGGAGGCAAATATTTGAGTTACGAGTTTGGCCTTCATTTAAAAACAATGTGGAATAATTTTCACAACTCATGCCACCTGGAACACCACGGAGTAATGGTGTGTCCGAACGTCATAACCGTACTTTATTAGATATGGTGCGATCTATGATGTCTCTTACCGATTTACCATCATCGTTTTGGGGTTATGCATTAGAGACAGCTACATTCACATTAAATAGGGCACCACCTAAAATCCACTGAGACGACTGTAACACCCCAAAAATTTTAACCATGATTTGTTTATTAAAAAAATTCCAAAAATTAAATTTTTATTTTTTTGTGGAATTATCTTTTGATTTCAGAACCACTCTTTTCCTTGATATTGTGGAGTATTCACCCCAAGTGAAAACCTTTCAAAAATATTATTGGACTTGTTTACCCTCTCAAGAAAAACATTTCTTTTATCAGTGGATTTATTTGCATTATTATTTTCCCCGAACTTTATCTCTTTAGAAATGATTTTTCATAAGTTTTGGAGCCTCTTTTGCACTACAACCCTTTGGTAAAATTAGTTATAACTTTCACCAAAATTTGGAGATGTCATGGGAATCTCCCACATCACTTTTATACAAAAATATCTTTTAGTCATTTGGAAATTTTGAGCTCTACCCCAAATTTTCAAATCTGATCTAGTTTGTAAAATTGCACTACAACCTATTTAAATATTTCTTTAAAAATTCCACCAAAATTAGGGGATGTTAGTAGTAATGTATAATTCAACTTTGTGCAAAAATCCATTGATGTTATTTTAAAACTTTGAGCAAAACATCCTCTTTTGCTCTCTGGTCCAGTTTGGCATTTTCTACTACAACCCTAGTTTATTTTGCTCTAGTTCCCATGAGCTTTTTCCTGCTTATAGTCCACCCTACCAAACCCTTAAGTCCAGGAGATTGGACCCATTGGAGTATTTTTGATCCATGCAATAATGCCCTTTTCTTTCTGTCCAGATTTGGTTTTCTCAAAAACTTGCACTAACAAGTTTTTGTTTTTGACAAACTAACCTTGCCACCCTCTTAGTAATCTAAAGAGACTATGGTCTGGAGTTTTTGGCCACTAGTAGAGATGCCTAGATGCCCTTGGCATTTCATCAAGCAGGTTAGGAGCATGGCCAGTTTTGGCATGCTTTTAGACTTGCATTAGGAAGTTGCTCTAATGACCTTACCAGCATGTCTATTAGCTCCCTCATGATCATTAGCCTAGTTCTGTTTAGTTGCAGCGGCATCAAAGAGGCCTAGAACGCGTTGGCATTGCGTCGAGCACCTGGCGTGCGTGCTCTGGGCGCGCCCAGAGCACACGTTTTGCACGCGTGCGCGCAACCGAGCCGCCGCGTTCGCTCACCCCGTGCCCTAGCCCTTGCTCGCCTGCAGAGCCACGCCCATTCTCATCCACTTGCCAAAACCCTCCAGGCCACCCCTGGAGCCCCACAGCGCCGCCGTCAGGTCGGCCATGGCAGCTAGCGGCTGGCCACAGGAGGCTCCTGCCATGGACGGCGTCGCCCGAGCCACTCTCGCTCGCCAGCTCGCCCCTGAAGCAGTGCTCGTTCATCTGCTAGCCTCCGCCGCCATCCCCATCCTCGACACGTCGCGCTGCAAGCTACAGAACAGCGGTTCGCCGTTCCTATCCACTGCCGCCGTCGATCCTGTCCACGACCACCGCGGAACTGACCTAGTCACGCTATAAAAGGAGCCCCGAGCTCGTCCAGACCCTCAGGCAACCTCGTACCATCCCCCTAGCGCTCCCATAACCAGCCATTGATGGAGGGAGGCCGTCTTCCTCATCTCCGGCCAGTTCGGCCGCCGCCACGCTCTGGTTCAATTCGTCGCAAGCGGGACCTCCCCGTCCATCCAGTGCTCCCATCCTCTTCCCCTTGACCTTGCGGAGCCACCCCACCCCTCAGCTTCGATCGGGAACCACCGTAGCTCGAAACCCCAAATCCTCCCGAGACGTCGTCCGCCGCAGAGCTCGCTGTCGGCGACTCCCTACGTCCCCGCTAGCCTGTCGACCACCGAGATGACCGCCTTGGACTAGCGGATCGATCCCTGCACTCGAAATGCCGTGGAAAGCCGTCGTTCGTCGATGGCGATCGCCGGAGCCCCGTCTCTTCTCGGCCAGTGCAGAGGGAGGCGCGGGCAACTGGTCAAACCTGACTAGTGGGCCCAAGGGACCCACTGTCAGTGACCCCGAGCCGGCCCGCGCTGGTTTAAGTGGAGGCGTAAACCCAGAAGTACATCTCCTCCGTCTCGAAAACGTATCCTTATTCAAAACGTTTTCTTTTTCTGTTTTATTTAAAAACTTTGACTGGCTATAACTTTTTAAATATATGTCCAATTGATTTGATTCTTTTTCTGTTGTTTCTCAAATTTTGTCTAGTTTATTTTCATATTTATTTGAAAAAAAATCAAACAACTTTTTTGTACTGTTTTGAAACTATATGTTAATTTGAATTTCTCTTAAATAGGATTTTGGAGAGGGAAACAACTTTCAAAAAGTGCACCCCCACTTACATACTGTTGAAGGCAAGCATTCTGAACCCTGGCATAATATTTGTTGTGTGTTGTTTGATATGGTTACAACACCATCTTGACATGAAGTATTCGTTATTTTATGTGACAATATGATTATACTCATGAGTTCGCAAATGAAGATTTCTTGCGGTTAATATTTGATATGCTTGTGATAGTAATCACCCTCGTATGCCTTTCATGCCCACCGGAAGGATCCCGGGAAAGCCTCTGTCTTGGGTAGACACGATCTTGTCCCTAGTTCTTCGTCGAGACAGGTGTGTTCGGTAAGGCGTGGTGAGGTATGATGAGTGGTGGTTCCGTCTGATTGGTGAGAGATATAATTCTTATGCTTATCATGCAGGAAATGCTTTAACCTCCTGAGTCGACCATAGATTGAGTCTTGTTCTAGTAACCCCCATACTTGTCTTGTACTACCACTTGTCCCTGCCATAGGCAGGGTACGGTTCAGTCAGTTGTCAACCCCTTACTAGCACACACCATACAGAGAGGCCATGGTGGAAGATACCGGCTGCATCCGGTAGGCATGCCACCTGGTCCGGGGGCATGGGTGTTTCGGTTGGAGCCGAAGGGGGTAGCTCCCCTAGTTTGCGCGCGTTATAAATTTTGTGATCCCATGCTAGTCGAGGTTGTAGCCTCCCCACTTAGAGTTTCGCTTAACGGGTGTCGTGGGTGATTCCAGACACCGGTAAGTTAGGCTGGTGTGTGCAGTCAGGTGTGTTTTCAATTAAAATACCGTAGACGGAATTACTCCCGACGGACTAAAGGAATCTGTTACTCGTGGGTAAAGAGTACACCCTCTGCAGAGATTATATCTATTCGAATAGCGTGTCCATGGTTAAGGACTATAGTCTGGGATAGGTCAAGTGTCGGTCTTAGTGTCGGTCTTCGGAGGAAAAGATTGCTAAACCAGAACATGGATCATGTCTTGTGACTCATGATGATTATGATTACTACTATTATGGACTAACCATTTACATTATTTGAATTATTGAGTGTCCTTGGGATGGTTCTACCTCCTGGGTATTCACTATGATTAATTCTCATATAAGCCCTTTATGTGGTGTCGCAGAGACGCCCGACTGTGGCATGCTTGTTATTCATTTACTTTATAAGCCCTTTATGTGGTGTCGCAGAGACGCCCGACTGTGGCATGCTTGTTATTCATTCACTTTATAAGCCCTTTATGTGGTGTCGCAGAGACGCCCAACTGTGGCATGCTTGTTATTCATTTACTTTATAAGCCCTTTATGTGGTGTCACACAGACGCCCGACTATGGCATGCTTGTTATATCTTTTATTTATAAGCCCTTTATGTGGTGTCGCAGAGACGCCCGACTGAGGCATGCTTTATATTATTATCCCTTCGAGGCGTCGCTTCAGACACCCGATCGGTGCATTCTATTTCTACTCTCTTATTGCAGATTTATGTTGTAAATGAATAACTCTCTTGCGTGCATCATGGATTTTCATTTTGTGACTAACTTGTGATCATGAAATATTTCAGAGCATGATTATCATATGTTATATTATACCTGTGTTCATAATGTTTGCGAGTACATTCAAAAGTACTCACTGGCTTGCCTCTAGCTATTGTCTTGGCCAGATTTCTTGCGTGGAGAGGAGCGTCGCGATGACAACCCCGGAACCTACGCAAATGGTGATAGCAGCCTTGTGAAGATAGGAGTTATCCAGGTCAGTTGTTCTTGTGGGAAATGGAGTCCCATAGACGCTGATGATCCGCAAACCGCCTCCGCCATCAACCACTAGAAACCATTTGTTGTACTCATAGGCCAGAATGGTCTTGTACTACACATTTTGTATTTTGCTTGGAGTTTCTGTATCAAGTTGGTGTCTCATCAGCTAACAGTAATCCTGGGGCTGGTGAGCACAAGGACCATTTTCAGGAAAATTTAATATCCTGAAAACCCGGTCCTGACAACAACACCGTATATGAACTATGGTTTAGCAAGAAACCTAAGCTGTCGTTTCTTAAAGTTTGGGGTTGCGATGCTTATGCGAAAAAGTATCAGCCTGATAAGCTCAAACCCAAATTGGAGAAGTGCGTCTTCATAGGATACCCAAAAGAAACTGTTGGGTACACCTTCTATCACAGATCTGAAGGCAAGATCTTTGTTGCTAAGAGTGGATCCTTTCTAGAGAAGGAGTTTCTCTTGAAAGAAGTGAGTGGGACGAAAGTAGAACTTGATAAGGTAATTGTACCTTCTCTCGAATTGGAAAGTAGTTCATCACAGAAATCAGTTCTAGTGATTCCTACACCAATTAGTGAGGAAGCTTATGATAATGATCATGAAACTTCAGATCAAGTTACTACCGAACCTCGTAGGTCAACCAGAGTACGTTCCGCACCAGAGTGGTAAGGTAATCCTGTTCTGGAAGTCATGTTACTAGACCATGACGAACCTACGAACTATGAGGAAGCGATGATGAGCCCAGATTCCGCGAAATGGCTTAAGTCCATGAAATCTGAGATGGGATCCATGTATGAGAAGAAAGTATGGACTTTGATTGACTTGCCTGATGATCGGTGATCCATTCAGAATAAAGCTTCAAGAGGAAGACGAACGCTGATAGTAGTGTTACTATCAACAAAGCTCGAATTGTAGCAAAAGGTTTTCGACAAGTTCAAGGTGTTGACTACGATGAGATTTTCTCACTCGTATCGATGCTTAAAAGTCTGTCCGAATCATGTTAGCAGTTGCCACATTTTATGATTATGAAATTTGGAAAATGGATATCAAAACTACATTCCTTAATGGATTTATTAAAGAAGAGTTGTATATGATGCAACCAGAAGGTTTTGTCAATCATAAAGATGCTAACAAAGTGTGCAAGATCCAGCGATCCATCTATGGACTGGTGCAAACATCTCAGAGTTGGAATATACGCTTTGATGAGTCCAACAAAGCATAAAGTTTTATACAGACTTGCGGTGAAGCCTGTATTTACAAGAAAGTGAGTGGGAGCACTACAGCCTTTCTGATAAGTATATGTGAATGACATATTATTGATCAGAAATGATGTAGAATTTTCTGGAAAGCATAAAGGAGTGTTTGAAAGGAGTTTCAAGGAAAGACCTCGGTAAAGTTGCTTACATATTGAGCATCAAGATCTATAGATATAGATCAAGACGCTTGATAAGTTTTTCTTCAGTGAGTACATACCTTGACAAGATTTTGAAGTAGTTAAAAATTGAACAGTCAAAGAAGGAGTTCTTTCCTATGTTACAAGGTGTGAAGTTGAGTAAAAAGTCAAAATCTCACCATGGCAAAAAATATAAAGAGAAAGAAAAGTCATTCCCTATGCCTCAGTCATAGTTTCTATAAAGTATGCTATGTTGTGTACCAGACCTATTGTATACCTTAGCATGTTTTTGTCAAGGGAGTACAATAGTGATCTAGGAGTAGATCACTGGACAAGCTTTTTGACACCGATCTAGATAACTCTAAGTCTTGATATTTCTCGGTTATGGAGGTGATAAAAGAATTCATTGTAAAGAGTTACGTCGATGCAAGCTTTTTGACACCGATCTAGATGACTCTAAGTCTTGATCTAGATACATATTGAAAGTGGGAGCAATTAGCTAGAGTAGCTCTGTGTAGAGAATTGTAGACATAGAAATTTGGAAAATACATACGGATCTGAATGTTGCAGACTCGTAGACTAAACTTCTCTCACAAGCAAAACATGATCACTCTTTGGGTGTTAATCACATAGCGATGTGAACTAGATTATTCACTCTAGTAAACCCTTTGGGTATTAGTCACATGAATATGTGAACTAATCACATAAAGATATGAACTATTGGTGTGAAATCACATGATGATGTGAACTAGATTATTGACTCTAGTGCAAGTGGGAGATTGAAGGAAATATGCCCTAGAGGCAATAATAAAGTTGTTATTTATATTTCCTTATATCATGATAAATGTTTATTATTCATGCTAGAATTGTATTAACCGAAAACTTAGTACATGTGTGAATACATAGACAAACAAAGTGTCCCTAGTAGGCCTCTACTTGACTAGCTCGTTAATCAAAGATGGTTAAGTTTCCTAGCCATGGACATGTGTTGTCATTTGATGAACGGGATCACATCATTAGAGAATGATGTGATGGACTAGACCCATCCATTAGCTTAGCACTATGATCGCTTAGTTTATTGCTATTGCTTTCTTCATGACTTATACATGTTCCCATGACTATAAGGTTATGCAACTCCTGAATACCGAAGGAACAATTAGTGTGCTATGAAACGTCACAACGTAACTGGGTGATTATAAAGATGCTCTATAGGTGTCTCCGATGGTGTTTGTTGAGTTGGCATAGGTCGAGATTAGGATTTGTCACTCCGATTGTCGGAGAGATATCTCTGGGCCCTCTCGGTAATGCACATCACTATGAGCCTTGCAAGCAATGTGACTAATGAGTTGGTTACGGGATGATGCATTACAGAACGAGTAAAGAGACTTACCGGTGACGGGATTGAACTAGGTATGATGATACCGACGATCGAATCTCGGGCAAGTAACATACCGGTGACAAAGGGAACAACGTATGTTGTTATGCGATATGACCGATAAAGATCTTCGTAGAATATGTAGGAACTAATATGAGCATCTAGGTTCTGCTATTGGGTATTCACCAGAGATGTGTCTCGGTCATGTCTACATATTTCTCGAACCCGTAGGGTCCGCACGCTTAATGTTCGATGGCGATTTGTATTATGAGTTATGTGATTTGATGCACCAAAGGTTGTTCGGAGTCCCAGATGAGATCATGGACATGACGAGGAGTCTCGAAATGGTTGAGACGTAAAGATCGATATATTGGAAGGCTATACTCGGACATCGGAAAGGTTCCGAGTGATTCGGGTATTTTTCGAAGTACCGGAGAGTTACGGGAATTCGCCGGGGGAAGTAGTGGGCCTCAATGGGCCATACAGGAAAGGAGAGAAGGGCCTCAAGGGGTGGCCACGCCCCCCCCCCCCCCCCATGGCAAGTCTGAATTGGACTAGGGAGGGGGCGGAGCCCCCCTCTCTTTCCTTGTCCCTCTCCTACTCCTTGCCTCTCTCCCCTCTTGGAAAAGGAAGGGGACTCCAACTAGGATTGTGAATCCTAGTTGGACTCCCCCTATAGTCGCGCCCCTCCTGGGCCGGCCTCCCCTCCCCCCCTCCTATATATACGTGGGCAAGGGGGCACCCCAAAGGCACTCCAAGATTTGTCTTAGCCATGTGCGGTGCCCTCCTCCACAGTTTTCCACCTCGGTCATATTGACATAGTGCTTAGGCAAAGCCCTGCGTCGGTAACTTCATCATCACCGTCACCACGTCGTCATGCTGACGAAACTCTCCCTCGGCCTCAACTGGATCAAGAGTTCGAGGGATGTCACCGAGCTGAACATGTGCAGATCGTGGAGGTGCCGTGCGTTCAGTACTTGGATTGGTTGGATCGTGAATATATTTGACTACATCAACCGCGTTACAAAACGCTTCTGCTTTCGGTCTACGAGGGAACGTGGACTCACTCTCCCCGCTCGTTGCTATGCATCTCCTAGATAGATCTTGCGTGATCGTAGGTAAATTTTTGAAATACTGTGTTCCCCAATAGGAAGATGGAGGAAGAGGTCCGCTAGGAGATGTGCGTGATGGAACCTACTGAGGGAGATCATTGAAGTGGACATCCATGGTGGCCTCCTTCTGAGCATTGACACATGAACTCAACCGTTGGTCTGAAACCGACGTGTGAAGATTCCCCACAAGTCGCGTTGTGCTCTTAGGGTGGTGGCTGTTGGGTTGATCCATCTGTGCTCGTCCAATTATTCATCGTAGAACTCGCCCAATGATGGAAATAATGCATCGATAGGAAGATGACGGAAGGAGGGAGATTAATCAGGTGAAGGTTGCACGGGTGAGAACTCTTACTGCAACTGCCTCTCCACGGGTACCGCGCGTCTACTCCTCCTGCCAGTGCCGCCCTCCTCATCATGCCTCTTCCACCTACAAGCGTCACCCATTAGAGGCAGTGGGGTGGGATACGACTTGGCTGCTCCACTCACATGGATTGGAATCTACCGTGGGTTCCTCTTCTGACATGGCTCAATACATGACCATAGGATCCAGGAAGGTGACCAGACCACAGCCCCGGCGGCAGCCTATCCCTACCCCAAGATACGTCACCCAAGGGCGGCAACCTCCCTCCCGGTAATCACATCCCCAGAGCTGTGTCGGTGGTCCAAGGCTCCTGTACTGGCACCCACTCTCTTTCCACACTTGATGTCTAAGAATGATGCACGGTGGCAACCAGATCGACCATGAGGTGCGCTCCTTGGGCACCTCATGTGATGACGCACGGCGGTGATTATAAGTGTGGGGAGGTGGGATCTGATGGGTTTTTTCATAAGGGGATCAAGGTGAGGGGAGTTGGATGTAGCACGTACGATCCTTAACTTCCCTCTCATAGTAATGATATGGTTGAAAATACTTTCTACTATTAATTATCATCATCGTTAATTAAGTGTCTGACTAATTATTTAATTGCATTAGTGGCTTGATTTCATAATTGATTTGGCATGAAAAATTCACTACTTCAATGGACTTAATTAATTGCATGCATAATTGATTGTCTGGCTAATTAATTCCATTAAAGGCTTGATTCCGAAATTGATTCACTACTTGGTTTCAAATTGTTTTGCAGTAATGATTGGATACCAACGAAACGACGTATATACTCCCCCTTTGTTTTCTTGCTTTCATTTTTGCATTAGACAAGGAAGATGAGTTTATTTGTCCATGTGGAAAGGTGGGAGCCCGTAAGAAAAGGAACTACATTCGGCGACTAATGGATGAAAGCGGTGGATGGCAGGAGGATAATGAGTTGATGAAAAATCTTATAGATAATTATTTTCAGAATCTTTTTACTTCAGAGGTTGATGTACTGAATATGCATGTGATTAATAAAGTGACACCGCGTGTTACTCCCTACATGAATGAAGCATTACTGGCACCGTATACCGAAGAAGAAGTTAAGCGTGCCCTATGTAGCATAGGCAACTTGAAAGCGCGGGTGCTAATGGCTTACACACGATATTTTATATAAAAAATTGGCATCTAGTGGGAGATGATCTAGTGAAAGAAGTATTGGAGGCGGTGAATACTAGAATCATTCCTGAAGGCTGGAATACCACTACTATTGTCCTAATTCCAAAGGTTGACGTTCGAGAGAAGGTATCCCAGTTTAGACCTATAAGTCTATGCAACATTGTTTATAAGGTGATATCAAAGATGCTCGCAACAGGACTAAAAGTTTTCCTCCCTGACATTATTAGTGAGACACAAAGTGCATCCGTACCTGGTGGGATCATAACAGATAACGTGATTGTTACATATGAATGTCTCCATACAATGAAGAAGAAGAAGAAGAAGAAGAAGGAGGTAGGAAATTGTGCAGTAAAACTTGATATGCACAAGGCCTACAACAGGGCTGAATGGGTTTTTCTAAAGGCGATACTCGGTAGATTGGGCTTTGAGGAGAGATGGATTGATCTTATTATGGCATGTGTGACTTTAGTGGAGTACAAAGTACGGTTCAACTCAATTGAGACTGTCATTTCATACCATGAGAGGCTTGAGACAAAGGGACCCCCTGTCTTCCTACCTCTTTCTCTTATGTGCAGAAGGGCTCTCAAACTTAATTGCCTTTGAGGAAGCAGCGAGTAACCTCAAGGGTGTCCAGGTGTGTCGTGATTCTCCTACCATATCCCACTTACTCTTTGCTGATGACTCGTTGGTCCTTAAGAGAGCAGATACAGAGAATGCGAACACATTAAAGAGGATATTGGATGATTACTGTTCGGCCTCTGGACAGATGGTGAGTGTAGCAAAATCATCGATTTACTTCAGCTCCAATACAAATGTTGACAATAAAGTGGAGGTGTGCCAGATTTTGGACATTATGACTGAATCTCTTTCTGATAAGTACTTGGGCCTTCCCTCCATGATTGGGGTAGACCGTGTTGATTGTTTCAAGCATATTATAGAGAGGATCCAGAAGATGATAAATGGGTGGAAGGAAAGAACGCTATCTTATGGTGGTAAGGAAGCATTGGTCAAAGCGGTGGCCTAAGCCATCCCTATGTATGCGATGAGTGTGTTTAAATTCCCAAAGAAAATTTGTAAGGGGATCACTGACGCCATTCGCATTATTGGTGGGGTGACAGGGAGAACCAACGGAAAATGCATTGGTTTGCTTGGTGGAAAATGTGCATTTCGAAGGAGAGAGGAGGGATGGGTTTCCATGATATACACAATTTTAATTTGGCGCTTCTAGCCAAGCAGTGTTGGAGATTCATTGAGTACCATGACTCGCTATGTGCAAGGGTCCTGCGAGCAAAGTATTACCCTAGTGGCGAATTACTCAACTGCAGTTTGAAGAAAGGTTCTTCTTTTGTCTGGCAGAGTATTTGGGCAGGACCTCAGAGTTTCAAGAAAGGAAGTATTTGGAGGGTTGGAAATGGTGTTAAGATAAATATATGGGAGGATTGCTGGGTGTCGAACAACTCCTCCAGGAAAATTATCACTCCACATGGAAATAGAGTGCTAACCCGGGTTAATGAGCTCATTGATCCAGTATCCGGAGAGCGGGATGAGAACCTCATCAGAGATAATTTTTGCTCTATTGATGCTGACCGTATAATGCAAATTCCATTGCATCATGATGATACTGAAGACTATGTGGCATCGCACTTGACGAAGACAGGAGTTTTCAGCGTTTGTTCTGCCTATTATAAACAATGGGAAGATTTGTATGGAAGTACTGATCCGAGCCCTCTCTCGAGTGCTTCTGCGCCACATCTGGTATGGAAGAAATTGTGGAGCCTCAAAGTGCCAAACAAAGTGAAAATCTTCATTTGGCGGTCTATACATAATGATATTCCTTGTTTTGGTGTGCTCGCTGATCAGCACATATCTACTACGGCACAGTGCCCGGTCTGCAAACAGCACGCGGAGGATGTGGCGCATGCACTTTTCGGATAAATGCGGGCCAGCGAAATCTGGTCTCTACTTGGTTTATAGGAAGTAGTAGCATCGGCTGGACCACCAGGGAAGTCGGGAGCTGAGATTCTAGAGTTCCTGTTGTGTGATAAGTCGAGCCAGATAAACTACTCGGACGTGATTGAGATGCCAAAGATGATCGCAGTGACTAGCTGGCATATTTGGTGGCAAAGAAGGCAGATAGAAAAGGGAGAGGATGTTTAGAATATGGAAAGATCAAGCCAAGCCATACTAGCTATGACCCTTATCTTTGTTCGAGCAGCAATGACGAAGTCTTCCCCGCCAAGAACTAACAGATGGGCCAGTACATTGAACGGACAACTAGTCTTGAATACAGATGCATCTTTTTAGAGGATCACATAGGTTCATGCGGTGTTGTAATAAGAGACCACTTGGGCTTTTTCATTGCGGCATCCACAGCAAAATCATACCATGTGGCTGATGTTGAATCGGCTGAGGCAGATGCGCTCTTGGAGGGACTAAATCTAGCCCGCTCTATTGGGGCACATACCCTCGTTGCTCGGGCGGATAACATGACAGTGGTGGAGGCGATGGCAAATAATTCTAGACAATCAATGGTGGTAGGACCCATACTTGATGAATGTCATTTTCTATGTTTAGAATTCGGGAAGGTCTTTTTTCAGCATTGTAATAGAGAATCCAATATGTTTGCTCATAGGCTAGCTCAACGAGGGCGGGATGATCCACCAATTTTGTGGTTCGACGCCTCCCTAGTTTTATTTTGGTTTTACTTGCGGATGATGTAAGCATTGGTTGAAGTTAATAAAGCTAGCTGGAAGGCCTTTCCCTCAAAAAAGGTGGGAGCTGATTGGTTGTTTTGTAGGGGATCAAGGGGAGGAGAGTTGCATGTACCACGTATAACCCCCAACTCCCCTTTAATATTGGAAATCATACTGAACAAACTTACTACTATTAATATCTTCATCCTTAATTAAGTACCTGGCTAATTAATTAATTCCATTAATGACTCAATTCCATAATTGATTTGGAACGAAAAAACATTTATTTAAATGGACTTAACTAATTGCACATGCGATTAATTGTTTGGCTAATTAAATGCATTAATGGCTTATTTGTCAATATGTTTTGGTGCTTGGTCTCCAAATTGTTGATACATTAATGACTGGGTAACAACGAAACAATGTATGAACTCTCACTTTGTTTCTTTTTCTTTTGCCTGAGGTGAGGGAGGTTATTTTTTGTGCATGTGGGGAGGTGGGAGTTGATAGTTTTTTCATAGGAGGATCAAGGGAAGAATAGTTGGATGTACCATGTACAATACCTAAATCCACTTTAATAGTAGAGATAGAGTTGAAAAAACTTCATACTATTAATTATTCGCGTCCCTAATTAAGTGACTGACTAAATAATTAATTGCATTAATACTTTTATTTCATTATTGATTTGACGTGAAATAAATCCATACATAAATGCAATTAATTAAGTCCATGCACAAATAACTATTTGTCCGGCTAATTAGTTGTATTAATGGTTTAATTTCCAAATTCATTTGGTATTTCGTTTTTAACTTCTCTTTGCATTAATGAATGAGTACCAAGGAAACTAAATGCAAACTCTCCCTTTAGGAGTAGAGCATTAACAACTTGATTTCATAATTAATTAGGTGTGAAAAACCCCTATTTACATAGACTTCCTTAATTGCACACGTGATTAATTGTTTGGCTAATTAGTTGCATTAAAGGCTTGGTTTGCAAATTGATTGAGTACTAGGTCTGCAAATTGTTTTTGCATTATTAGCTGGCGACCAACGAGACGATGTCTGAACTCCCTTTTTTTATTTTTGCGTGAGGTTGGTTTTTTTCTACATGTGGGGAGGTGAGAGTTGATGGCTTTTTTCATAGGGGGTTCAAGGAAAGTAGAGTTGGATGTACCACGTACAATCCTCAGCTCTCCTTTTATAATACAGATACTGTTGAAGAAAATTTTACTATTAATATCTCCTTCCCTAATTAAGTGTGTGACAAATTAATTAATTATATTAATTGTTCAATTTATTATTGATTTGGCGCGAAATAAAACCATACTAAAATGAAATTAATTTATTGCATGCATACATAATTAATTATCTGATAACTAAATGCATTAATGATTTGATTTCCAAATTGATTAGGCACTTGGTTTCTATTTTTTCCTGTCCATTAATGATTGAGTACAAAAATTGACTGCTTTAAGAGTAGACATAATTAATTTGACGTGAAAAAATTCTCTGTTTAAACAGACTTAATAACTACACACGTAATTGAATGTCCGCTTATTTAATTGCATTAATGGCTTGGTTTCCCCATTGATTTGGTACTGGGTTTCCAATTGTTTTTGCACTTTTGACTGTGTATCAACGAGATGACGTAGGAATTGCATTTTTTTTCTTTTCTTTTTTCATGATGCGAGGGAGGTTGGTTTTTGTATGGTGTGGAGAGGTGAGAGTTGATGGTTTTTTCAATAGAGGGTAAAGGGAAGTAAAGTTGGATGTACCATGTACAATTCCCAACTCTCCTTTTATAGTAAAGATACAATTCAAGAAACTTTTTACTATTAATTATTTGCATCCCAAATTAAGTGCCTAATTAATTAATTATTTTAATTATTTGATTTCATTATTCATTTGGCACGAAATAAGTCCTACTTAAATGAAATTAATTCATTGCATGTGCACGTAATTCATTATCTGGTAGCATTAATGATTAGATTTCCAAATGGATTGGGTGCTTGGTCTGTAATTTTTCTTTGCATTAATAATTGGGAGCCAACCAAACAACATACGGACTCCCCCATTAGGAGTAGAGATAATTAATTTGGTGATAAAAATCCCTATTTAAACGTACTTTACTAATTACATGCGTAATTAATTGTCTCGCTAATTACTTCAATTAATGGTTTTGTTTCCAAATAGATGATGAATGAATTCCCCTATTTTTTTCTTTTCTTTTTGCGTGAGGAGAGGGAGTTTGATTTTTTTATGCATGTGAGGAGGTTGGAGTTGATGGTTTTCTTGATAGAGGGATCAAGAGAAGTAGAGTTGGATGTACCACATACAATACCAAATTACCATTTTATAGTAGAGAGACAGTTGTAGATTTTTTACTATTAATTATCAACATTGCTAATTAAGTGTCTCACTAATTAATTAATTACATTAATTATTCAATTTCATTATTGATTTGGCATGAAATAAATCCGTACTTCAATGAAATTAATTCACTATATGCACATTTAATTAATTATCTGGTAATTAGTTGCAATAATGATTTGATTTCCAAATTGATTAGGTGCTTGGCTTCTAATATTTCTTTACATTAATGATTAAGTACCAACGAAACGACGTACGAACTCCCCTTTAGGAGTAGAAATTACATGCATAATTAATTGTCTAACTAACTAATTGCATTAATTGCTCGGTTTCCAAATTGGTTCAGTACTTGATTTCCAAATTGTTTTTGCATTATTGACTAGGTACCAACGAGCCGACGTGCGAACTCATCTTTTGCGTGAGGTTGGTTTTTCTTGTGCGCATTGGGAGGTGAGAGTTGATGACTTTTTTCATAGGGGGTTCAAGGGGAGTAGAGTTGGATGTACCAAGTAAAATCCCAAACTCCCCTATTATAGTGGAGATACTATTAAGTAAACCTTTACGATTAACTATCAGCATCCCTAATTAAGTGTTTGACTAATTTTTATATTATATTAATTGTTAAACTTATTGATTTGGAATCTTTTGGGTTTCATCTCCATAATCAATAAGTTTAACAATTAATATAATTTAAAAATTAGTCAAACACTTAATTAGGGATGCTGATTATAATTAATCATAAAGGTTTACTTAATAGTTAAACTGTTCGAACAAGTGATGTCGACACTGATGACTTCCCGATTAAGATAGGACTGTATCAGGGGTCAGCTTTGAGCCCTTATGTTTTTTGCATTGGTGATGGATGAGGTCACAAGGGATATACAAGGAGATATCCCATCGTGTATGCTCTTTGCAAATGATGTGGTGCTAGTTGACGATAGTCGGACGGGGGTAAATAGGAAGTTAGAGTTATGGAGACAAACCTTGGAATCGAAAGGGTTTAGGCTTAGTAGAACTAAAACCGAGTACATGATGTGCGATTTCAGTACTACTAGGTGTGAGGAGGAGGAGGTTAGCCTTCATGGCCAGGTGGTACCTCGGAAGGACGCCTTTCGGTATTTGGGGTCAATGTTGCAGGAGGATGGGGGTATTGATGAAGATGTGAACCATCGAATCAAAGTCGGATGGATGAAGTGGTGCCAAGCTTCTGGCATTCTCTATGACAAGTGAGTGCCACAAAAGCTAAAAGGCAAGTTCTACAGGACGGCGGTTCGACCCGCAATGTTGTATGGCGCTGAGTGTTGGCCGACTAAAAGGCGACATGTTCAACAGTTAGGTGTGGCGGAGATGCGTATGTTGAGATGGATGTGTGGCCACACGAGGAAGGATCGAGTCCTGAATGATGATATACGAGATAGAGTTGGGGTAGCACCAATTGAGGAGAAGCTTGTCCAACATCGTCTGAGATGGTTTGGGCATATTCAGCGCAGGCCTCCAGAAGCTCCAGTGCATAGCGGACGGCTAAAGCATGCGGAGAATGTCAAGAGAGGGCGGGGTAGACCGAATTTGACATGGGAGGAGTCCGTTAAGAGAGACCTGAAGGATTGGAGTATCACCAAAGAGCTAGCTATTGACAAGGGTGCGTGGAAGCTTGTTATCCATGTGCCAGAGCCATGAGTTGGTTGCGAGATCTTATGGGTTTCACCTCTAGCCTACCCCAACCTGTTTGGGACTAAAGGCTTTGTTGTTGTTGTTAAACTTATTGATTTGGCACGAAATAAATCCCTACCTAAATGAAATTAATTCATTGCATGCACATGTAATTAATTATCTACTAATTAAACGCATTAATGATTTTATTTCCAAATTGATTGGGTGCTCAATTTCTATTTTTTTTCTTTCTTTTAATGATTGAGTACCAAAAAACAATGTACTGACTCCCGCTTTTAGAGTACAGATAATTAATTTGGTGTGAAAAAATAGCTATTTTAAATGGACCTAATTAATTACACGCGTAATTAATTGTCTGGTATTTAATTGCATTAATGGTCTGGTCTCGACATTGATTTGGTACTGGGTTCCAAATTGTTTTTGCACTTTTGACTGTGTACCAACGAGATGACGTATGAACTCCATTTTATTATTTTCTTTGTGCGTGAGGCGATGGAGGTTGTTTTTTTATGCGTCTAGGGAGCTAAGACTTGATGGTTTTTTCAATACATGGATCAAGGGAAGTAAAGTTGAATGTATCACATAGAATTCTCAACTCCCCTATTATAGTTGAGATACAGTTAATAAATTTTTTACTATTAATTATCAGCATCCCTAATTAAGTTACTGACTAATTAATTAATTATATTAATTGTTCAATTTCATTATTGATTTGGCACGAAATAAAACCATACTAAAATGAAATTAATTAATTGCATGCATACATAATTAATTATCTGATAATTAAATGCATTAATGATTTGATTTTCAAATTGATTGGGCGCTTGGTTTCTATTTTTTCCTTTCCATTAATGATTGAGTACAAAAAATGAACGCTTTAAGAGTAGAGATAATTAATTTGGCATGAAAAAAATTCTCTGTTTAAACGGACTTAATTAACTACACGCGTAATTCAATGTCCGCTTATTTAATTGCTTTAATGGCTTGGTTTCCACATTGATTTGGTACTGGGTTTCCAATTGTTTTTGCACTTTTGAGTGTGTATCAACGAGATGACGTAGGAATTGCATTTTTTTTCTTTTATTTTTTCATGAGGCGAGGGAGGTTGGTTTTTGTATGAGTGTGGAGAGGTGAGAGCTGATGGTTTTTTTCAATAGAGGATAAAGGGAAGTAAAGTTGGATGTACCATGTTTAATTCCCAACTCTCCTTTTATAGTAGAGATACAATTCAAGAAACTTTTTACTATTAATTATCTGCATCCCAAATTAACTGCCTAATTAATTTATTTATTTATTATATTAATTATTCGATTTCATTATTCATTTGGCACGAAATAAGTCCCTACTTAAATGAAATTAATTCATAGCATGTGCACGTAATTCATTATCTGGCAGCATTAATGATTCGATTTCCAAATGGATTGGGAGCTTGGTCTATAATTTTTCTTTGCATTAATAATTGGGTGCCAACCAAACGACATACGGACTCCCCCTTTAGGAGTAGAGATAATTAATTTGGTGATAAAAATCCCTATTTAAATGTACTTAACTAATTAAATGCGTAATTAATTGTCTCGCTAATTACTTCAATTAATGGTTTTGTTTCCAACTAGATGATGAATAAATTCCCCTATTTTTTTCTTTTCTTTTTGCGTGAGGAGAGGGAGGTTGATTTTTTTATGCGTGTGAGGAGGTTAGAGTTGATGGTTTTCTTGATAGAGGGACCAAGAGAAGTAGAGTTGGATGTACCACATACAATACCAAATTACCGTTTTATAGTAGAGATACAATTGCAGATTCTTTACTATTAATTATCGGCATCGCGAACTAAGTGTATCACTAATTAATTAATTACATTAATTATTCAATTTCATTATTGATTTGGCATGAAATAAATCCGTACTTAAATGAAATTAATTCACTACATGCACATTTAATTAATTATCTGGTAATTAGTTGCAATAATGATTTGATTTCCAAATTGATTAGGTGCTTGGTTTCTAATATTTCTTTACATTAATGATTAAGTACCAACGAAACGACGTACGAAATCCTCTTTAGGAGTAGAAATTGCATGCGTAATTAATTATCTAACTAACTAATTGTATTAATGGCTCGGTTTCCAAATTGATTCATTACTTGATTTCCAAATTGTTTTTGCATTATTGACTGGGTACCAATGAGCCGACGTACGAACTCATTTTTTTGCGTGAGGTTGGTTTTTCTTGTGCGCGTTGGGAGGTGAGAGTTGTTGACTTTTTTCATAGGGGGTTCAAGGGGAGTAGGGTTGGATGTACCAAGTAGAATCCCAAACTCCCCTATTATAGTGGAGATCCTATTAAGTAAACCTTTACGGTTAATTATCAGCATCCCTAATTAAGTGTTTGACAAATTTTTAATTATATTAATTGTTAAACTTATTGATTTGGCATGAAATAAATCCCTACTTAAATGAAATTAATTCATTGCATGCATATGTAATTAATTATCTACTAATTAAATGCATTAATGATTTGATTTCCAAATTGATTGGGTGCTTAGTTTCTTTTTTTCTTTCTTTTAATGATTGAGTACCAAAAAACGATGTACTGACTCCCACTTTTACAGTACAGATAATTAATTTGGTGTAAAAAATACCTATTTAAATGGACCTAATTAATTACATGCATAATTAATTGTCTGGTTATTTAATTGCATTAATGGCCTGATCTCGACATTGATTTGGTACTGGGTTCCAAATTGTTTTTGCACTTTTGATTGTGTACCAACAAGATGACGTATGAACTCCATTTTTTCTTTTATTTTTGCGTGAGGCAATGGAGGTTGTTTTTTTATTCATGTGGGGAGCTAAGAGTTGATGGTTTTTTTCAATAGGGGATCAAGGGAAGTAAAGTTGGATCTATCACATAGAATTCTCAACTCCCCTACTACCTCTCTCTCAGTTCATAAGGCGTGCGCGTACCCCTAGGTCGTCAATTTAACCAACCTAATGCAAGTCATCTATTACAAAAAAATATACCAATATAAACTTCAGATATTCTATTTTCAAACGGTACATTTTTTGTGTTATAAAGTTTATATTAGGGTGATAAAATTGACAACCTAGATATACACGCAGGACTTGTAAACTAAAACAGAGGGAGTATTATAGTTGAGATATAGTTAATAAATTTTTTACTATTAATTAAATGCATCCCTAATTAAGTGCCTAACTAATTAAATAATTAATAATTATTTGATATCATTATTCATTTAGCGCGAAATAAATCCCTACATAAATGAAATTAATTCAATGCATGCGCGCGTAATTCATTTTCTGGTAATTAGTTGCATTAATTATTTGCTTTCCAAATGGTTTGGGTGCTTGGTTTGTAATTTTTCTTTGCATTAGTAATTGAGTGCCAATGAAACGACGTACAGACTCCCCCTTTAGGAGTTGAGATAATTAATTTGGTGTTAAAAATCCTTATTTAAACGGATTTAACTAATTACATGTGTAATTAATTATCTCACCAATTAATTCAATTAATGGCTTCGTGTCGGTGTACAAAAGTAGGGGCTCTCCTTTTGCACCCCTATACTTGTGCACAGGCAGTCAGAGCCACGCCCACGGCCACACTAAGCAGGGCATAGGAGGGAAGCCGGAGCACAGGACGATGAAAGCAACGCCAAGACCAGAGGTGCAAAGAGAGCAAGAGGGCGAGGTGGACTCCCCCCGGCAAGACCCTTGCCGGGGTGGCTTCCGCAGCCACGGCAAGATCCTTGCCGGGGCAACTTGCCTGACGCCGGCAGAGCGTGCCACCCTTGAGCCCAAGGGGTTCCAACACCATCAACCATATTGGAACCAAGGCTCGGGAGGCACCTCCGTGGTGGCATGTAGATCTTTGTAGAGATCAGAGATACACAAGGTCAGATGGGAACCAGAAGGCGACGATCCTTGGCGAGATCCTTGCCAAGGAAATCCACGAGACCCTCGGCAAGATCCTTACCGGGGACGACCGCGGTGCCGCAGTGAGACCCTTGATGGGCCCTCGGCAAGACCCTTGCCGAGGACACCTGTGGGGCCACAGCCAAGCCCGCATCTGCCAAGACTCCACCGCCGCTCCCATATAGCTGCCAGCTCGATCAGCTGGGCAGGCATCTGCGTGGCAGCGCGCAGCCTCTACACCAACTCAGCAAGCACCTGCGTGGTGCAGATCTTCGTGAAGGCTCCACCACCGTGCCAGCCCAGCAGCCAGCCAACATGGCGCTACAACGCCTCGTCATCTTGGATGCACGTCGGAGCCAGGCGAGGCGACGACAGCTGGGATGAGCTTCTTTTCTCCCCAATAAAGCAAGAGGGGCACGTTGGTAGCGCATTAAATGCATTTGTCCGACGATGCCAAGAGATAGACTCAGCACTTGTACACCTTTCCACCTCCTGTGTGCCACTGTGGCAACCCCTTTTTGTCTATAAAAGGAGGCTCGAGGCATACTGGAGGGGGATTCGGATCTTTTGGACTAGGGAGCCACTGCAGCTAGATTAAGAACACAAGAACACCCAAATATACATCAAAGCAGGACTAGGGTTTTACGCGTTTCCGCGGCCCGAACCTAGGTAAATGATTTGTGTGCTGACCGCCAGACCCGCACTTTGCATAACCCCGCACCCGCCAACCGTAGAAGGGATCCCAGTGACAGCATAGGTGAAGTTTCCCACCGACACTTTGTTTCCATATTGATTCGCTACTTGGTTACCAAATTTTCCTTGCATTATTTACTGGGTACCAACGAGATAACATATGAACTCCTGTATTTTTCTTTTCTTTTTGCGTGAGGTGAGGGAGGTTGGATTTTTTATGCTCGTGGGGATGTTAGAGCTCATGGTCTTCTTCATAGAGGGATCAAGGGAAGTAGAGTTGGATGTACCATGTACAATCCCGAATTCCCTTTTTATAGTAGAGATATAGTTGCAACCATGTTTTACTATTAATTATATAGATCCCTAATTAAGTGTCTAACTAATTAATTAATTAGTTACATTAATTGTTTGATTTCATTATTGATTTGGCGCGAAATAAATCCCTACTCAAATGAAAATAATTCACTGTGTGCACATGTAACTAATTATCTAGTAACTAATTGCAATAATGATTTGATTTCCAAATTGGTGGGTATCTTTTTTCTAATATTTCCTTTTATTAATGATTGAGTACCAACGAGATGACGTATGAACCCCCTTTAGCTGTAGAGATTGCATGCGTGATTAATTTTTTAACTAATTAGTTGTATTAATGGCTTGGTTTCCAAATTGATTTAGTACTTCTTTCTAAATAGTTTTTTGCATTAGTATCTGGGTAACAGAGAGGACGTATGAAACTCCCCATTTTTTTATTTTTTGGCATGAGGTTGGTTTTATTGTGTGTGTGGGAGGTGAGAGTTGATGGTTTTTTCATAGAGGGTTCAAGGGATGTCGAGTTGGATGTACCACATATAATTCCCAACTCCCCTTTTATAGTAGAGATACTGTTTAACAAACTTTTATTGTTAATTATCTTCATCCCTAATTAAGTGTCTGACTAATTAATTAATTATATTAATTGTTCAATTTCATTATTGATTTGGCACTAAATAAATCCCTATTAACTGACAATAATTCATTGCATGCACACATAATTAATTATCTAGTAATTAAATGCATTAATGATTTGATTTCTAAATTGATTGGGTGTTCGGTTTATAATTTCTTCTTTCCATTAATGATTGAGTACTAACGAAATGACGTACTGACTCCCACTTTAAGAGTAGAGATAATTAATTTGGTGTAAATCACAATTTAAATGGATTTAATTAATTTCATGCGTAATTAATTGTCCAGCTATTCAATTGCATTAATGCCTTGGTTTCCACATTGATTTTGTACCGGGTTTCCAAATTGTTTTTGCACTTTTGACTGTGTACCAATGAGATGACGTATGAACTCCCTTCTTTTTTTCTTATTGTGGGAGGTGAGGGAGGTTGGTCTTTTATGCGTGTGGGGAGGTGAGGGTTGATGAATTTCTTTCATAGGGGGATCAAGGGAAGTAAAGTTGGATGTACCACGTACAATCCCTAACTCCCTTTTATAGTAGAGACAGAGTTCAAGAAACTTTTTACTATTAATTATCTACATCCCTAATTAAGTGCATAACTAATAAATTAATTATATTAATTATTTGATTTCATTCTTCATTTGGCGTGAAGAAATTCCTACTTAAATGAAATTAATTCATTACATGCACACGTAATTCATTATCTGCTAATTAATTGCATTAATGATTTGCTTTCCAAATGGATTGGGTGCTTCCTTTGTAATTTTTCTTTGTATTAATAATTGAGTGCCAACGAAACGACTCCCCTCTAGAAGTAGAGATAATTAATTTGGTGTGAAAAATCCCTATTTAAATGGACATAATTAATTGCATATGCAATTAATTACTTCGTTGGTTAATTGAATTAATGGCTTTGTTTCAAAATTGATTCGGTATTTGGTTTCCAAATTGTTTTTGCATTATTGATTGGTTACCAACGAGATGATGTATGAACTCCCCTATTTTTTCTTTTCCTTTTGCGTGAGGCGAGAGGGGTTGGTTTTTTATGCGTGTGGGGAGATGAGAGTTGATGGGTTTTGTTCATCCGGGGGTCAAGGGAAGTACAGTTGGATGTATGACATACAATCCCAAACTCCCCTCCTATAGTAGAGACAGTGTTAAAGAAACGTTCACTATTAATTATCTGCATTCCTAATTAAGTGTCTGACTAATTAGTTAATTATATTAATTGTAAGATTTCATTATTGATTTGGCATGTAATAAATCCCTACTTAACTGAAAATGATTCAATGCATGCACATGTAATTCATTATCTGGTAATTAAATGCATTAATGATTTGATTTCTAAATTAATTGGGTGCTCAGTTTCTATTTTTTCCTTTCCATTAATGATTGAGTACCAACGAAGCAACGTACTGACTCCCGTTTCAAGATTAGAGATATTTAATTTGGTGTGAAAAAAATCCCTATTAAATAGATTTAATTAATTGCATGCATAATTAGTTATCTGCCTATTTTATTGCATTAATGCCTTGGTTTCCACATTGATTTGGTATTGGGTATCCAAATTGTTTTTGCACTTTCGAATGTGTACCATTGAGAGATGTATGAAATCCCTTCTTTCTTTTCTTGTTGCGTGAGGCGACGGAGGTTGGTTTTTTATGCATGTGGGCAGGTGAGAGTTGATGGTTTTTTTAATAGGGTGATCAAGGGAAGTAGAGTTGGATTTACCATGTACAATCCCCAACTCCCCTTTTATAGTAGATATAGAGTTCAAGAAACTTTTTACTATTAATTATCTACATCCCTAATTAAGTGCCTAACTAATTAATTGATTATATTAATTATTCAATTTCATTATTTATTTTGGGGGAAATAGATCCCAACTTAAATGAAAATAATTCATTACATGCGCACGTAATTCATTATGTGCTAAGTAATAACATTAATGATTTGATTTCCAAATGGATTGGGTGCTTCGTTTGTATTTTTCTTTGCATTAATAATTGAGTGTCAACTAAACAAAGTACAGACTCCCCCTTTACTAGTAGAAGTAATTAATTTGGTGCGAAAAAATCCCTATTTAAATGGAATTAATTAATTGCATGCGTAAGTAATTGTCTCGCTAATTAATTGAATTAATGGCTTCGTTTCCAAATTGATTTGGTACTTTGTTTCCTAATTGTTTTGGCATTATTGACTGGGTACCAATGAGATGACGTATGAAATCCTATATTTTTTTCTTTTCTTTTTGCATGAGGCGAGAGAGGTTTGTTTTTATGCATGTGGGGGTGAGAGTTGATGGGTTTTTTTCATAGGGGGATCAAGGGAAGTGGAGTTGGATGTACCACATACATTCTCCAATTCCCCCTTTTATAGTAGAGATATAGTTGAAGAATTTTTTTACTATTAATTATCTGCATCCCTAATTAAGTGTCTGACTAATTAATTAATTACCTTAACTGTTCGATTTCATTATTGATTTGGCATGAACTAAATGCCTACTTAAATTAAATTAATTCACTGCATGCATATGTAATTAATAATCTGGTAATTAGTTGCATTAATGACTTGATTTCCAAATTGATTGGGTGCTTGGTTTCTAATATCTCTTTATATTAATGATTGAGTACAAACAAAATGATGTACGGACTCCATTTAGGAGTAGATATAATTATTTTGGTGTGGAAAATATCTATTTAAACGAACTTAATTTATTCCACCCTAATTAGTTGCCTAGCTACTTAATTGCATTAATTGCTTCATTTCCAAATTGATTCAGTAGTTGATCTCCAAATTGTTTTTGCATTATTGACTAGGTACTAATGAGACGACGCATGAACTCCCCTTTTGCATGTGGGGAGGTGAGAGTTGATGTTTTTCTTTCATACGGGGATCAAGGGAAGTAGAAGAATTGGATGTAGCACATACAATTCCCATCTCCCCTTTTAGAGTAAAGATAAAGTTGACAGAATGTTTTACTATTAATTATCTACATGCCTAATTAAGTGCCTAACTGATTAATTAATTAGTATATTAATTGTTCCATTTTTGCATTACTGATTGAGCCAATGATTTGGTAATTAATTACATTAATTATTTGATTTACAAATTGATGGGTGCTTGGTTTCTATTTTTCGCATTACTGATTGAGCCAATGAAACGACATACAGACTCCTCCTTTAGGAGCAGAGATATGTTATGCATATACATGGTTGTTAAGTTTAATACTGCACCAAGACTACTTGTGACGCTAAGCTTGGAGAAAGAATGTTGTTATTTTCTTGGTGAGGAGAGATGCCAAAATTAGCATCCTGCTGAAATTGTATAGGAGTAAAGATGTTGCATGCTCTGCCCAATTCTTTACCAAATTGAGATTCTTACGTTCCTATTTCCCCATATTTCTCACACTACTTGGCCTTTCGATTTTTTTTGAACTTTCTTTTTTTTCTTTAAATAATATGATTCTTTAAATTTTCGTAATGTTTCCACATATCTCTTGGACTACTTGGCTTTTCAATTATTAAAAAGTTCAAACATTATGATTCTTTAAATTTAGCTACGTGTTTCCACATATCTCATGGATTACTTGGCCTTTCGATTTTTTAAACTTTCATTTTTGGAATTTAAATAATGTGATTTACTAATTTTCTCAGCCTTTCCTTTCCATTACTTACTGAGTTATCATCATGTCATATCATTATTTGGCCAAATTCATCTTTTTATATGTGCCACAACATCAGAAAAACCGCCTCAAATGGTTAGATATTCAAAAATATTGGTTCAAGGGAAATGCATGTCACAGTCATACGCGTTACGTTCATAATATGGGGCTATTTTTTCAACTACTCAAAAATTTATGTCAATTTTAGAAATTTAATTAATTTGGAAAAACTTAAAGAATTTAAAAATAATTTTTTAAACCATTCATAATTTTTCAAAAAATGCACCTGTCATTTTTTAAAGATGTCCACACAATTAGTTAAATAGATTGTAAGACAAATAAGTTAAATAAATGTTTATGTTTTGATATAAAAACCAAAACTAAACTAAACTAAACTAAAACTCAAAGAAAATCAGAAAACAAAAAAAGAGGAGTCTCTACAATTACTCAAGAAGATAATACAATTCTTCCATTTGAAAATGAACAAAACAATGCAGGCCAAATTTCCAGGGTCGCAGTGGATCGACCCAGTTTGGCGCTTCACTGTGCGCTTCTGTTTTTTCATTCACTATTTTTTTTGTCATTTTAAGTTTGTGTTTTGTTTCCTATTTTCTTTCTTGCTTTTAATTATTTAACTAGCACACATGTGTGTGCGTTGCGAACGGGAAACAAATCCTCGAATGCTCCAATTGACCCACCTGTGTTACTACTCTCTTCACCACCATGGTCATATTTTCCACCTATTCACAAAAAAGTGATTAATTTCAATGCTATGAGCTTGTCCACCTATGCACGCTACTTTCGCAAGCCCCGCTAGTCGCAACAGATTGTTTTCCCTGTACTCTCCCTCTAAAAACCCGAATACATTTAAGCTGATAAATATCTACCTATTAAAATGTTACAATGAACAAACCAAATTGTGTGGCCTATGCTAGCTAAACTTTGGTTGTATTAAGAAATAGTTTTAAGCTAGCAAAACTTTGATTAGTTGTCAACACTGAGATACAAAGTTTTGGATTGAAACACATATTATTCATTACATCAATATTTTCAGAGTTGTGGGGGAAAGAAGAAAGAAATATATAGAAGTATTCTTTAGAAAGAACTACATGCTTAACACAAAAACTCCGTCCCATCTCCGATGGCCTCTAGGCCATGGAGGTGTAGAGGATCTTGCCCCCCCACCCCCCCACCCCGCCGGCGGGAGGGACCCCGTTTTGTTAGATTCGGCGTCTTGGTTGTGGTCGTGTAGCAGCGGCGATGTCCCTTGGTAGGAATAATGTCTTCCATGTTCTATCCATGTCTCGATGGTGCTTCTAGCATCATCGGAGGGTGTGTGTAGGTTTGTATCCATCGGATCTTGCGGGATTCGGTCGGTGCTGGTCTTCAGTGGATCTATTTGGATTTGGTCTTCGTTCGTCTTAGTTTTTTTACAGGTTTGATCCTTCCGATCTACGACTTTCTTCATCGGAGATGGTTGCTACTCTGGTGTGTTGGTCCTATGGGATCTTAGCATGATGACTTCCCGACTGTCTACTAAAACAAGGCTTGTCCGGCTGTGATGGGGGAGGGGCAATGACGGCGGCGCGCCTTCGGCTCGCTCCAGTGCTTATTCGCGTCACAAGGTGGTCCACAGACATGGTTGTAATTTTTATTACCTATATTGTTCTTTATATCATGATTGAAGATGAATAGATTGGAAATTTCTCACAAAAAAACAATAACTCTGTTTTAGCCATGAAATTAGAAATATGAATATGAGTCAGGGGCATCATACTGAATACAGTACGGATTTTACCACATATACAGTGAGAGCTTAAAAAAACATAGCAGAGTCCACCTCTGATTATTTTTAACTTTCTGTTAGCTATTTGATCCTATATAGTGTAACACATGGCCGCAGCTTGAATAATCATGCAAAAACCAAACCATGAGTTGTGAGCTGATAAGCAATAGCAGAATCAAGATGCTCACAGGGATGCCCAAAACTGAAACATAGACCACCAATCTTGCTATTCAGGGGTGTTTGTAACCATACTGAAACAAAATTGATATTGATGCATAATCCGTGCACATGCATGTTGATCATTGTTTCTTTGTAAAATTGAGAATTAGAAGGATGCTCTCCTTCCTTAATTTGGATTGATTTCATTTCCTTTCTTACTTTCTATCACAAGAACTCAATTCCTTTCTTCCTTTATTTCTCTCACGACAGCATCTTATTTCCTTCCTTCCTATCTTTCTATGCATGTCGTCCTCTTATTTCCTTTCTTTCTATGCATGTCGTCCTCTTTCCTTCCTTTGTTTATTTATTCCCGAGATAGCTCCTTGATACATCGAAGCTCAAAGAGGTGTACAAATTGAGAGGACTGGGAGTAAAAAGGCGAGGTGGGACTATTTAATTGACAAACATTTTTTCCCAAACAAAACACCGGGTAGCTCAGTTGCTTGCAAAATTGGAAATAAACAGGACAATGCAGCCCAAATTTTCCAGGGTCGCAATGAACCGGCCCCAGTTTGGGGCTTCACTCGTGCGCTTCTACTTTTTCATTTGTTGTTTTCTTTTCTCGTTTTCAGTTTGTGTTTTGTTTTTCCATTTTCTTTCTTGCTTTAACTTACTTCATTTAATTTTCATTTCCTTTATTCTATTTTTTATTCTAGTCCCGTTTTAAATAATGTTTCTCTTTTCAAATAAATTGGAATGTCAAAAAATATTATTGTTTTTAAAAATGGTTTAAAATTCCAGAAAAGTCATTAAAACATAGAATTTATCGTTTTCTTTTTAATACAAGTTTAAAAATATTTGATATATGCTAAATAATTTTTGATTACATACTAGTTTTTAATACATTGAATATTTTTTAATGTTCATTTAACATTTTAAATGTCTAGAAACCTTTTTAAATATATGATGAACATATTTTTTGTATGCACTGAACAATTTTTAAAATTATATATTTTTACTTTTTAATAGGTTTTTCAATTTTAGGAGGATGCCAATTTTGACTTCTCTTCTCACCAAGAAAATAATAACGTTCTTTCTCTAAGCTTAGTGTCACAAGTAGCCTTGGTGCAATATTAAAGCAAAGAACCATGTATATGCATAAGGTATATACGTAGGTGGGACATCTCCATTGTTCTTTTACTGGCGCCTGCGGACCAAAAAAATCTTTACCTAACAATAAAGCGCTTATTGTTTCTGGTCATATGTTGTCGGCGTTTTTGCAGAAAAATCTCTCTGTTTCGGAGAATTCAACCCGCAATGCTAGATTAGGTGTGCTTCTGATATAATGTTTTGTTTCTGCAAAAAAACCTGCATTAGTTAGAATTCTATCTACAATCCTTAATCCTTATTTAGCTAGTTCACCACCGGCCACCATCGGTGCTTATCCAATGTCAGCCTCCACCGCCGAGCACGCCCCGCCGCTTGCCGTGGGTGTCCACGCCGCATAAGCAAAGTAAGGAGTGATGCATCATGGCGGGCGTCTGATGTTGCTTGAACTACGTCGGTATTTCCCCAAAGAGGAAGGGATGATGCAGCACGGCTACGGTAGGTATTTTCCTCAGTTATGAATCCAAGGTATCAATCCAGTAGGAGAACCAAGCAACACTATGTAAACGGTACCTGCACACAAAGAACAAATACTTGCAACCCGATGCTTATGAGGGGTTGTCAATCCCTCTTTCGGGTAACGACGTCAGAAATTGTCAAGTTGACAGGATAAAATTTGTATAGATTGGATAAATAGATCTCGATAAAACGCAGAATAAAATAAATAATAAAAAAGTTCATAGCCCAGATTTGTGTTGTGGACGCGGGTCCAGAGGCGGGTAGTGCCGACATGGCTCAAGCTTCAGACCACTTCATACAGCAGATTGACCTGAAAACACCTGGCTGAACGGGGAGGTATGCACATTGCGTTTGAGAAACAAATTCTTCTGTGTGTAGACACTGAGTTCATCATATGATTTAAGCAAAAGTGTACATAGATAGGCCAGTACTGATAAAAACCAATTACCCTGGATTGTCAATGTTCGACAAGCAAAATGTATTTCAAAATTGGGCTTGTGTAGAAAGAATTAAATTTGTGCAGTAGTATCTAAGCTTGATTACTGAATATACTTCATTATTCTCAATTTTTCGTGCGGACATCTTTGTGTAAAAAGTTTTGTTGAGGGATTGCAATGTCATGTCAAGCTGGTTGTGAGCATCAGAATTGTACTCGATTTTACTCTAAAAGGGAAATGATTCTATCTACATACTTTCATGGATTTGCAGAGTACGGATTGGGGCTGCTGAGCTAGGGAGGGCCCCACGCCCTAATAGGATTTCAGCAATGGAGAAATCAATCCGGAGATTTGCTGAATAGCCTGGTGACAATGTCATCGTGCCGAAGATAGCTAGGAACGAGCTTTGACACGCTTGGTGAGGCCTATGATTTTTACAATTTGTATTCGTGGGAGAAAGGATTCGAAATTAGTATGGAAAGAGCAGCCTAAACGTAAATTGAACAAAATGCATGCAAGAGATAGTCTGTGGCTGTGTGGTACTCCCATTTGTGTGTATTTTCTGTAATTTGCATTTGACTCGCTGAATATTGTGTTGAAGTTAACTTAATTTGACATGATCAAACTCTTTACAGGGGAAACCAATAGTAGAAAATACTTACTCTTGCCAATGTGAGTGCCCTGCCCTCATAAGATTGTTGTCTTCCAAGGACAATGGCTGGTACATAGCCGAGCATCAGGAGGAGCACAACCATTCATTGTCTCTCACGTATGGACAGATAATACACTGGCCATCGCACAAGCATATTGATTTGTACAGCAGAGGCCTCATGAAGCAGCTACGGCAGAACAATGTGAACCTTGTGAAGGTGTACAACATCATTGGTGTTTTTTTGGTAGGATGGAGAATGTACCTTTCACAAAAAGAGCCCTGCAAAATCTATGTGGTAAAATCAGTCGTGAACAAGCAGAGGATGACAACTCAAATGATTTGTTTTGCTAAGCAGACACTGCAAGCAATAAGTGAAATGTTCATTGATCTTCCGAATGACGGTAGTAGCACTGTGTTCGGCGAGAGGAGAGTTGAGCTTTCAAGAAGAAAATATGTGTTCAGGCCGGGGTTCCAGACAGACCCCTGGACTAGGGGCGTTGTTCCGTACCCCCCTCAGCCTTCTGTATCAGAACTTTTAATACAGTTCTTTGCCATGGCCTCGACACAAGAGCTTTCGAGGTAGTCCTTGGACTGAATTTGTCACAACAAAGGAATTGGATGCACCTTGCTAATTACATATTGTTCCTTGGTATTTATTTTCGCAGGAATTCCCTTGTGCGCAAGAATCCAAGGTTTGTACGGATAAGTAGGGTTACGTTGAAGGAACAGCTATTTGGAGACACGCCAACTGACCATGATATGATGTCAGTCATTCTTCACCGGTACTGCCAGCCTGACCAGGAAGCAGATAATGTATCGCCATACCTAACATGGAGAGACCCACTTGAACCTGAATTCTTGGTGAGAAATTTTTTGATGATGACTCGACGGCAAGTAACTAGAGTACCTTGTTGACATTTGATGAATAGCAAATTGCAAATACTACTATTATCAGAGCACAGTTCTGTGCACACACTGTCCATTCAAAACACACTAGATGCTCAAGCTCGTAAGTATGACATCACATCATCTCAGCTGGTATGTCAAATGAAATATGTTTGCCTTTCATATTGGTGTTTCCCTTTTTATTAAGTTGTTATTGTTGATGTGTGCCACATTTTCACGTGGTTTTCAGTTCTTCATTCCTGTCCAACGCCCTGAAGGTTGGATTGTGATCTTCTAGGACATGGTAGCATGGTTGATGACAGTCATTGATCCTCTGTACACCAAGAAATGTCCATCCATGCTGACATAGCAAAGATACGAGATAATAGCATGGAAGCTACATTATGACATCTTGCACTGCCTGACAGAGTACTACACTAGATGGACAACAAGCAAAGATTGCTGGACCGTGAAGTTCCTGGCTCTCGCGGATACCAAATTTCACTACAAAAAAAGACACATCCATGACATTCTAGGCCGAACGAAAAAAAATTATGTCATACATATGACACTTCTATGACGATAATTGTGACAAAACCCAGTATCATCATAGATGTGGTGGGCTCCTACTTCTATGACAAAAAATCATGACAGAAAATGGGCTTTTCGTCCTAGGCGGGCTGGAGACACAGTTGCATGACATTCTTTGGGCCGTCCATGACAGAAAAAACCGTGGTAGAAGCGAGGGGGAGGAAAATTTCGGGGAGTTCCCAGTTACGGTGGGAGGTCGGGGGCCGAGCGATGCGCATTTCTCTCATACACGTACGCGTGTGTGTGCGAGGCATTGGCTCTAACTGAACCCGAGCGAGGCGTTGGGCTCTAACTGAACCCGAGCAATTGCACTGCAGGCTATGCGTTACTGAACCCGAGCGATCGATCGATGGCTGTTAACTGAACCGATCGATTGATTCCTTCGCTACTGCTGCTAACTGAAGCCGATTGATTGGATGAACAGTGAGCGTTGCGGGGGGGAGGGGTTGGATGAACAGTGAGCGGTGGCGTTGCCTCCGGATGAACAGGACCCCGTGGTGTGGAGGGCTGGATGAATAGTAGAAGGTGAAGGGGTGACATTGGATTTGATGTCACGCCACGCCACTACACTGTCCGAGACGTTGGATTGTGCGCTGACTTGCGTTCCCGTGATTCGTCGACTCCGTTCACGGGTGTGCGACCCTTCTCCGGGAGTGACGCCATGCTTACTGTTTACTCGTGGATTAGTCTAATCGGAAAAGTTTACCGGGACGCATTTTTAAGGCTTTTCTGCTACTCTGAAACCGGAAAAGTTTACAGGGACGCATTTTTAAGCGTTGGCAGACTGGGACCACCTTGTGGCTCACAGCGATGAACGTGTTCTAAGTTGGTGGTGTGTCCTTCACAGAAACGATTAACTCCTGAACAGGAGAAGGCGTTTAGGGAGGCAACCACAATCTTTCTGGGAGCAGTTCTGAGTGCGATTGGAAACAAGCTGGTTGACACCTATATTCATATGGGGGTTGCCAAAAACTTGTGGGATGCGCTCGAAGTCAAATTTGGCGCAACTAATGCTGGCAGTGAGCTGTATGCCATGGAGCAGTTCCATGATTACAAGATGGTTGATAACCGTTCTGTATTGGACCAGGCTCGTGAGATATAGTGCATTGCTAAGGAGCTAGAGCTCCTGGAGTGCGAGTTACCGGACAAGTTTGTCGCGGGTTGCATTATTGCAAAACTCCCTCCTAGTTGGAGGAACTTTGCTACTTCTTACCAGGTCGCACGAGATTGTTCCGTCCTGATGGGGAATGGCTCGCATGCTTCTGTTCATGGTGTTGGCACGGTAGATCTGAAGTTTACTTCGGGAAAGATCGTGCAACTGAAGAACGTGCAACATGTCCCCGCCATCAAGAAGAATCTCATTAGTGGCTCCCTTCTATGGAAAGAAGGGTTTAAGTTAGTACTTGAGTCCAACAAAGTAGTCGTATCTCTGTATGGACTGTTTGTTGGAAAAGGATATGGCCGTGGTGGTTTGTTCCGCCTTTCCCTGGAGGATTTCTATAATAAAGTCGTGAACCAAATTCATTCGAATGTGAACGAATCTGAGGTTTGGCATTCACGTCTTTGTCACATAAATTTCGGTTGTATGACGCGGCTAGCTAAGATGGACTTAATCCTGAGTTTCACTTTAGCCAAAGGCTCTATGTGCCATGCGTATGTGCAAGCTAAGCAACCTCGTAAGCCTCACAAGCTTGCAAAGGAGAGACACCTAGCACCATTAGAGCTCATACATTCAGATCTCTGTGAGATGAATGGTGTGCTGACTAAAGGTGGAAAGAAATACTTCATGACTCTGATTGATGATTCCACTAGATTCTGCTATGTGTATTTGTTAAATACTAAGGATGAGGCTCTACACTACTTTAAAGTCTATAAGGTTGAAGTTGAGAACCAACTTGAGAAAAAAATAAAATGAGTCTGCTCTGATCATGGTGGAGAGTTCTTTCCTAATGAGTTTGATTTATTATGTGTGGAACATGGTATTATCCATGAGAGGACGCCTCCCTACTCACCCCGGTCAAATGCGGTTGCCGAACGGAAAAACCGTACACTAACTGATTTGGTTAATGCCATGTTAGATACATTGGGTTTATCCAAGGCATGGTGGGGGGAGGCTGTATTGACATCATGTCATGTCCTGAATAAAGTTCCCACAAAGGATAATGAGACTACTCCCTATGAGCAATGGGAAAAGAGAAGAACTACACTCTCTTACCTGCGCACTTGGGGCTGTTTGGCGAAAGTCAACGTGCCAATAACCAAAAAGTGCAAGTTGGGACCAAAGACCGTGGACTGCATTTTTCTTGGATATGCCAAGCATAGCATTGGCTATAGATTTCTAGTGGTGAAATATGATGTACACGACATGAAGGTCGGTACAATCATGGAGTCTAGGGATGCTACATTCTTTGAGGATATTTTCCCCATGAGAGATATGCAACGCAACTCTAGACTGGAATCTGATGAGACTCCTGAACCTGCTATTCCGATGGAATATTATGAACATAAAAGTGATAAGAGTTCCATGGATGATGACGAGGAAGATCCTGTTAGGAGCAAGAGACAAAGGACCGCAAGGTCTTTTGGTGATGATTTCCTCGTGTACCTCATGGATGATGACACTCCCAGTTCCATTTCAGAAGCTTATGCATCTCCTGATGTTGACTACTAGAAGGATGCGGTCCGTAGCGAGATGGGTTCCATCTTGGCTAACGGGACATGGGAAATCACTGATCATCCTTATGGTTGTGAACCATTGGGATGTAAGTGGGTGTTCAAGAAGAAGCTTAGGCCCGATGGTACTATTGAGAAGTACAAGGCTAGGCTTGTGGCCAAGGGTTATACCCAAAAGGAAGAAGAGGATTTCTTCGACACTTACTCACCTATGGCTAGGCTGAGAACCATTCGATTGTTACTCGCTTTGGCTGCCTCGCATGGTCTTCTCGTTCATCAGATGGACGTTTAGACGGCTTTCCTTAATGGAGAGCTAGACGAGGAAATTTACATGCAACAGACGGGTGGCTTTGTAGTAAATGGTCAGGAAAGAAAGGTGTGTGTCGGTGTCAAAACCGGCGGATCTCGGGTAGGGGGTCCCGAACTGTGCGTCTAAGGCAGATGGTAACAGGAGGCAGGGGACACAATGTTTTACCCAGGTTCAGGCCCTCTTGATGGAGGTAAAACCCTACGTCCTGCTTGATTAATATTGATGATATGGGTAGTACAAGAGTAGATCTACCACGAGATCAGAGAGGCTAGACCCTAGAAGCTAGCCTATGGTATGATTGTATGTTGTAGTTGTTGTGTCCTACGGACTAACACCCTCCGG
Organism: Triticum aestivum; assembly: GCF_018294505.1. NCBI lineage: Eukaryota > Viridiplantae > Streptophyta > Magnoliopsida > Poales > Poaceae > Triticum > Triticum aestivum. The sequence goes on from NC_057806.1 coordinate 21,800,903, forward strand.
TTTATATAGACACCGGAGAGCGTTAGGGTTACACAAGGTCAGTCACAAAGGAGGAGATACACATATCCGTATTGCCTAGCTTGCCTTCCACGCCAAGTAGAGTCCCATCTGGACACGAGACGAACTCTTCAATCTTGTATCTTCATAGTCTAACAGTCCGGCCAATGGAGATAGTCCGGCTGTCCGGAGACCCCCTAATCCAGGACTCCCACAGTAGCCCCTGAACCAGGCTTCAATGACGATGAGTCCGGCGCACAGTATTGTCTTCGGCATTGCAAGGCAGGTTCCTCCTCCGAATATACCACGGAAGAATTTGAATACAAGGATAGTGTCCGACCCTGCAAAATAAGTTCCACATACCACCATAGAGAGAATAATATTTCCGCAAATCTAATTTGCTGACTTGTTTTGTTAACACGACATTATGCCACGGCCCGGTGATTATTCGAACCGTTTCCTTCAACTAGCCCCGCACATAACGCGAGGCAGTTTTTTGACACGCCTTGTGAAAGCAGAGATCGTGTCCCCTTATCACGGGATTCTCATCAATACGAGCGTGGGTAACCCAACCGCGCCATCGATTACGATGCTTGGGGGATAAGCGAGTTTTACCAGGCTAGTGGGGACGCTTAGTTTCATCCGCCCATATAAAGGGATAAGGATTCACCTATTCATCCATGCCTTCTTCCTCCTTTGCTCATCTGTTTTCGCACACTCGAGCTCTAGCACCCAAGTCCGCACTTCCCACCTCAACCTTCCCCAACCATGTCCGGAGCGGGAGGCAGGTGGATGGTCTCCTCCGTCATGGAGGGAGACATCAAGAAGGTGAGGAGAGCCGGATACCTGCCCGACGACATCACGCACCGGCTCCCAGATGAGGGGCAGCTCATCCCCACCCCCGGGCCCCATGAGAGGGTAGTGTCCTTACCCATTTCCTCCGCGGACTGGGATTCCCTCTCCACCCATTCATCCGGGGGCTCATGTTCTACTACGGCCTGGATTTCCACGATCTGGCCCTGAACTTCATCCTCAACATCTCGGCGTTTATCGTCGTGTGCGAGGCCTTCCTCTCCATCAAGCCCCACTTCGGCTTATGGCTGAAGACCTTCAATGTCAAGCCGAAGGTTGTGGGCGGCCGCCAGGCGGAGTGCGGAGGCGCCATGGTGGGCAAGATGCCCAACGTTACATGGCTCGAGGGCTATAAAGGGGTGGCAATCGGGGTGGCTCTACATCACCGAGCCGCGTGACCCTGCATGGGCAGCGGCCCCCGAGTTCCGATCTGGCATCCCCACGCGGCTCACCTCCTGGAAAGAGATGGCCCTGTCCTGGGGTAGTTCGGGAGAGCTGACCGAACTCCAAACATGTATTCAAAACATGGTGAACAAGAAGCTCAAACTCGTCAACATAGTCCAGGTCATGCTCCACCGCCGGATCCTCCCATGCCAACAACGGGACTTCAACTTGTGGGAGTTCGACCCGGCGCAGCACCGAACTCTGAACAGGCTCTTCAACACAACTCACGAAGATGCCTGGAGAGTGTTGTTCAAAAGCGCCGAGGTCCCCCCTCCCATTACTGAGGATCGCGGATTCAGCGCAAAGCGCCAAGCCAGTGCGGTAAGCTGCTTTACCTTTCACATGATACTTATTTTTTATAGATTGACTCCATGCGGGATCTAAACTCCTGTACCTTTGATAGGACTGGCAGAAAATGGCCAGATAGATCGACTGTCCGGCTCCCTTGCCCGAAGGCCCAGCAAATGCCCTCCTGACGGTGATGCTGACTCCGGCTCCTTACAAGGTGCCAGAGAAGACCAAGAAGGCCAAGGGAACCTGAAAGATTTCCCGACGCCAGGTGTCATCGGACTCATCATCCGATGACTCTGCGGCACACTCCTCCCCCGAAGACGAGGAGGAAGAAGAAGATGCTCCCCCTTCAGTTGGGGGAGACAAGAAAAGAAAGTCCGCCCCAACTGGGGGGCGAAGGGTCCAAGAAGGGAAGGACTCTTCTTCCGGACAGTTCCACCGCCGCCGACGACGGCGAAGATGAGTGGTTGCCCAGGGCCAAGCCCCTGGGGAGATCGTAAGTATTCAGATACCAGAGTAACTCATAGCATTCCTTTGTTGCACTGCTTTCCCTAACGCCGAACATGATTATGCAGGCCGCCAAGAGCCAGTATCGATGTATCATCGGACGGCTCCCTGGGCTCGTCGGATATGGATAGTGATCCACTTCTGACCGCCACCTCCCCTTGCCCTGCGGACAACGCAGAGGTGCTGTCTCACGAGGCACCAGGTCGAGGGGAGACAGTCCCGGAGGTGCCTCAAGGTGGCCTACCAGACTCCGGGAGCCGAGGGGACAAGGCCCCTGAGGGCCCCAAGTTCGGCCCTCAGCCGAACACCGCACGGGAACCTCCAGCGGTTCTGGACTCAGGCAGGCGGCCTCCTTCTAAGAGGGGCAAGACGCCTATGCCGGTGACCTCTGCCCATCCAGAGGCGCCGGACAATCTGCTGGAAGCGCTTCACAGCGCTTCCATCGATGAGGAGCATCGTACTATTATGAGTGCGGTGTTCCGAAAGGTTCAGTCCGCCAAGAGCGGATTGACTAAAGCCTGTGCCAGCCTTCTAACAGGCTTTGAGGTAAGTGTTAAAATATAGGAAAAATATTACCGCATAGACAGTATCCCCTGATGCTCTGTTCGGTGTTCACAAAGAAAATCCGAACAGAGGATCAAATAATATCGCAGGAGTCTAATATAAGTATGTCAATATGCGTATGCAGGCCTTGCTGCTGGCGTCGCCGGACTGATTGCGGAGGTCGCCGTACTGAAGCAGGACCTCGAGGGGTCCAAGAAAGAGCTCGGCCTTGCCAAGAGGCAGCTCGAGGAGAACAAGGGTAAGTAATACCCTATCTGTAGATATGTATATATAAAAGAAGACGCGATTGCAAAATGACAGGATCATCGTATATTTGCCAAGGGCCACGACCGAGGTGGCGACCCTGAAGCAAGCGCTAACCAAGGCCGAAGATAAAGCGGCCAAGGAGCGCACCGAGCGGGAAAAACAAGAGGCTTGTGTGGGCAAGGTGCAGCAAGAGCTCCAGGCTCTCGTGACGAAGCACGAGGCGTTGGAGCTTGACTCGAAGACGCGAGAGTCTGAGCTTGCCGCGGCCCTCGAGAGCACAAAGAGTGCCAAGGCCGAGGCCCAAAAGGCCCTCCAGGACATTGACGCGATGAAGAAAATAGCGGCGGGTAAGGCATTCTATATGCAAAGCAAGCATGTGAAAGTAAATTACCGATTACTTACCCGAATTCGGAGCTCTCCAGGAGCATTCGTAGATTTGCCCCGCAGCGTGTTGGATGCCGCGCAATTTTACCAGGCCGAGGAGGGAAGCTCAATGGAGAAGCTGTTCTGGTCTCAGTATACTGAGACCGAACACCTGATTCCTCTGAGCGACCAGCTAAAGCAGCTGGTCGAGCTGCACAAGGCGGCTGAACAGGCCATGAAGGGCTTTATAGTCCGGCTGTGGCCTGGCGACGCCCTTCCGAACAGCTACTTCGGCCTGGTGAGGCGGCTTGTGGATGCCTGCCCGCGGCTGGAGGTCGTCAAGCGGTCCGTCTGGATCGAAGGTGCATGCCAGGCTTTCGCCCGTGTGAAGGTGCAGTGGGCCAAGCTAGACGCCGTGAAGCTGATCAAGGAAGGGCTGCCGCAGGGCAAGGAGCATCGCACCCCCGAAATTTTTTATGAGGGTGTCGTGAAGGGTGCCCGTCTTGTAGCGGACGAATGTTTAAAGGATGTAATATTTGAGTAAACTTGCTCGTGTGATCATGTATGATGAAAACTTGTTTCATATGCGCTATGCAACGCTTTGTCAATTTAAAATATTACCTTCTGTTTGGCCGTTTACCCAATCTGAGAGATAGCTACTCCTCGGCTTCTGCCCCCATGCCACGAGTGCTGGGGTGTTCGGGATAAACCTGAGCATTCTTGTTCCCATGTTTGGGTCCTTCGAGGGAGGTGCTCAGCACAACGAACAAGGCAACCGGACTAATAATGCTTTATCACTCTCATTTAGCCATAGAATTCTATAATTTTAAATTTCGGCGAAGCCCCTGGTATTCGGAAGGCCGAATTTGGGGCGCGATACACGCCTTTAAGCTGGACAGGGCCGGCCCCTCGCTCTAAGCGGCATAAGTCTTTAGGGACTCGAAAACCTCGCCGAACAGCGACCAGTCTCTCGCCTTATCATGACAGTCAGTTTTAGCTTTCTCTACTGAGGTGCTCAACCCAGCAGAACCAGGGCACAATCGCAGTAGTTCTCCTAGCGCTACCTTAGCCGATAGAGAGGTACGTAAGGTACCAAAACATAGGAGCCGGGCAAACCCAACATTTAACCAAAGACATGATTCGGGGCTGATGCATATAATGCTATAAGTTCGGGGTGCCGCACTTGTGAAAGTGTTCGGACTTTTCACACCATATTGTGGAGTACGTAAGCCCCTGGTGTATTGGCCGTACCAAAGTGTACGGTTGCAAGGCGTCGTTAATGAACACACATATATATAACAAGAATGCAATAATAGTCGTGATGTTATGCATTGTTTATTCAAAAAGGTGTGTTAAAGAAGAATGATACAGATAGTGCGATAAGCAAAGAGTGGGACTATGCCCCTTCCAAGGGCAAGCTGAGGAATAGTACTAAATCAAATATTTCGCTCGTTATTGTAATCCACCTGGGAATGCCGTGGTGTGACGTAGCTTTCTGCCTCCTTGGTTGCTGCATCATGTGTTCGGCAATAGTGCTGCCGGACAGGGTTTCCAGAGATTAAGGTCCTGAAAAAGAGAAAAATAACCAAACGGGAAGCCCCTAGTGCAGTTTAAGCCGCGTCTTGGGGCGTGCCGCAGTTGTGCCCCCCTCCCCACCTGTGCCCATGGTATTTTTAATGCGTAATTATGTACGCGTGGCACGAGTTTTGCCGTTTGGCTGGGACTGGGGTGGGGGCCGCATTGCTACGCGAGCTCAGATCGCGCCAGGCGGTCTATTTGCCGATTGCTCCGAACGCGCTTGAAGGTGTCCAGGTCTTGAAACGCCGAACTGCTGGATTGCCTTGAGAGGCTGTTTTGCGCTTCTGCTGCGAGGGCCGCAGTGTGCTCCTCTGTTCAGAGAGAGCGCTCTGTGTTTCCATTGACTGTAATAACCCCGCGAGGTCCTGGCATCTTGAGCTTGAGGTATGCATAATGCGGTACCGCATTGAATCTCGCAAATGTGGTTCTCCTGAGCAGTGCATGATAACCACTGCGGAACGGGACTATATCGAAGATTAACTCTTTGCTTCGGAAGTTATCCGGGGATCCGAAGACCACTTCCAGTGTAATTGAGCCTATGCAATGGGCCTCTACGCCTGGAATGACGTCTTTGAAGGTCGTTTTTGTGGGTTTGATCCTTGAGGGGTCTATACCCATTTTGCGCAATGTGTCCTGATAAAGCAGGTTCAGGCTGCTGCCGCCGTCCATAAGGACTCGAGTGAGGTGAAATCCGTCAATGATTGGGTCCAGAACCAGTGCGGCGAATCCGCCATGACGGATACTAGTGGGATGGTCCCTGCGATCGAAAGTGATCGAATGGGAGGACCATGGGTTGAACTTTGGGGCGACTGGCTCCAACGCATATACGTCCCTGAGCGCACGCTTCCGCTCCCTCTTGGGGATGTGGGTTGCGTATATCATGTTCACCGTCCGCACTTGCGGGGGAAACCTCTTCTGTCCTCCGGTGTGTGGCTGCTGGGGCTCCTCCTCGTCATCGCTATGTGGCCCCTTGTCCTTGTTTTCGGCAATTAACTTGCCGACCTGCTTGAACACCCAACAATCCCTGTTGGTGTGATTGGCTGTCTTTTCTGGGGTGCCGTGTATTTGTCACGAGCGATCGAGTATACGGTCCAAGCTGGACGGACCCGGCGTACTTTGTTTGAATGGCTTTTTCCACTGACCGGGTTTAGAGCCTTTGAATCCGGCATTGACTGTCGTATCCTCGTTATTATCGCTGTTAATGCAACGCTTATGTTTGTCGCGATGTGACCTGCTATTGTCGTCCTTGGTATCCGAAGTACCATGGTTCTTTGATATGTTATTACTGCGAGCCAGCCAGCTATCTTCTCCCGCACAAAAGCGGGTCATGAGTGTCATGAGGGCTGCCATAGATTTCGGCTTTTCCTGACCAAGGTGCCGGGCTAGCCATTCATCACGGATGTTGTGTTTGAAAGCCGCTAGGGCCTCTACATCCGGACAGTCGACAATTTGATTTTTCTTTGTTAGGAACCGAGTCCAGAATTGCCTGGCCGATTCTTCTGGCTGCTGAATTATGTGGCTCAAGTCATCGGCATCTGGTGGCCGCACGTAAGTGCCCTGAAAGTTGTCGAGGAATGCGGCTTCCAGATCTTTCCAACAGCTAATGGACTCTGCTGGCAAGCTGTTAAGCCAATGTCGCGCTGGTCCCTTGAGCTTTAGTGGGAGGTATTTGATGGCGTGTAAGTCATCACCGCGGGCCATGTGGATGTGGAGGAGGAAATCCTCGATCCATACAGCGGGATCTGTTGTGCCGTCGTATGATTCAATATTTATAGGTTTGAAACCTTCTGGGATTTGATGATCCATTACTTCGTCTGTGAAGCATAAGGGGTGTGCGGCGCCTCTGTATTGGGCTATATCGCGACGCAGCTCGAATGGGTCTTGCCCGCTGTGTTCGGCCCGGACGGATTTACTTTTACTGTATCCAGCGTGACGTTTATCGTCTCGCATAGTGGCGCGCCCTCGTGATCCGTAGATCGATCTTGCATGCTTTGCTTTGTCCTCCAATATGTCTCGCAGGTCTGGCGTATCTTCCCATGCCTTTTTATTTGAATGGCGTCGGGGTGCAGGCTGAGTTTTTGGCTGGAATGCCTCTCTATCGCGGCCACGAGGTGGTTGATCAGCCGCATCATATGCTTCTTCCTCCAGTCGGGGTAGCAACCTGCACTTTGGGTAACTCTTGGAGGGGTGCTCGAGTTTATATTCCTCGGCCGCGAGGACTTCAGTCCATCTGTCAGCTAGCAGATCTTGATCAGCTTGAAGCTGCTACTGCTTTTTCTTAAGGCTATTTGCCGTGCCTATAAGCCGGCGTTTGAAGCGCTCTTGTTCGATGGGATCCTCTAGCACAGCGAATTCATCATTACCGAGGCTTGCCTCGTCTTCGGAGGGGGGCATGTAATTATCATCCTCCTCCTCTCCATCGGCCGCTCTCTCAGGAGGGCTGGCTCCTCCATCCTCCTGTTCTAAATCTTGCTGGAGGGGATTGTTGTTGTCTTCGGCACTATCCAGAGTGTTATTATCTCATGTGCCGGTATCACCACTTTTGCTTTGGCGGGACTTAGAGCGGCGCCGCTGACGTCGGCGCTTGGGTTGCTTCTTGGAGGGGTCATCCTCCGCTATCTCGTCGCCATTGCCTTCTTTGGGTGTATCCACCATGTATATATCGTATGATGAGGTGGCTGTCCAGTGCCCTGTGGGCAGTGGATCCTCTTCGTCTCCCGCATCGTCGTCCATACCGTCGATGTCTTCGAAGTCGAAGTCAAGCATGTCGGTTAAGTCATGAACAGTGGCTACTAAGTGGGTGGTGGGTGGGCCGCGAATTTCTTTGTTGTCCGCATCCCAGTCCTGTCAGACATAGTTCGGCCACGATCCTCTTGACAAGGAGAGAGACCTTAATGAGTTCAGTATGTCGCCAAAGGGCGAGTGCTGAAATATATCCGCGGAGGTAAACTCCATGATCGGCGCCCAATCGGATTCGACGGGAACGGGCGCGGGCGGTTCAGAGTCCGTGGCCGGAGAAGGATCCGGCAGTTTAACAACACGGCTCTTGTGCAAGGTAAGGTCGATGTTTGGCTTGATCTCCGCTGAGGGTAAGGCCTCCGTGGCGGGGTCCATCCACCCGTCCATGGACGGCGCAACTGGCTCTGAATTGAGGGTCGGAGCGGCTGCCTGTGCGATCTCCTAGACACTGTCCGATGGTAGAGCTAAATCGTACTCATTGTGACCGCGTGACGCACAAGGCAGAGGCTCGAATCCGTCGAAGATCAAGTCTCCACGGATATCGGCCGTGTAGTTTAAGCTTCCAAACCTGACCTGGTGGCCAGGGGCGTAACTTTCAATCTGCTCCAGATGGCCAAGCGAATTGGCCCGCAGTGCAAAGCCGCCGAACACGAAGATCTGTCCGGGGAGAAAAGTCTCACCCTGGACTGCATCGTTATCGATGATAGTAGGAGCCATCAAGCCTAACGACTACGACACATAGGAACTCTCAATGAAAGCACCAATGTCGGTGTCAAAACCGGCGGATCTCGGGTAGGGCGTCCCGAACTGTGCGTCTAAGGCGGATGGTAACAGGAGGCAGGGGACATAATGTTTTACCCAGGTTCGGGCCCTCTTGATGGAGGTAAAACCCTACGTCCTGCTTGATTAATATTGATGATATGGGTAGTACAAGAGTAGATCTACCACGAGATCAGAGAGGCTAAACCCTAGAAGCTAGCCTATGGTATGATTGTATGTTGTAGTTGTTGTGTCCTGCGGACTAAAACCCTCCGGTTTATATAGACACCGGAGAGGGTTAGGGTTACACAAGGTCGGTTACAAAGGAGGAGATACACATATCCGTATTGCCTAGCTTGCCTTCCACGCCAAGTAGAGTCCCATCCGGACACGAGACGAAGTCTTCAATCTTGTATCTTCATAGTCTAACAGTCCGGCCAATGGAGATAGTCCGGCTGTCCAGAGACCCCCTAATCCAGGACTCCCACAGTGTGCAAGCTAGTGAAATCTTTGTATGGCTTGAAACAAGAGCCTAAGAAATGGCATGAGAAGTTCAACACTACTCTGACATCTGTTGGTTTTGTTGTGAATGAAGATGACAAATGTGTATGCTATCGCTATGGTGGCGGCGAAGGAGTTATACTGTGTCTGTATATCAATGACATACTGATATTTGGGACCCACCTCAAGGTCATTGAGGACGTCAAGGCTTTTCTATATCATAACTTTGAGATGAAAGACCTGGGTGTGGCTGATGTTATCTTGAACATCAAGCTACTAAGAAATTCTGAGGGTGGAATTACACTTTTGCAATCCCACTATGTTGAGAAGATTTTGAGCTGTTTTGGATATTCGGACTGCAAACCTTCTGCAACACCATATGATCCTAGCGTGCGGATTCGAAAGTTCGAAGGCACGGTTGTAGATCAATTGAGATATTCTCAAGTGGTTGGTTCACTAATGTACCTAGCATGTGCTACTTGTCCTAACATCTCATTTGTTGTATGCAAACTGAGCCGGTTTGTTTCCAATCCGGGAGATGTGCATTGGCATGCTGTTGAGCGAGTGATGCGTTACATGCAAGGTATTGCGAACTATGGAATTCACTATTCTAGGTACCCGATGGTACTTGAGGGGTATAGTGATTCGAATTGGATATCTGATGCTGATGAGATGAAAGCCACAAGTGGACATGTCTTCACACTTGGTGGTGGTGATGTTTCCTGGAAGTCTTGCAAGCAGACGATCTTAACCAGATCGACTATGGAAGCAGAACTCACAGCATTAGACACATCATGTGTCGAAGCAAAATGGCTTCAAGAGCTTTTGATGGATTTGCCGGTGGTTGACAAACCAGTGCCAGCTGTCCTTCTGAACTATGACAATCAAATGGTGATTGCCAAGGCTAAGAGTTCAAAGGACAACATGAAATCCACTAAGCACATAAGAAGAAGATTGAAATCTGTCAGAAAATCAAGAGACTCCGGAGTAATAGCATTGGATTATATCCAGACGGCTAAGAATCTGGCAGACCCTTTTACAAACGGGCTATCATGGGTTGTGATAGAAAATGCATCGAGGGAGACAGGTATGAGACCCACGTAAGTTGCCGTGGGGGTAACTCCAGATCATTCTTTGGAGGAACACACCTATGTGAGCCCGACTGCTGGTCACAGTCTATGAGATTGGGTAATCTCTAGTAAGCTAATGAGAAGGTACGGAGTATGACTAATAAGCTCCACCCGTGGGGTTTAGCCTTCGGCAGCCATGTATCAGCTGACAATAGGCGAAACTTCTGCATGACAAACTGACAATTCAAGGCATAGTCCATTGTTCAGTTGTGAAGAAGTCTTATCTTGTTGCTCTAGGTGTAAGTTCAACTTAACAGTCTCCACTGAAAATTCTGGTATATCAAACATTGTTTGGAACAGTTGACAAACTTATGTGCCTCGAGATCTGGTGGCGGATTGTTGGATTATGGATGGGCTTAGGCCCATATAAGACACTAATCCCTAGTTAATCTTGTGGCCCATGTATGAGATGGCAGGTGGTGGAAGTTTAGTCCCACCTTGCTAGTTGAGGAGAGTTGAGACCCCTTTATAAGGGCTGCTCTACCACTTGCCATTGGGAACTTGGGAAGAGGATGGTACACGCGCGTTCCTCCTCCTCCGCCGCCGAGCCGGAGCTTATTTTTGCCGCTCAGAAACGAATTAATTAATCAGGAATTAATTAATGAGTCGCTAACAGGTGGGCTGACTTGCGTTCCCGGGATTCGTCGACTCCATTCGCGGATGTGCGACCCTTCTCCGAGAATGCGTCGACTCGGTCATGGGCCTCTGCCTAGGCCCACGAATTTCTACCCGACGCCTATATAAGAAGGCTTTGCCCAGTGGAGTGACCTAGTTCGGTTCACTCACTCCCTCTCGCATAACTTAGCCGTCATCTACTGTTCCTCACTCTGTGCTGTCTCCGACGACTGCGTGCATGGCTGGTCGGGAGAGCAGGTGCCTCCGGAACCCTGTCGTTCGAGATCCTGCCCGGGAGAACGGCACTAAGGTTTTTTAGGGGGGTAATAAGGTTTTTGGGGAGCGTCTCGACGCGACTACTCCCGATTCGTCCCCAACTCCGTCTGCCTCTGCTTCCACTACTTCCCCTGCATCGACACCATGGCCAATGACATTGCCGCAAAGAAGAAAGCCACAGACGACGCCGAGGCGGCTGCTGCCGTCGCCGTGTTGGCCTCGCCAACCGAAGGGTATAATCTGTTGATCCCTCGTTTACTCGTACCCGTACTAGCCATATATGTGCTGCTCATAGATGGTTCGTTTCTATGTTCTGTACGTGCTAGTATGCTTAGGTATAGCTATGAGATGCATACCTTTTATGCCATGCTTACTGTTTACTCATGGATTAGTCTAATTGGAAAAGTGCTAATATTTCCAACAATCCAAAAACCTTATTTTAGGCACTTTTCGATTCAAGGCTTTGCTGCTACTCTGAAACCGGAAAAGTTTACTAGGGCGCATTTTAAGCATTGGCAGAATAGGACCACCTTCTGGCTCACAGTGATGAACGTGTTCTGGGTTGGTGGTGTGTGTCCCTCACCATAAGATCCTGGCTGGGAGTGGACGCTGGTTGGGAGTGGACGCTGACCCGTGACCAAATAGAAGTTGAGCTAAGCAAGGTACTCATGTATCCACATAGTCCAGCCTACAAAAGTTAAATCGAAAAGGTAGAACACAAGATTAGGGAGAGAGTAACAATCTAACAGTAATTAACATGCCCTGGTTGGTGTGAAATCTAACATCTTTATTTGCTCACTTGCAGAAATGATGGCCAGCGTTCGCTCCCTCACGAGCAATCCAGGTGAAGATCCGGCCGCCGTGGTCAGGGCAAGGGATGAGCGGCGGAATCTGCTACAGGCCGACGGACGACTATGCATGCAGACATGCTTGAGAAAAGGGTTGGATTGGTGGCACTGGCTCTAGTTGATTGGAAGGCTGGATTGGATCCACAAGACTACGAAGTAGATGAACAGTGCTAGGGACGATTGGTAGCTCCAATGGCTGCCATAAATGGGTTCTATCGGTCTTTGTTAGTCCAGAATCCCCAACCAGACAGTCCAGAACATCCATCTCCATCTGATCCGTGTCAACGATAGCTGACGGCGTAACGGGACTGGCATCTGAGGTGTGGTCCATGGGCCATAAAATAAATGGAAAACACAAGTTACTGCGCAGATCACGAGAGGAACTCGTGGTACAGATACCGAGAGCACTGCAGCTCGGGCTCACATGAGTACTTTCGCTCCAACACCTCGCTCGTAACCTATGGATTCGACTTCTTAATGACATGGCTAAGTACGCCAGTGCCTTAGACTTTTGCGCACAAGGAAAAAAAATTAGGGCACACCGAATGTTTCAGATCCTGTGAAATTCCTCCAAAAGCATAGGAACTGAATTCCTATCCTGTGAATTTTCTATGGTCATTCCTGTGTTCCAAACACTAGGATAGGAACATTTCGTGCCAACCGTATCTTCCATTTTTCCTATGTTTTCCCCGTAAACCAAAGGAACCCATAGGCTTCCTTTGGTTCATAGGATAGGAATATTGTAGAAATAGGAACTTTATAGGAAGTGAGATGACATGCATCTCAATCCTATAAAGAAAGATATTTCATTTGATGCATAGGATAGGAATTTTTTCATTGAGTCTAGGCTAATGTTTTTCCCTTTGAAATGTAACGGATTAGACCCTATCCTACATAAGAATAGAAATCCATTCCTACAAACCAAAGGGCTCCATAGAAATTTTTTATATGAAAATCCTATCCTATGAAATTTCTACAGGAATCCTACAAATCAAAGGAGACCATAGTAGTTTGATGAGGAGAGAGTGGCTCGTTGGAAAAGGGCTATCTGGTCGTTCTTTCTCCGTCTGCTCTCAAAGAAAAAGACATTTCGCTAGGAAAGTTCCTTCCCCGTCCTTTGGCGGCTTCCCCTCAGTCGATGATCTCCATTGTCGGTGGTAAGGTCATAGTAACTTTGTTTTCTAGGTTGTTCAACATCTTGACGTCGGCGGGGGCGATGGCGGCGCTAAATAAAGATTCTTCAAATCCTTCCCTGATGAGGCGATCGGCCCTATTGCTGGGATGGATTTAAAAACCAGTTTGTTCATCCTCTGGCTCCGCCGTTGCGACGACGTTTGCTCCAGCACCAGTGTGAAGCTTGGGAGGTAGTCCGGAAGTGGATGCAGACCGTGGTTTGCATCGATGACATCTGGAAGATGGTGGATTGTGTGCTGGGTTCATGGTTCATGGATGGTAGGTCTGGTTTCCTCCTCAAACGTCTTACTCGGCATGGGTGTTAGATCTGAAGTCCGATGGCGTGTCCAGTGTGTTGCCCTGGTCTGATTCGTTCAGTGTTAATGGTTTCACCCCTAGTGAGCCACCTTGCAGGTCCATAATTAAGTTGCATATTATCGATGAAGCTGCATGGAGCTCGGCTGAGGAGGTGATCCGTCATTATTATTTTTGGTGTATGCTATGGTGGTGGTAGAGGTAAATGACAAGTGTTTGTTGCTGGAATTTTGTCAATTTTGGGCCTAGCCGAATAGTAGTTTCAAAAATTCCTAATAAATTCTAAAGGCCCACGCAGCCCATTCGTGCAAGGCAAGAGGTGGAACAAAAGTTTAGTCCCACGTTGCTAGATTAGAGGGAGTTGGACCTCTTTATAAGGGAGGTTCTTTCCCCACTTGTATGAGCATGAGAACAAGAGGAACATCCACGCGCGCTCCTCCTCCGCCGCCCGCCACGCCACGCCATGCCTCATCACGACGCGCCGCGCCACGGGTTGCGGGAATGAGCTGAGCCAATGTCTAAATTTTTGCCATGCACTACGGGTATACGAAAGGTCACACGGAAGCTGAAAAGATTTTTGCAAAAGTGGAGTTCGAATGCGAACGGTGCAGCCCTTCGGCTGCCAGTTGTTCGCTTCATCTCCGTCTCTTCGTTTCACCTCCCATCGCTGCCCTCTCGCCTCCTTCTCTTGCGCCTATAAAAGGGAGGTCGCTCCTCCCAGAGAGACGCACCAGAACTTCTCCTTCCTCTCGCCACCGGTTCCAATCTCTGTGTTGCTGCTGTCTTGCTCATCCCGACTTGCGGCGTGCACCGCGAGTCGGGACAGTAGGCCTCCGAAAGCGCACCTCTTTGAGTCCTGTACGGGAGAAGGGTGATAAGGTTTTTGGGGAGCGCTTCACGCGACTACTGACTTCTTCATCACGGACTCCGACAACTACTTCCCCGATGTCGACGACCTCATCAACGACATGGCTGGAGAGGATGTCGACCCCAAGTCCAGTGCTTCTGCTGCTGCTGTCCCGTACGTGTTCTTCCTCTTTCTGTTAGAGACCCTGCTTCAGTTCCTTGTTCTATTGTTTGATTGATTGGTTGGTTCAGTTCGTCATGTTATCTTCAGTTTCTGGAGAGAATTTCCCACTATTCTTTCAGTATGTCATTCTCCTGATTGGTTGATTGACACGGGTGCTAATGTGCATGTATGGGGTGATATTTCTATGTTTTCATCTTATCAGACCGCAGGGACTTCAACCGTGCTGATGAGCAATGGTTCAAGTGCTTCTGTTCGTCATGTTGGCACGGTCGATCTGAAGTTTACTTCGGGGAAGATCGTGCGGCTGAAGAACGTGCATTATGTCCCCTCCGTCAATAAAAATCTTGTTAGTGGATCTCTTCTGTGTAGAGATGGCTACAAGCTTGTCTTTGAGTCGAATAAATTTGTAATATCCAAGTATGGAACCTTTGTTGGTAAAGGCTATGAGTCAGGAGGTCTGTTTCGTTTATCCTTATCAAACCTTTGCAATAAAGTTGTTAATCATGTTTGCAACAATAGTGAATCAAATGTGTGGCATTCACGTCTTTGTCATGTTAACTTTGGTTGCATGTCGCGACTAGCAAAGTTGAACTTAATCCCTAGTTTCACCACTGTCAAGGGATCTAAGTGTCAAGTGTGTGTGCAAGCTAAGCAACCTCGTAAGTCTCACACGACTGCAGAAACAAGAAATCTTGCACCACTAGAGCTCATACATTCAGATCTATGTGAAATGAATGGCATTTTGACAAAAGGTGGAAAGAAATATTTCATGACATTAATTGATGACTCCACTAGATATTGTCATGTGTATCTTCTGAAATCTAAGGATGAGGCTTTGAACTTTTTCAAGATCTATAAAGCTGAAGTGGAAAACCAACTTGATCAAAAAATCAAGAGTCTTAGGTCTGACCGTGGTGGAGAGTATGTTTCCAATGAATTTAATGTTTTTTGTGCGGAACATGGTATAATCCATGAGAGGACGCCTCCCTATTCACCTCAGTCAAATGGGGTGGCCGAAAGAAAGAACCGTACTCTAACTGATTTGGTTAACGCCATGTTAGACACATCGGGTCTCTCCAAGGCATGGTGGGGGTGTTGGGGAATGTAGTAATTTCAAAATTTTCCTACGCACACGCAAGATCATGGTGATGCATAGCAACAAGAAGGGAGAGTGTTGTCTACATACCCTCGTAGACCGAAAGCGGAAGCGTTAGCACAACACGGATGATGTAGTCGTACGTCTTCACGATCCGACCGATCAAGTACCGAACGTACGGCACCTGCGAGTTCAGCACACGTTCAGCCCGATGACGTCCCTCGAACTCTGATCCAGCCGAGTGTTGAGGGAGAGTTTCGTCAGCACGACGGTGTGGTGAAGATGTTGATGTTCTACCGACGCGGGGCTTTGCCTAAGCACCGCTACAGTATTATCAAGGTGGACTATGGTGGAGGGGGGCACCGCACATGGCTAAGAGATCAAGAGATCAACTGTTGTGTCTATGGGGTGCCCCCTGGCCACGTATATAAAGGAGTGGAGGAGGGGAGGGGACGGCCCTCTCTATGGCGCGCCCTAGGGGAGTCCTACTCCCACCGGGAGTAGGATTCCCCCTTTCCTAGTAGAACTAGGAGCCCTTCCAAGTAGTAGGAGTAGGAGGGAAGAAAAGGGAAGGGAAAAGGAGAAGGAAGGAAGGGGGCGCCCCCCCCCCCTCCCTAGTCCAATTCGGACCAGCCCATGGGGAGGGGTGCGGCCACCCTTTGAGGCCTTTCTCTCCTTTCCCGTATGGCCCATTAAGGCCCAATAGGAATTCCCGTAACTCCCCGGTACTCCCGAAAATACCCGAATCACTCGGAACCTTTCCGATGTCCGAATATAGTCGTCCAATATATCGATATTTACGTCTCGACCATTTCGAGACTCCTCGTGTCCCCAATCTCATCCGGGACTCCGAACTCCTTCGGTACATCAAAACACATAAACTCATAATATAACCGTCATCGAACTTTAAGCGTGCGGACCCTACGGGTTCGAGAACTATGTAGACATGACCGAGACACGTCTCCGATCAATAACCAATAGCGGAACCTGGATGCTCATATTGGCTCCTACATATTCTACGAAGATCTTTATCGGTCAAACCGCATAACAACATACGTTGTTCCCTTTGTCATCGGTATGTTACTTGCCCGAGATTCGATCGTCGGTATCTCAATACCTAGTTCAATCTCATCACCGGCAAGTCTCTTTAAGCGTTCTGTAATACATCATCCCGCAACTAACTCACTAGTTGCAATGCTTGCAAGGCTTAAGTGATGTGCATTACCGAGAGGGCCCAGAGATACCTCTCCAACAATCGGAGTGACAAATCCTAATCTCGAAATACGCCAACCCAACAAGTACCTTTGGAGACACCTGTAGAGCACCTTTTAATCACCCAGTTACGTTATGACGTTTGGTAGCACACAAAGTGTTCCTCCGGTAAACGGGAGTTGCATAATCTCATAGTCATAGGAACATGTATAAGTCATGAAGAAAGCAATAGCAACATACTAAACGATCGGGTGCTAAGGTAATGGAATGGGTCATGTCAATCAGATCATTCTCTCAATGATGTGATCTCGTTAATCAAATAACAACTCATTGTTCATGGTTAGGAAACATAACCATCTTTGATTAACGAGCTAGTCAAGTAGAGGCATACTAGTGACACTCTATTTGTCTATGTATTCACACATGTATTATGTTTCCGGTTAATACAATTCTAGCATGAATAATAAACATTTATCATGATATAAGGAAATAAATAATAACTTTATTATTGCCTCTAGGGCATATTTCCTTTAGTCTCCCACTTGCACTAGAGTCAATAATCTAGTTCACATTGCCATGTGATTTAACATCAATAGTTCACATCACCCTGTCATTAACACCCATAGTTCACATTGTCATGTGACCAACACCCAAAGGGTTTACTAGAGTCAATAATATAGTTCACATCGCTATGTGATTAATACCCAAAGAGTACTAAGGTGTGATCATGTTTTGCTTGTGAGGGAAGCTTAGTCAACGGGTCTGCCACATTCAGATCCGTATGTATTTTGCAAATTTCTATGTCAACAATGCTTTGCATGGAGCTACTCTAGCTAATTGCGCCCACTTTCAATATGTATCCAGATTGAGACTTTGAGTCATCTGGATCAGTGTCAAAACTTGCATCGATGTAACCCTTTACGATGAACCTTTTGTCACCCCCATAATCGAGAAACATATCCTTATTCCACTAAGGATAATTTTGACCAATGTCCGGTGATCTAATCCTAGATCACTATTGTACTCCCTTGCCAAACTCAGGGCAGGGTATACAATAGGTCTGGTACACAGCATGGCATACTTTATAGAACCTATGGCTGAGGCATAGGGAATGACTTTCATTCTCTCTCTATCTTCTGCAGTGGTCGGGTTTTGATTCTTACTCAACTTCACACCTTGTAACACAGGCAAGAACTCCTTCTTTGACTATTCCATTTTGAACTACTTCAAAATCTTGTCAAGGTATGTTCTCATTGAAAAACTTATCAAGCGTCTTGATCTATCTCTATAGATCTTGATGCTCAATATGTAAGCAGCTTCATCGAGGTCTTTCTTTGAAAAACTCCTTTCAAACATTCCTTTATGCTTTGCAGAATAATTCTACATTATCTCCGATCAACAATATGTCATTCACATATACTTATCAGAAATATTGTAGTGCTCCCACTCACTTTCTTGTAAATACAGGCTTCACCGCAAGTCTGTATAAAACTATATGCTTTGGTCAACTTATCAAAGCGTATATTCCAACTCCAAGATGCTTGCACCACTCCATAGATGGATCGCTGGAGCTTGCATATTTTGTTAGTACCTTTAGGATTGACAAAACCTTCTGGTTGCATCATATACAACTCTTCTTTAACAAATCCATTAAGGAATGCAGTTTTGTTTATCCATTTGCCAGATTTCATAAAATGCAGCAATTGCTAACATGATTCGGACAGACTTAAGCATAGATACGAGTGAGAAACTCTCATTGTAGTCAACACCTTGAACTTGTCAAAAACCTTTTTGCGACAATTCTAGCTTTGTAGATAGTAACACTACTATTAGCATCTGTCTTCCTCTTGAAGATCCATTTAATCTCAATGGCTCGCTGATCATTGGGCAAGTAAATCAAAGTCCATACTTTGTTCTCATACATGGATTTCATCTCAGATTTCATGGCCTCAAGCCATGTCGCGGAATCTGGGCTCATCATCGCTTCCTCATAGTTCGTAGGCTCGTCATGGTCAAGTAACATGACCTCCAAAATAGGATTACCGTACCACTCTGGTGCGGATATCACTCTGGTTTACCTACGAGGTTTCGGTAGTAACTTGATCTGAAGTTACATGATCATCATCATTAGCTTCCTCACTAATTGGTGTAGTAGTCACAAGAACAGATTTCTGTGATGAACTACTTTCCAATAAGGGAGCAGGTACAGTTACCTCATCGAGTTCTACTTTACTCCCACTCACTTCTTTCGAGAGAAACTCCTTCTCTAGAAAGGATCCATTCTCAGCAATGAATATCTTGCCTTCGGATCTGTGATAGAAGGTGTACCCAACATTTTCTTTTGGGTATCCTATGAAGACGCACTTCTCCGATTTGGGTTTGAGCTTATCAGGTTGAAACTTTTTCACATAAGCATTGCAACCTCAAACTTTAAGAAACGATAGCTTAGGTTTCTTGCCAAACCATAGTTCATACGGTGTCATCTCAACGGATTTAGATGGTGCCCTATTTAACGTGAATGTAGCTGTCTCTAATGCATAACCCCAAAATGATAGTGGTAAATCGGTAAGAGACATCATAGATCGCACCATATCTAATAAAGTACGGTTATGACATTCAGACACACCATCATGCTGTGGTATTCCAGGTGGCATGAGTTTTGTGAAACTATTCCACATTGTTTTAATTGAAGGCCAAACTCGTAACTCAAATATTCGCCTCTGCGATCAGATCGTAGAAACTTTATTTTCTTGCTACGATGATTTTCCACTTCACTCTGAAATTCTTTGAACTTTTCAAATGTTTTAGACTTACGTTTCTTCAAGTAGATATACCCATATCTGCTCAAATCATCTATGAAGGTCAGAAAAATAATGATACCCGCCGCGAGCCTCAACACTCATCGGACCTCATACATCAGTATGTATTATATCCAATAAGTCAGTTGCTCGCTCCATTGTTCTAGAGAACGGAGTCTTAGTCATCTTTGCCCATGAGGCATGGTTCGCAAGCATCAACTGATTCATAATCAAGTGATTCCAAAAGCCCATCAACATGGATTTTCTTAATGCGCTTTACACCAATATGACCTAAACGGCAGTGCCACAAATAAGTTGCACTATCATTATTAACTTTGCATCTTTTGGCTTCAATATTATGAATATGTGTATCACTATGATCGAGATTCAACAAACCATTTTCATTGGGTGCATAACCATAGAAGGTTTTATTCATGTAAACATAATAACAATTATTCTCTAACTTAAATGAATAACCGTATTGCAATAAACATGATCAAATCATATTCATGTTCAACGCAAACACCAAATAACACTTATTTAGGTTCAACACTAATCCCGAAAGTGTAGGGAGTGTACGATGATGATCATACCAATCTTGGAACCACTTCCAGCACACATCGTCACTTCACCCTTAACTAGTCTTTGTTCATTCTACAACTCCCATTTCGAGTTACTACTCTTAGCAACTGAACCAGTATCAAATACCGAGGGGTTGCTATAAACACTAGTAAAGTACACATCAATAACATGTATATCAAATATAGCATTTGTTCACTTTGCCATCCTTCTTATCCACCAAATACTTGGGGCAGTTCCGCTTCCAATGACTAGTCCCTTTGCAGTAGAAGCACTCAGTTTCAGGCTTAGGTCCAGACTTGGGTTTTTTCACTTGAGCAGCAACTTGCTTGCCGTTCTTCTTGAAGTTCCCCTTTCTTCCCTTTGTCCCTTTACTTGAAACTAGTGGTTTTGTTTACCATCAACACTTGATGCTTTTCGTGATTTCTACCTTCGTCGATTTTAGCATCACAAAGAGCTTGGGAATTGTTTCCGTTATCCCTTGCATATTATAGTTCATCACGAAGTTCTACTAACTTGGTGATGGTGACTAGAGAATTCTATCAATCACTATTTTGTCTGGAAGATTAACTCCCACTTGATTCAAGCGATTGTAGTACCCAGACAATCTGAGCACATGCTCACTGCTTGAGCTATTCTCCTTCATCTTTTAGCTATAGAACTTGTTGGAGACTTCATATCTCTCAACTCGGGTATTTGCTTGAAATATTAACTTCAACTCCCAGAACATCTCATATGGTCCATGACGTTCAAAACGTCTTTGAAGTCCCGATTCTAAGTCGTTTAAGCATGGTGCACTAAACTATCAAGTAGTCATCATATTGAGCTAGCCAAACGTTCATAACATCTGCATCTGCTCCTGTAATAGGTTTGTCACCTAGCGGTGCATCAAGGACATAATTCTTCTGTGCAGCAATGAGGATAAACCTCAGATCACGGATCCAATCCGCATCATTGCTAAAAACAGATATGGCCTCGGAACAAAGACATCGAAAGGTCGAGCGTGAATCATATAGTAGATATGATTAACATAGTGATGTTCACCGTTGAAACTACTCCATCTCACGTGATATGATCGGACATGGTTTAGTTGATATGGATTACGTGATCACTTAGAGGATTAGAGGGATGTCTATCCATGATGATAGGCTCGTCAAGTTTAACCTGAGTATTCCGTGTGTGCAACTGTTTTGCACCCGTTGTATTTGAACGTAGAGCCTATCACACCCAATCATCACGTGGTGTCTCAGCACGAAGAACTTTCGCAACGGTGGATACTCAGGGATAACACTTGTACCTTGATAATTAGTGAGATATCATCTTATAAAGCTACCGTCGAACTAAGCAAAATAAGATGTATAAAAGATAAACAGCACATGCAATCAAAATATTTGACATGATATGGCCATCATCATCTTGTGCCTTTGATCTCCATCTCCAAAGCATCCTCATGATTTCCATCGTCACCGGCATGACACCATGATCTCCATCATCTTGATCTATATCAATGTGTCTTCACATGGTCGTCTCGCCAACTATTGCTCTTGCAACTATTGCTATCGCATAGCGATAAAGTAAAGCAATTATTTGGCGCTTGCATCTTATGCAATAAAGAGACAACCATAAGGCTTCTGCCAGTTGCCGATAACTTCAACAAAACATGATCATCTTATACAACAACTTATATCTCATCACGTCTTGACCATATCACATCACAACATGCCCTGCAAAAACAAGCTAGACGTCCTCTACTTTGTTGTTGCAAGTTTTATGTGGCTTCTACGGGTTGAGCAAGAACCGTTCTTACCTACGCATCAAAACCACAACGATAATTTGTCAAGTTAGTGTTGTTTTAACCTTCGCAAAGACCAAGCGTAGCCACACTCGGTTCAACTAAAGTTGGAGAAATTGACACCCGCCAGCCACCTGTGTGCAAAGCACGTCGATAGAACCAGTCTCGCGTAAGCGTATGCGTAATGTCGGTCCGGGCCGCTTCATCCAACAATACCGCCGAACCAAAGTGTGACATGTTGGTAAGCAGTATGCCACTGTTGGGGAACGTAGTAATTTCAAAAATTTCCTACGCACACGCAAGATCGTGGTGATGCATAGCAACGAGGAGGGAGAGTGTTGTCTACGTACCCTCGTAGACTGAAAGTGGAAGCGTTAGCACAACGCGCTTGATGTAGTTGTACGTCTTCACGATCCGACCGATCAAGTACCGAACGTACGGCACCTCCGAGTTCAGCACACGTTCAGCCCGATGACGTCCCTCGAACTCAAATCCAGCCGAATGTTGAGGGAGAGTTTTGTCAGCACGACGGCGTGGTGACGATGTTGATGTTCTATCGACGTAGGGCTTCGCCTAAGCACCGCTACAGTATTATCGAGGTGGACTATGGTGGAGGGGGGCACCGCACACGGCTAAGAGATCAAGAGATCAACTGTTGTGTCTATGGGGTGCCCCCTGGCCACGTATATAAAGGAGTGGAGGAGGGAAGGGGCCGGCCCTCTCTATGGCGCGCCCTAGGGGAGTCCTACTCCCACCGGGAGTAGGATTCCCCCTTTCCAAGTAGAACTAGGAGCCCTTCCAAGTAGTAGGAGTAGGAGGGAAGGAAAGGGAAGGGAAAAGGAGAAGGAAAGAAGGGGGCGCCCCCCCCCCCCTCCCTAGTCCAATTCGGACCAGCCCATGGGGAGGGGTGCGGCCACCCTTTGAGGCCTTTCTCTCCTTTCTCGTATGGCCCATTAAGGCCCAATACGAATTCCCGTAACTCCCCCGTACTCCCGAAAATACCTGAATCACTCGGAACCTTTCCGATGTCCGAATATAGTCGTCCAATATATCGATCTTTATGTCTCGACCATTTAGAGACTCCTCGTCATGTCCCCGATCTCATCCGGGACTCCGAACTCCTTCGGTACATCAAAACACATAAACTCATAATATAACCATCATCGAACTTTAAGCGTGCGGACCCTACGGATTCGAGAAAGATGTAGACATGACTGAGACACGTCTCCGGTCAATAACCAATAGCGGAACCTGGATGCTCATATTGGCTCCTACATATTCTACGAAGATCTTTATCGGTCAAACCGCATAACAACATACGTTGTTCCCTTTGTCATCGGTATGTTACTTGCCCGAGATTCGATCGTCGGTATCTCAATACCTAGTTCAATCTCGTTACCGGAAAGTCTCTTTACTCGTTCCGTAATACATCATCCCGCAACTAACTCATTAGTTGCAATGCTTGCAAGGCTTAAGTGATGTGCATTACCGAGAGGGCCCAGAGATACCTCTCCAACAATCGGAGTGACAAATTCTAATCTTGAAATACGCCAACCCAACAAGTACCTTTGGAGACACCTATAGAGCACCTTTATAATCACCCAGTTACGTTGTGATGTTTGGTAACACACAAAGTGTTCCTCCGGTAAACGGGAGTTGCATAATCTCATAGCCATAGGAACATGTATAAGTCATGAAGAAAGCAATAGCAACATACTAAACGATCGGGTGCTAAGCTAACGGAATGGGTCAAGTCAATAACATCATTCTCCTAATGATGTGATCCCATTAATCAAATGACAACCACTACTAGGAAAAATCCTACTAGTGGCGCACCAGTTTTGCCTACTTATGGCGCACTACTGGTGCGCCACTAGTACCACGTCACTAGTATTTTTTACTAATGGCGCACGTGTAGTGCGCCATTACTTTGCCTAGAAGTGCGCCATTACTATCTGACTTAGTAATGGCACACCACATAGAAGTGCGCCATTAGTAATAATTTTTTCATAAAAATTTCCAAATTTTTTTAGAAAAAAATTAATTTTTTTTATTTTTTTCTTAATCTCGGGTTACTATGGCTTGATCTCGGATCAATATCCTTAATCTCAGGTCAAACCCATCCTCACACTACTCCATCCCAAGCACGCTTAACTTCAAAGTTATATCCAACCCCAGCACCAGCTCACTTCACAGGCACTTGTTGGTATATCTAGCATATCAATCCTATTAAACCTTGTTGATGTTTAGGACTTTGTTCATTTTCATGAGTGTGATGAAATTTTGAAAAAACATTCCAAACTTCCGTTCATATTACGTATCATATTTTGAAAAAAAAATCCCGAAAAAATGGAAACTAATTTTTTTTCTATTACTAATGGCGCACGTAGCATACGGTGCGCCACTAGTAAGTTTGAAATTTTTTGAATTTTTTTGCCTCCAGATCTTAAAAGCCCCGTAACTTTTTTCTGTTAGGTTTTTGAGGATTTTGAAAATGTTTAACAGGGTTATCCCAATTAAATTCGGATGTAACTTTTCGAGTAGATGATTTTTCATATAGAAAACTTTTTAATCCGAGTTCGTATGCAAAAGTTATGCCCATTTTACAAATTCCAGATAGATTTTGCAAATAAAGTCGAAATTCATATTTGTAAATTTTCCCAACAATTAGACCACATATCACATGGGAAACTTATTTTCTTTTATTTTTTTGACATTTTCATCATTTTCTTTTATTTTTAAAAAAACTGAAAAAGGCGGTCCAGGGGGGTGCATGCGAGGGAATTTTTGGGCCAAGTTAGTAATGGTGCACCGTGGGAGTGGTGCACCATTACTAGTTTTCCAAAAATATAAAAAAAATTGAAAAAAATTACTAGTGGCGCACCATGGATGTGGTGCGGCATTACTAGTTTAACTAGTAACGGCGCACTATCCCCTGGTGCGCCATTACTAGTTTTGAAAAAATAAATAAATAATCGGAAAAAAATTGGAAAAAATTTATTAATGGCGCACCGTGGATGTGGTGCGCTATTACTAGTTTAACTAGTAATGGCGCACTATCCCCTAATGCGCCATTACTAGTTTTGAAAAAAAATTAAAAAATCTTGTTACTAATGGTGCACCGTGTATGTGGTGCGCCATTAGTATTTGGACACTAATGGCACACCAACACATGGTGCGCCATTAGTATATAGTAGTGGTGCACCACATGTCTGGTGCGCCATTAGTGTCAATTTCATCTATAGCCCTTTTCCTAATAGTGAACCCATGTCAATGGATAGGAAACTTAACCATCTTTGATCAACGAGCTAGTCAAGTAGAGGCATACTAGTGACAGTTTGTTTGTCTATGTATTCACACATTTATTATGTTTCCAGTTAATACAATTCTAGCATGAATAATAAACATTTATCATGATATAAGGAAATAAATAATAACTTTATTATTGCCTCTAGGGCATATTTCCTTCAGGGGGGCGATATTGACGGCATGTCATGTCCTAAACCGAGTTCCCACAAAGAACAAAGAGATAACTCCATTTGAGGAATGGGAGAAGAAAAGATTAAAACTCTCTTATCTACGAAAATGGGGTTGTTTGGCAAAAGTCAATGTTCCAATTCCAAAGAAGCGGAAGCTTGGACCAAAGGCTGTGGATTGTGTTTTCCTGGGATATGCTTTTCATAGCATTGGCTATAGATTCTTGGTTGTAAAATATGAGGTACCTGACATGCATGTCGGTACGATCATGGAGTCAAATGATGCGACTTTCTTTGAAGATATCTTTCCCATGAAGGATATGGCTACCTCATCTAATCAAGAGATGCCTAGTTCATCGAATCAGGAACTAGTTACAATTACCGAACCTGCCATTTCGATGGAACACTTTGAAAGTCCTCTGGAGGAGAACAATGAAGTTCCTACTAGGAGCAAGAGACAGAGGACTGCAAAGTCCTTTGGTGATGATTTTCTTGTGTATCTCATAGATGACACTCCTAGTTCTATTTCAGAGGCCTATGCATCTGAAGATGCTGACTACCGAAAGGAAGCGGTTCGTAGCGAGATGGATTCCATCTTGGCGAATGAAACTTGGGAGATAACTGATCGTCCTTATGGGTGCAAACCTATAGGATGCAAATGGGTATTCAAGAAGAAGCTTAGGCCTGATGGTACTATTGAAAAGTACAAGGCTCGGCTCGTGGCTAAGGGTTATACCCAAAAGGAAGGTGAAGACTTCTTTGATACTTACTCATCTGTGGCTCGACTGACCACTATTCGAGTTCTACTTTCACTAGCTGCCTCACATGGTCTTCTCGTTCATCTAATGGATGTTAAGACTGCTTTCCTAAATTGAGAGTTGGACGAGGAAATTTATATGGAACAACCAGATGGGTTTGTACTAGATGGTCAGGAAGGAAAAGTGTGCAAGTTGTTGAAGTCTTTGTATGGACTCAAGCAAGCACCCAAACAGTGGCATGAGAAATTTAAAAGAACTTTAACAGCTGCAGGCTTTGTTGTGAACGAAGCTGAAAAATGTGTGTACTATCACCATGGTGGGGGCGAGGGAGTTATCCTTTGCTTGTATGTTGATGACATACTGATTTTCGGAACAAATTTGAATGTTATTAGGAGGTCAAGAATTTCCTATTTTGTTGTTTTGAGATGAAGGATTTAGGAGTGGCTGATGTCATTCTAAACATCAAGTTGTTAAGAGACGATGATGGTGAGATTACATTACTTCAATCTCACTATGTGGAAAAGGTCTTGAGTCGCTTTGGCTATAGTGACTGCAAGCCCTCTCCAATACCATATGATGTGAGTGTGTTACTTTGAAAGAATCAAAGAATTGCTAGAGATCAATTGAAATATTCTCAGATTATTGGCTTGCTTATGTACTTAGCCAGTGCTACAAGACCTGACATCTCTTTTGCTGTTAGCAAATTGAGTCAGTTTGTCTCAAAACCAGGAGATGTTCATTGGAAAGCTCTAGAGAGAGTTTTGCGTTATTTGAAAGGCACTGCAAATTATGGAATTCACTACACCGGGCACCCAAAGGTGCTTGAAGGGTATAGTGACTCAAACTGGATCTCAGATGCTGATAAGATAAAGGCCACGAGCGGATATGTATTCACTCATGGAGGTGGCGCTGTTTCTTGGAAGTCTTGCAAGCAGACCATCTTAACGAGGTCAACAATGGAAGCAAAACTCACAGCACTAGATACAGCTACAGTCGAAGCAGATTGGCTTCGTCGGCTCTTGAATGACTTGTCAGTTGTTGAGAAACCTGTATCGGGTATCCTTATGAACTGCGATAATCAAACGGTGATCACAAAAGTGAGCAGCTCAAAGGATAACATGAAGTCATCAAGACACGTTCAGAGAAGGTTAAAGTGTGTCAGGAAAATGAAAAACTCCGGAGTTATTGCATTGGATTATCCAAATGTCTAAAAATCTGGCAGATCCTTTTACTAAGGGTCTATCACTGTAACATCCCAAATTTTCAATTTGAAATGTTATACATTAGGTCATCATGCATATCATATTTTATTTTGCTTTTGGTTTTGATCCTAGAAAATCCTAAGCAACTCAAGGACCCACGGAGAGAGTTGGAGATTTCGTTATTTACATATATGAGTTTTTTCAAATTATGTAAACAGGATCATTTGATTTTATTTATTTTATCATCAATTATTTCTATTACAAAAATATGAGAGAGGGAATAAAATGACTTTCCCAAAATCTAGAAATATTGAGGATTTAATAAAAAAATCAAATACGTTTTATTTCGGAGTTTTTCGGTATTTTTATTTGAATTTAGGAAAAATGCGCGTTTTTCAAAGTTGTAGTTTGGGCCCAGATAAATGTTCACTTTATCGGGCTTGATTTTAGAAACCCGGCAAAATTTATTTCGTGATTTTTGGAGTCCGTTTAGTATTTCTTTTTATTTTTCTTCCGAGCGGATTTAAAAAAAACGCGTAACCGACTCCGGGCCGTACCCGGCCAGGAAACCTCCGCCCGGGGCCTTTAAATAGCGCCCGAGGCCCGCCGAGAGAGCCAGCCCCACCCCCGAAACCCTAGCCGCCGCCCTCCAGCCGCCGCCGCCGCCGCCGCCCGCCGCCGCCGTCGCCGGAGCGCGCGCCTTTCGAGGTTCGCCGCCGCCTCGTTTTCCGTGCAGTTTTTTTAAAAAAAAATTCTGTTCGTCGTTTTTCTTTTTCGTCGGATTTTCCGCGGTTATTTTCTGATCGCGATTTCTGATCCGATTTTCGTTTTAGTATAACTTTTCGCTCGTTTATCGGAATCAGGCGATTCAAGCGCCTGGAGTTTTGTCTCGAAACCCTCTTTCCGAATAATCAACTTAAACAAGTTTTTGCTACTGTAAAATTTGCCCTAGATCCAGATTACTAGAACGAAGTTGTTTTCTTTCGCCGTTTGATTTCTTTTGCTTCGTTCGATTTGATTCTTTTTGCCAACCAGGGTTCTTAAGTTGAACTTTCTGGTTAGATCTTCTATTTGAGTTTTACCTGTGCATTAGATGAGTACTTATTGTATGCTTGTTGTTTGTCTGCGATAGAATACCCGGAGTGCGCCGCCTGTTACGTTCGAATCTCTAGGTTTCGCGGATCATCAGCAAGGCAAGTAACACTTTGATCATACCTTTTCTACAACCCAGTTTTATTGCATTAGATCAATCCTCACACATTGCATGATTAGGATCTAATTAAATTGTGGGATGGGAAGTAGATGAGGTAGTACCTATTACCTGTTTATTATCAAACCTTTGGGAGTTACTTCTACGTTTGCTTATTATGCCATGCTATGCTAGTAGACGTGGATTGGGTGAGTGATATCCATGACAGATGTGAGATTGTTAATTAATGGTTTATCTAAGGTGGCAACCTAACACACATCTGGGTGGATTGAGGCACCTGGGGTTTCCAGGACTTGCCTGTTTTCTTTGGACCGCCACCCAGGCTCAAAGGGATCATGAGATTATTCATACTAGAAACTTCCGTGTGCAGCCACAAGCCATTATGGGCTCTGGCATAGTTGACTAAGTTGTGCGAACTCTTACAGTGGTAGACTAGCAGATGTAGGGGATGTAGGTGGTACGGTCTACCCGATCGTAAGGTGCTAGCGCTTCTGAAAGACTATGTCTCGGTCATCCGTCTTCTCAAACACCCTGTAGTGCGAGAAACCAAACGGAGGCGATCGAGTCTTGTGGGGAAAAGTGCGCAAACCTCTGCAGAGTGTAATAAACTAATCATGGTTAGCCGTGTCCCCGGTTATGGACATCTTGAGTATCTAGTACTTGGATTTTCATGTGAATCTCAACATGTTACTCTAAATTAATTTTGATGGGTTTTAATGATGTTACTTAATTGGGATTGAGAATGCTGTCAACCATTCTCAATGTTTCACAACCACCATGATAGTAATTAATTTATTCCTTTGAAGTAGGGAAAAATTGGCTTTACGCAAAAACTGTAACCATAGAGCTTTCCACCAGCCAAATATGCATATAGTATAGCTGTTGCATTCCATTATTCTCTATGTGTTACCTTGCCAGCATATTCCATGTGCTGACCCGTTTTCGGGCTGCAACGTTAATGTTGCAGACTTTTCAGACGACGATTAAGGAGTTTTAGGTCGTGGTTCTATACTCAGTGATGCCGTTGGAGTTGATGGACTCACTTATCTTCCAAGCCTTCCGCTGTTATCGTTACTAGATGGCCTTAAGCCATATTTATTGTAATAAGTTCTCTTTTGAGACACTCGATGTAATAAGTGTGTGATTGCTACTCTGCTATAAATCCTCCGAGTACTGTGTGGTGTCAGCATTACTGATCCAGGGATGACACCGGAGCACAGAGATCAGACTGTTTGAGGTCTGGTCGCTACAGAGATGGTATCAGAGCACACGCTGACTGTAGGACACGACCACTAAGCTAAAGACCTAGATCACTAATCACTCTCTTCTCTTCTGACTTCTCATCTTTTCTACTCTTTAGGATGGCGGATGCAAGGAACAAGTTCACCCAACCAGATGAAGATACACCCTTTGGACGCCACTTGAAGGAAGTCACTAGATACCTGAACATAGGAATACCAAGCTTCACGGGAACCTACAACGCCACTTTACCTGAAGAAGAGCGCTGGATGATTCAAGTTCAAGTTCCAGGAAGGACGTTCATGCCAGTCACTGAGCCCATAGAGTTTTCTTTTGATGCACCAACTTGGAGTCTAGGAAAGAGCATGGCAGCTCACATCGCCATGGGACGCATTGGAGAAGTCTACCGCAAGGATCTCAAGGATACTATCTACCAGATTTGTGGGCGCCGAGATGAACACTGGGAGATGATCAGCACCAGGAAAGATAGATCAATTGCAGCTTTTATTCAGGAGTTAAACCAGCACATTCGACGACAGGAGAATCAGATGTGCGCCGACATGATAGATCTGAAGAAGGCTAAGACTAGAATCAAGGAACTGGAGGAAGAACTCAAGGCTACACGCGAAGATTATGAAGAAGAAATTGAAGTATTGGTGGATAAGAATGCCGACCTAACAAAGAAGATTGGAATATTTATGGGAGGCCCGACACCAGTAGATGAAGACGAAGAACCCAAGGAGATTAGCCCGGAAGACTACATCATCATTGACGGCACCGACTCGGAACAAGATAGTAGCGATGATGACTATGTGGATGAAGCAGGAGCAGATATCATGGAGTCTACAACCGTAGAATATTTCTAGTAGACCACCTCATCAGTAGTAGTAGTCCACCATGTAAATATAGTAGTCCGAGCACTTTTGCGATAGCTAGATCGATTGTATGTCCTTGTTTGATTGATTGAAGTGAATTGTGTGCTTTTGCCTCATGTGCATATGGGTAGTGTTTTCCCTTTAGACCCCCTCTATTCTTATATCTCATCTTTTCTAAACCCTCAGATGCCTCCGAGACGTGACCCCGGATTTGCCTTTCCGCCGGAGCTCACCCAGTTGATCCAGCAGCAGAACACCTTGATGCAGTTGCTAGTTCAGAATCAGAATCAGGGGAACAACAACAACAACCCACCACCACCACCACCTGTTGACCACTTAGCCCGTTTTCTTAGGCTGAATCCGCCGGTGTTTTCCAGTAGCACCGAGCCGATAGTAGCAGATGATTGGCTCCGCAAGATAGCTAGGGAGTTGACCACAGCAGGATGCACAGATGTGGAGAAGGTTAAGTTTGCCGCACATCAGTTAGAAGGACCCGCAGCATCTTGGTGGGAGAATTTCACAGCCACCTTCCCAGTCGACACTGTCACATGGGACCAGTTTCAGCAGGCTTTTCGTACTGCCCATGTTTCAGCAGGAGCAATGGCCATGAAGAAGCGTGAGTTTCGTAACTTGCGCCAAGGAGGACGGACAGTTGGCCAGTATGTGGAGGAGTTTAGTAAGCTAGCACGTTATGCCCCAGATGACGTTGCTACGGATGCAGCTAAGCAGGAGAAATTCCTGGAAGGACTGAATGATGAATTGAGCATGCAGTTGATGGTAGCCACCTTCAACAACTACCAGGAGTTGGTAGATCGTGCTCTTATGATTGAAGGGAAGCAGCAGCAAATTGAGAACCGCAAGAGGAAGTATGGACAAGGAAAGTATAATTCAGGAGCTCAGCAGAAGCCTCGTTTTACCCCTAGACCAGGAGGACATTTTCAGCATACCCATGGAGTAGGTAGCTCGCACAATCACAATGGCACCAAGAATGGTGAGGAAGTAATGGACAGAACCGCAGCACCCCATCAACCCCAGCCAAGAAGGACTTGAGCCACGTCACTTGCTATAAGTGTTCGAAGCCAGGACATTTTGCAAATGAATGTCCTGAAGGCCAAAATGGCAATGGAAGTTCTGGAAAGAAGCCGAACCCTTTCAACAGGGGACAGGTGAACCACGTTAGCGTGGAGGAGGTTGAAGCTCAGCCCGATGCAGTAATAGGTAAGTTTTTGGTTAAGTCATTTACTGCACTCGTTCTTTTTGATACTGGTGCATCGCATTCATACATCTCAAGGGGATTTGTGGATAAGTATAACCTACCAACCCAAGCCCTTAGGTCACCCATGTTAGTAACCTCGCCAGGAGCAGAGTATGTGGCAAGTCTATGGTGTGATCGGTTACCATTAAGGATTGGTAACTATGTTTTTCCCTCAGACCTAATAGTATTGGAATCTCAAGGATTGGATGTGATATTAGGCATGGATTGGTTATCAAAGTATAAAGGGAATATTGAGTGTGCTAGTAAGTCAATTTTGCTTACCACACCAGAAGGGAGAAGGATCAAGTATGTATCCCGGCATGTACCAAAAAGGACACAAGTAAATTGCCTAACAGGAGTTGTGCAGGAGGAAGTACCAGTGGTAAAGGATTTTCCTGATGTATTTCCCGAAGAGTTGCCAGGCATGCCACCGGATAGAGACATTGAGTTTTTGATTGAGCTTTTGCCAGGCACTGGGCCAATATCAAAGAGACCATATAGGATGCCAGCAAAGGATTTGGTGGAAATTAAGAAGCAGATTAAGGAGTTACTGGATAAGGGATATATTCGCCCAAGTTCTTCGCCTTGGGGATCACCAGTACTTCTAGTGGAAAAGAAGGATGGATCGTTAAGGATGGTTGTTGATTATCGAGGATTGAACGAAGTAACAATCAAGAACAAGTACCCACTACCAATGATCAACGATCTGTTTGATCGATTACAAGGAGCTAAAGTGTTTTCCAAGATCGATTTGCGATCAGGATACCACCAGTTGAAGATTCGAGAATAGGATATACCTAAGACAGCATTCACCACAAGATATGGACTATATGAGTATACCGTTATGTCCTTTGGACTGACTAACGTGCCTGCCTATTTTATGAACATGATGAACAAAGTGTTTATGGAGTTTTTGGATAAGTTCGTCGTAGTGTTCATTGATGATATCCTGGTATATTCGAAGAATGAAGAGGAACATAAGGAGCATTTGCGTTTGGTACTTGGAAAGCTCAGAGAACACCAATTATATGCCAAGTTCAGCAAATGTGAGTTTTGGTTGAAGGAAGTAGGATTCCTCGGACACGTTATATCTGGAGAAGGTATAGCAGTAGATCCCGCTAAAGTTGAAACCGTGACCAAGTGGGAAGCCCCAACAACAGTTGGAGAGATCCGGAGTTTTCTTGGACTCGCAGGATACTACCGGAGATTTATTGAGAATTTCTCAAAGATTGCAAAGCCTATGACGGAGTTGCTGAAGAAGGATACTAAGTTCAAATGGACTGAGGAGTGTGAGGCTAGTTTCCAGGAGTTGAAGAAACGTTTGGTTACCTCACCAGTGTTGATTTTGCCAGATCAAACCAAGGATTATGAGGTGTATTGCGACGCTTCACGTCGAGGACTTGGAGCAGTGCTTATGCAGGAAGGAAGAGTTGTTTCGTATGCTTCACGACAACTGAAGCCCCACGAATTGAATTATGCTACGCATGATTTGGAGTTAGCAGCCGTAGTGCATGCATTGAAGACATGGAGACATTTCCTCATTGGAAATCATTGTGAGGTGTACACGGATCATAAGAGTTTGAAGTACATTTTCACGCAGAAGGAGTTGAACCTCAGACAAAGGAGATGGTTGGAGCTTATCAAGGATTATGATATGAAATTGCATTATCATCCCGGGAAGGCTAATGTAGTAGCTGATGCATTAAGCCGCAAGAGCCATGTCAATACGTTAATGACGGGAGAAATACCCAAGGAGTTAGCAGAAAATCTTCGTGAACTATGTTGGAAATAGTTCCGAGAGGCTATGTAGCAGCATTGGAAATTCAGTCAACTTTGATGGATAGAATCAGAGAAGCTCAGAAAACTGACAAAGAGATTGCCGCTATAAAGGAGAAACTGAGCAAAGGAAAAGCTAAAGGATTTCGTGAGGATGAGCACGACACCCTATGGTTTGAAGACCGTGTTTACGTGCCCAATGACCCGGAGATCAGAAAGTTGATTCTGCAAGAGGCACATGATTCACCGTATTCGATTCACCCAGGAAATACCAAGATGTATTTGGATTTGAAGGATATTTTCTGGTGGACCGGAATGAAAAAGGATATTGCGGAGTATGTAGCAGTTTGTGATGTATGTCAGAGAGTAAAGGCAGAGCATCAGAAGCCAGCAGGATTGTTGCAACCATGGCCGATACCCAAATGGAAGTGGGATAAACTAGGCATGGATTTTATCACGGGATTACCAAGGACTCGTTCAGGCTATGACTCGATTTGGGTTGTAGTCGATCGATTGACGAAGGTAGCTCATTTCATCCCAGTAAAGACCACTTACACCAGTGCTAAGTTGGCAAAGATATACATGACCAGGATCGTATGTTTGCATGGAGTTCCGAGGAGCATCGTATCAGATAGAGGAACCCAGTTTACCTCAAAGTTCTGGAAGCAGTTGCATGAGACTTTGGGTACTAGGCTAGAATTTAGTACAGCTTTTCACCCGTAGACAGATGGATAGACCGAGAGAGTCAATCAGATTTTGGAGGATATGCTGAGAGCTTGTGCGCTAGATTATGGATCTAGTTGGGACGATAATTTGCCATATGCAGAGTTTTCTTACAATAATAGCTATCATACCAGTTTGAAGATGGCCCCTTTCGAGGCTTTGTATGGAAGGAGGTGCAGGACACCGT
This sequence comes from Triticum aestivum, assembly GCF_018294505.1. NCBI lineage: Eukaryota > Viridiplantae > Streptophyta > Magnoliopsida > Poales > Poaceae > Triticum > Triticum aestivum. Next base: position 21,835,309 of record NC_057806.1, read on the forward strand.
TGTCATGGGACGAAGTTGGAGACCGCCAGTTGTTTGGACCAGATCTGATTAAGGAGTCTGAACAGAAGGTGAAGTTGATTCGCGATAGGCTCAAGGTAGCCCAGTCCAGGCAGAAGAGCTACGCAGATTCTAAACGCAAGGAGACAGTTTACGAAGTCGGAGATAGAGCTTATCTTCGAGTATCCCCACTTCGAGGGATCAAGCGCTTTGGAGTTAAGGGGAAGTTAGCGCCACGATTTGTAGGACCATATCGAGTTTTGGAGCGTATGGGAGAAGTGGCCTACAAGTTGGAATTGCCAGAAGGATTAACAGGAGTGCATGATGTGTTCCACGTTTCTCAGTTGAAGAAGTGTCACACGGAGATGGCTGACATACCTTTGACAGACACAGTACCATTAGAAGCAATTCAGTTGGATGACAATTTGACCTATGAGGAGAAACCAGTCAAGATCCTCGAGTTTGCCAGCCGAGTTACTCGTAGCAAGGTTATCAAGTTTTGTAAAGTTCAGTGAAGCCACCACACGGAGGATGAAGCCACCTGGGAGCGAGAGGAAGATTTGCTCAAAGACCACCCTCACCTATTTTCTAGCCAACCCGAATCTCGAGGGCGAGATTCATCTTAAGGAGGATAGGTTTGTAACATCCCAAATTTTCATTTTGGAATGTTATAGATTAGGTCATCATGCATATCATATTTTATTTTGCTTTTGGTTTTGATCCTAGAAAATCCTAAGCAACTCAAGGACCCACGGAGAGAGTTGGGGATTTCGTTATTTACATATTTGAGTTTTCTCAAATTATGTAAACAGGATCATTTGATTTTATTTATTTTATCATCAATTATTTCTATTACAAAAATATGAGAGAGGGAATAAAATGACTTTCCCAAAATATAGAAATATTGAGGATTTAATAAAAAATCAAATAAGTTTTATTTCGGAGTTTTTCGGTATTTTTATTTGAATTTAGGAAAAATGCGCGTTTTTCAAAGTTGTAGTTTGGGCCCAGATAAATGTTCACTTCATCGGGCTTGATTTTAGAAACCCGGCAAAATTTACTTCGTGATTTTTGGAGTCCGTTTAGTATTTATTTTTATTTTTCTTCCGAGCGGATTTAAAAAAAACGCGTAACCGACTCCGGGCCGTACCCGGCCAGGAAACCTCCGCCCGGGGCATTTAAATAGCGCCCGAGGCCCGCGAGAGAAAGCCAGCCCGCCACCACCGAAACCCTAGCCGCCGCCCTAGCCAGCCGCCGCCGCCTCTAGCCGCTGCCGCCGCCCGCCGCCGCCATCGCCGGAGCGCGCGCCTTTCGAGGTTCGCCGCCGCCTCGTTTTCCGTGCAGTTTTTTTTTAAAAAAAATCTGTTCGTCGTTTTTCTTTTTCGTCGGATTTTCCGCGGTTATTTTCTGATCGTGATTTCTGATCCGATTTTCGTTTTAGTATAACTTTTCGCTCGTTTATCGGAATCAGGCGATTCAAGCGCCTGGAGTTTCGTCTCGAAACCCTCTTTCCGAATAATCAACTTAAACAAGTTTTTGCTACAGTAAAATTTGCCCTAGATCCAGATTACTAGAACGAAGTTGTTTTCTTTCGTCGTTTGATTTCTTTTGCTTCGTTCGATTTGATTCTTTTTGCCAACTAGGGTTCTTAAGTTGAACTTTCTGGTTAGATCTGCTATTTGAGTTTTACCTGTGCATTAGATGAGTACTTATTGTATGCTTGTTGTTTGTCTGCGATAGAATACCCGGAGTGCGCCGCCTGTTACGTTGAATCTCTAGGTTACGCGGATCATCAGCAAGGAAAGTAACACTTTGATCATACCTTTTCTACAACCCAGTTTTATTGCATTAGATCAACCCTCACACATTGCATGATTAGGATCTAATTAAATTGTGGGATGGGAAGTAGATGAGGTAGTACCTATTACCTGTTTATTATCAAACCTTTGGGAGTTACTTCTACGTTTGCTTATTATGCCATGCTATGCTAGTAGACGTGGATTGGGTGAGTGATATCCATGACAGATGTGAGATTGTTAATTAATGGTTTATCTAAGGTGGCAACCTAACACACATCTGGGTGGATTGAGGCACCTGGGGTTTCCAGGACTTGCCTGTTTTCTTTGGACCGCCACCCAGGCTCAAAGGGATCATGAGATTATTCATACTAGAAACTTCCGTGTGCAGCCACAAGCCATTATGGGCTCTGGCATAGTTGACTAAGTTGTGCGAACTCTTACAGTGGTAGACTAGCAGATGTAGGGGATGTAGGTGGTACGGTCTACCCGATCGTAAGGTGCTAGCGCTTCTGAAAGACTATGTCTCGGTCATTCGTCTTCTCAAACACCCTGTAGTGCGAGAAACCAAACGGAGGCGATCGAGTCTTGTGGGGAAAAGTGCGCAAACCTCTGCAGAGTGTAATAAACTAATCATGATTAGCCGTGTCCCCGGTTATGGACGTTTTGAGTATCTAGTACCTGGATATTCATGTGAATCTCAACATGTTACTCTAAATTAATTTTGATGGGTTTTAATGATGTTACTTAATTGGGATTGAGGATGCTGTCAACCATTCTCAATGTTTCACAACCACCATGATAGTAATTAAATTTATTCCTTTGAAGTAGGGAAAAATTGGCTTTACGCAAAAACTGTAACCATAGAGCTTTCCACCAGCCAAATATGCATATAGTATAGCTGTTGCATTCCATTATTCTCTATGTGTTACCTTGCCAGCATATTCCATGTGCTGAACCGTTTTCGGGCTGCAACGTTAATGTTGCAGACTTTTCAGACGACGATTAAGGAGTTTTAGGGTCGTGGTTCTATACTCAGTGATGCCGTTGGAGTTGATGGACTCACTTATCTTCCAAGCCTTCCGCTGTTATCGTTATTAGTTGGCCTTAAGCCATATTTATTGTAATAAGTTCTCTTTTGAGACACTCGATGTAATAAGTGTGTGATTGCTACTCTGTTATAAATCCTCCGAGTACTGTGTGATGTCAGCATTACTGATCCAGGGATGACACCGGAGCACAGAGATCAGACTGTTTGAGGTCTGGTCGCTACAATCACGTAATGTGATAGATAATGCATCGAGGGAGATGGGTATGAGACCCACAATATGAGTTGCTCACAGTGGTAACCTATTCTTTGTGATTGGAAATCCCGTGAATTAGATGTGGAAGACAAGCTGTTGGTCAACTGAGAGGAGAGTATCCTTACTATTCACAACACCACTCCATGAAGATGCAATACTCTCCTAATCTGCATGGCAGGTTGATGTATATCTTAATGTGTTCTAAGTGGCTCATTTAAGCAGAGATGTTGTCCTGCAGAAAATCTTTTGAAGAACACACATATATGAGTTTGATTGTCAAATGTCGCAATCTATGAGAGTAGGGTCTCTCTAGTAAACTCATGAAAGGTCACGAAGTATAACGCATAAGCTCCACCCGCGGGGAAGACCCACGGTAGCCACGTATCGGTCAAGGCTTCATATGAAGCTAGATTCGCAGAAAACTTGCAGTTCAAGGCCCAGTCCACTGTTCAAGTTGCTTACTAGTGTAGCATAGAGTTCTAGGTGGAAGTTCAACTTAACAGTCTCTACTGCAGTACCGGTATATAAAACAGTGTTTTGGAATCAAAGGCAAATTTTGTGTGCCTCTGGGATCTGGTGGGGGATTGCTGGAATTTTGTCTATTTTGGGCCTAGCACAATAGCAGTTCTCCTTGCTCTCGCCACCGGTTCCAATCTCTGTGCTGCTGTTGTCTTCCTCATCCCGGCTTGCGGCGTGCACCGCGAATCGGGACAGTAGACCTCCGAAACCGCACCTCTTTGAGTCCTGTACGGGAGAAGGGTGATAAAGTTTTTGGGGAGCGCTCCGCGCGACTACTGACTTTTTCATCACGGACTCCGACGACTACTTCCCCGACGACGACTTCTTCCCCGACATCGACGACCTCATCAACGACATGGCTGGAGAGGATGTCGACCCCAAGTCCAGTGCTTCTGTTGCTGCTGTCCCGTACGTGTTCTTCCTCTTTCTGTTAGTGACCCTGCTTCAGTTCCTTGTTCTACTGTTTGCCCTAGATATGTTAGGCTCTGTTTCATATATGCAACTTGCTATACTATCTGCTTTAGATGTGTTTAGTTACAGTTCATATATGAAGATGTTCTTTATCTTCTCTTTATCAAATCGCATGACTTGTTTTATCACTGCTATACTAGTCGTGTTTTATCTAGTATTTCTGATAATAAAATCATTTGGTAAATTGCTCATGTTTCCAACATTTGTGTCAAGCTTAGAAGGTTCTTTAATCTTGATCATAATTTTTCTTTTTGTTTTTTTTATGTAAAGGCTAGCATTATGTTGCTTTTTCAATTTTACTATGTTGGTGTTCACGTGACCATGTGGAAAAGCGGCCGGACGACGAACCGTGGGTTCCGGCGCAGGTGGTTTCCTTTGCACAGATCCGTCCGAAACAACAGGACCAGGCGTCGTCCACCGATTGGCGTTCAACCGTCCCTGGATTCCCTCGCTGGCAGCTAGCGGTCTCTCTCGCGCCGTGGATCCATCGTCGTCGAGCCCATGGTTTTGCTCCTTTCCCACCTGCACAGTCGCATGCACAAATATCCCAGCCGCTCAGCATGGCTTCCCCCACCACCACCACCTTTGCTCTCCATCGTCCTCCACTGATCTCATCTCACCTTCCTTTCTTCCTTCCTTCCTTCGACCGATGGGCGCAGGGGCGGCGGGGCTGGACGTGGCCGCCAGCCGGAGGCGGGCGCTGGCGGCCAAGACCAGAGGGGGCAGGCCGCGGCAAGCGAGGAGGCGCGCGCAGCCGCAGCCGCAGCCGCCGACGGCGCTGCAGCGGCTCTTCCGGGCCTGCCGCGCCGTCTTCAAGGGCCCCGGCACCGTGCCCGCGCCACACGAGGTCGCCCTGCTCCGCGCCATGCTCGGTACGCAACATGGTTGCTTTGAAATGCGGTGAATCTGTAGACTGACTCACTGAAGATGATGAAAGATGTTGTGTTCTGGATCGACTGAATTCTGGTTATCTCTCTGTCTGCAGACAGAATGAGGCCAGAGGACGTCGGCCTGAGCCCAGCCATGAGGTTCTTCCGGACTAGGGATAATGCGGCGGCCCAAGTGAACCCAACCATCAGACACACCACCATATACAAATCTGACAATTTCTCGGTAAGCGGATTTATTTAGCATGTCCAATCTCAATTTTCTTTTCTTGCTTGCGAGATGCATGGCTGATACTACCACGTAAAAATGAATCACTAGTAAGTTGGCGACCGTTTCTTCTTCTTGCTTGGCAGATGGTCATCTTGTTCCTGCCGCAAAACGCGGTCATCCCTCTACACAACCACCCCGGGATGACGGTGTTCAGCAAGCCGCTCATCGGATCGATGCATATAAAGTCGTATGACTGGGCTGATCCCGATGATCCAGCCGCCTCATCGCCCGACGATCAACGTAAGCTTCCGAGCCATTTTAACGTTGGGTAGCAAATGAGTACGCTATAACGTTGGGGCTTGATTTTCTTGCTTGCAGTGAGGTTGGCAGAGCTGGTTGTGGATGATCTCTTCACCGCGCCGTGCGACACGTCCGTCCTCTACCCGACGGCGGGAGGCAACATGCACCGTTTCACGGCCATCGCTCCATGCGCCATCCTCGACATCCTTGGTCCCCCTTACTCCATCGAAGAGGACCGAGATTGCACCTACTACGCGGATGTTCCCTACTCCTCCCAGCATCCCGGTAAGTTGTTGGCAATATTGATCTCAGAAGTCTAATCTAGATAACACCATGATGAAGATGCATGGATTTGCTACTAGCTATACTCCCTCCGTTCCTAAATATAAATCTTTTTAGAGATTCCACTACAAACTACATACAGATGTATATAACATATTTTAGAGTGTCGATACACTCATTTTGCTCCGTATGTAGTCCATATTGAAATCTTTAAAAAGACCACAATAAAGGGTACCCTGAAGCTCGAGCTACAAAAAACTGCACTCCTTATACTTAGGAAGCGGAGGGAGTAGTTCTGAATTAGCATGCAACTGTGAACTATCACTGGAAATGCATGACCTCATATTATTTTGCACTCCCCCGCAAAAAAAAATATTATTTTGCACCATCAAAAACAGTAGTTTGCCTTGTGAGCAGCCCATTGAATGTGGAGAGAGGTCTGTTAGTTAAGTAATAACCTGCAGCTTATAGGTAGTATCTATCTTTGTTTATGGTACACGCTCCATTTGCATCCTATGGACATGATTAGTTCTCTTAATTAACTAAATAATACCCCGCACGTTGTTGCGGGAACATTTTACAACATATTTCAATGTGATTCATTGTATGAAACATGAATATTTGAAGTCATAATATAAAAGGCTAAAACTAAAAATGATATAACTTATTATGTTTGATTACTATATAGTTGTTAAATATATTTTAAATATATATACCATAATAGAATGAAAATTCTCATGTATGTTTGCATATTGAGATGAGTTTTTTTCCGTGCATGTCATGATGAAGTGGCATGCTTGCATGTTGAGATACTATAATAGTGAGGGTGGACCTTTTCTCATGCATGTTGTGGGATGATGTGGCATGCTTGCATGTTGAGAGAAATAGTTAGTGGGGGCTAGCTATTTAGATATAGAAGATGGTGTAAGCACACGGTTTTAAGCCCCCGCGGGTTTTGGATGAATGGAATGTCTGAAACCACTTGTACATAAACCATGTTCTGAATGAAACTAGCCGTCCACGCTGTAGAACAGTATTAAACTAACGTAGCTACCTTCACCCCCAAAGAAATTTAGTACTCCTTCGAGGTTCGAACATTGGTCGGTAACCCCGTGATGACCGATGATGTAATCCAAGGCTAACTGATTTGTCTCCTCTTCTACTGACAGTGACCTGCAATGAACAAGAAGGGCGACGCCTCGCGTGGCTGAAAGAGGTCGAGATGCCGAGGGATCTGAAGATGTGCAGCGTCTGGTACGGCGGCCCGCCGATCTCCGACAGGTGATTGAGCCCCCGGCGGCCCCGTTCTTTCCAGCCCTTCACGATGATGAACAACTCAAGCAACCCAAACCCCAACTCAAACAAGATGATGTCAAAATCGTTTGCCGTGTGAATATAGCAGCAAAGCTAGCTATTTCAGCCGTGAGCTTAGGTTTTAGTCTGTGCATGATGTCTCAGTGAGTGATGGCAGTTTATCATGTAAGAGTGCTTACCTGCATGCTTTTGCAGCAGCTGTGTGTGTGGACCTTGTCCAGATCCTTTGTTGATCTTTGTCAATGCATAGATCATCCATAGATTTCACTTTTACTTGGCCACTGCATTCCTCTCTCTTTTTTGTTGCTCTGCCCAATTCTTTACCAAACTGAGATTCTTACGTTCCTGTTTCCCCATATTTCTTGCATTACTGCCCTTTCAATTTTTTTCTAACTTTCATCTTTATTTTTCTAAATAATACTCCCTCCGTCCCATAATATAAGAATGTTTTTAACACTGTGTCGAAAATGCTCTTATATTATGGGAGAACGTTTTTGACACTGTGTCAAAAGCGCTCTTATATTATGGGACGGAGGAAGTATGATTCTTCAAATTTTCCTACCTCTTGCTTTCCCATATCTCTCGGACTACTTGGCCTTTCAATTTTTTGAAAGTTAAAAAAATATGATTCTTTAAATTTACCTACATGTTTCCACATGTCTCATGGACTACTTGGCCTTTGACTTTTAAAACTTTCATATTTCTTTGAATTTAAATAATATGTTTCTCTAAATGTATCTGCCTTTTTTTTTCTTACTTGGCCAAAGTCGTCTTTTTATAGGTGTCACCACGTCAGAAAAACCTGCCTCAAATGGTTAGATATACGAAAATATTGGTGGAAGGGAAATGTGTCTCGCAGTCATACTCATTACGTTCATAATATGGGGCTAATACAATTTCAACTATTCAAAAAAAATCCTTGAATTTTGAAAAAATTCAAGAATTTTAAAATATTTTTAAGACATTCATACAATTTTAGAAAATGTCCCCGTAGTTTTTGAAAGATGTCCACACAATTAGTTAAATAACTGTTCATGTTTGTATATAAAAAGAAAAGAAAAGACACTGGAAACTGCAAGAAACCCGAAAAAAATATAGTAGTCTCTACTCTTTTTTAGGCAACTCTGCCAATACTAAATAAGTTAATATATTTCTTCCGTTTGGAAATGGACAAGACAATGCAACCCAATTTCAAGAGGGCTGAGTGTCGCGCACATTTCCAGTCTATGGGTAAACCGTAGTGGACGCCCAGCGAGCCGCGATGGACCGGCCCAGTTTGGGGCTTCACTCGCACGCTTCTGTATTTTCGTTCACAATTTTTTTTCTCGTTTTCGGTTTGTGTTTTGTGTGTTTTTTATCTGTTTTTTTATTTTATTTATTTACTATTTATTTTTATTTCATTTTTTCGATTTTTTATTCTGGTTTGGTTTTTAAAAACAATGTTTGTCTTTTCAAATTTTCTTTAGAACTTTAAAAAACGGTTTAAGAATTCTAAAAATGTTTGCATTTTCAAAAGAAAAAATAAATTATATTATTATTTTCAATACATGTTGAAAAACTCTCTAATATATGATGAATATTTTTCACAAACACAATATTTTTTGTAATTTTAGTTTTTTATGCACACTAAACAATGTTTTTCAATATATAGTAACCTTTTTTACTATATGATGAACCTATGTTTCCTTTGCACTGAACATTTTTTTCAATTTAAAATTTTAATTTTTAATAGGTTTTTCAATTTCAGGAAGATGCCAATTTTGACATCTCTTCTCACCAAGACAATAATAGCGTTCTTACTCCAAACTTAGCGTCACAAGTAGCCTTGGTGGAATGTTAAACCTAAGAGCCATGTATATGCATAACAAATATACGTAGGTGTATTGGAGGTAAGAGCAACTCTAGTAGACCACGCAAAACGCTTGGCCCGCAAAAATTCCGACGAGTATGTGGGCTTGGCTCAATTTTTCGGCCAAAACAGAGACTGCATACTTGCCCGGCCCGCAAATTTTTTTGCGACAGACCGCAAACCGCACGCTCCGAGCAGTATAACTGCGGTTCCGTGACCCTTTTACGGGTCCAAACCCTATCCCTCCGTCGCCGCGAGCTACTCGATTCCTCTTTTCTCTCTCCTAATTTCTGCCGCCGGCGACCACCCGCCCCGCCTCCAGCCGCCATGTGGGGGCGCATGTGGAGCTCCAACCCCTATGCTAATAGTTTAACATAGTTTGTAGTATAAATTATGCTTGTAGTTTGTTGATCATGTGATGAACTATATAGTATGTGATGAACTATTAGTGCAATTTCTCCCGTGAAAGTGTTTTTTTCAAATTATGCAGGTTTTGATACGGGTTCTGTTTTGTTAGAATAAATCCGAGGCACTCCGTCGATCATCTGAGGACCAAGCAATCACAAGAGCACGGCACCGAGATTTGTTAACGAGGTTCACCGATATGGCTACATCCCGGGGCCTGACGATGGGCGCTCCTCCCCATGACACCGCTTCAAAACCGCACCAAGTCGTCCTGGACGCCGGCACATGCCTCTGCGTTCCTGTGCTATTATGTTGGCATAGGTTACATCGTGTGTCTACCCCCGCTATATAAGAGAGGCTTAGGATACAGGTGTCCTACTAGGACACGACTCCATATCCTATCTAAACACAATACAACTACAAGTCCAACTCTAACCTACCTTGTACACTATATTCAACACAACTCCAACAAACTCCACATTGGCGAATATACTCCACCATCCTGAATTTGTCGTGCGTCAAACTTTCATGTACATTGGACTTGAGCTTATCCCATGAGTACCGCTGCTACTTGAAAGAATCCATGTGACTCCACTTACAACTTGTAGTCCCTTCTTTTCTTGACCACAGTCAACGCTCCAGCAAAATTAAGTTCCTTGTTACTCTAAGTGCTCCCAACTTTTAGAGTATCCGTCAACGCCATCACACACCGATCACTAACCTGCGTGAAATTGAACAACTCACATATTGGGTGTCACACATAAGAGCTACCTGAACTCAACATCACCGCTCCTTTCTTGACCGCTTGTCTGAAACTTGAAAGAATTTCACCATTGCTTGTTGTCATCTCGAGTCAACTTCGCAGATGTCTCACCACATGTATGACCACTAGAGCCCTGGCCGATCTCCATGTCCCGTCCCGTGCATACCGCACGCCTCGCCGCTATTACCGCGTCGAGCCTCCGCTGTCCCGGTCGAGTCTCAAGGGTCACGAACCCACACCACTCAACCCCCACTGCAGAGTACCACCGATCATCACCGACCGATGACGAGTTGCACGCTTCCATCAGACCACTAGGCTCCAGTCCGAAGTGCATGTCACTCTCTTTTTCCCCTCTTGCTGAATAGGCTTCAATTCCCTGGATCCTTACACCGTAGCCCCTCAATCCAGCTCCACCTTCAACATGACTCCATGGTAGATGATCAGTCCACCCACGCGCCCCGTCGACATCAAGCTCCGTGTGTACATCACCTTGAATCAACCCCGCGCCATAGCCTTGTCGAAGCCACACAAGCCCTTGGGCCTGCGCCACGTGTTTCCACGCCCCAGAAGTCGGTCACCATCAGCATCACGCTCCTATGTCGCCGTCGCCGATCCCGCACCGTCTTCTGCACCAACCGACTTGCGTCAATCCGTCAGACTATCTAGTCCGACCCAGCCGAATTTGTCTGACTGTATGACACGCTCGAGGCTCCCAAATTGTCTTCCTTGAATTTCCATCCACCGCATGATAATTCCATCTTAACTGACATGACTTTCCGAAACGCCTTCAAACATCCCTATTGCGCCAACAAATCTTTCACCATTTTCTGCCATAACCCAAGGTTTTTAGTTCCGCCGAACTTCTCCACCTCAAACCTGATACCCGTTGGCACCATGACTCTTTTTACGGCTGACCCATGAAAAATTAACCATGCTGCTACCAGATACAATGCCCTGCAGTCCGTGTACGTCTAGCAAAGCCCAAAGTCTCTAATACCCTTCTCATGCACAAGTAGCAAAATACTAGACTGGAACTTGATTGAACTTGCTACTCACGGATGGTCCAACGCTCCTTGGTGCTTAGCCAGATCCTCTGTACCGCTGAGCCATTGTGCTGTCTTCTGCCAAACGCATCCTGATGCAAGCTTTGCTAAAGCCTTCCGCTAATTCCGATGTTGTATCGCTGATGGATTTTTTCGTTAGCTCGAATCAATCTACCTGCCTCTGTGTCGCATAGGAGAGGCCGCCGCCTCCAAGGACTCGGTCCTTATCTTTTTTTTTCAAAAAAAATCACCGTCTTGATTCCTCTCGCCTGTTGTATGCGACTTGATACCCCTCTTGTCCCGTACGTGTACATGACTCCACGGCCTGCAGCCGTGCGGCTTCCGCCACCCGGGCCGCTGCCCATGCGGGCTTCCTCAAGAATCGATCCACCGATCTGCTACCTGCCTGCCCGCCTGTGCGCGGTGCGCCGCCGCTGCTGCCTGTACGCTCGTCCGATCAATTGTGATCGCCGCACGCCTGGCCCGTTGATACGTTCATTTTGCATCATGCTTTTATATCGATATTTATTGCCTTATGGGCTGTTATTTCACGTTATCTCACAATACTTATGGCTATTCTCTCTTATTTTATAAGGTTTACATAAAGAGGGAGAATGCCGGTAGTTGGAATTCTGGGGCTGGAAAAGGAGCAAATATTAGAGACCTATTCTGTGCAAATCCAAAAGTCCTGAAACTCCACGGAATATCTTAAAATAAATAAAGAAAAATCCTTGCCAAAGATGAAGTCCAGGGGGCCCACACCCTGCTCAGGAGTGTGGGGGCGCGCCCCCCCTACCAGGGCGCGCCCCCTACCTCGTGGGCCCCCTAGTGGGTCTCCGAAGTCCATCTTCTCCTATATGAAGTCTTTCGATGAGAAAAAAATAGAAAGAAACCTTTCGGGACGAGACTCCGTCGCCACGAGGCGGAACCGAGGCGGAACCAATCTAGAGCTCCGGCAGAGCTGTTCTACCGAGGAAACTTCCCTCCGGGAGGGGGAAATCATCATCATCGTCATCAACAACGCTCCTCTCATCGGGAGAGGGCAATCTCCATCAACATCTTCACCAGCACCATCTCATCTCCAAACCCTAGTTCATCTCTTGTATCCAATTCTTGTCTCAAAGTCTGGGATTGGTGCTAGTAGGTTGCTAGTAGTGTTGATTACTCCTTGTAGTTGATGCTACTTGGTTTATTTAGTGGAAGATCATATGTTCATATCCTTTATGCATATTATTACCCCTCTGATTATGAACAAGAATATGCTTTGTGAGTAATTACGTTTGTTCCTGAGGACAAGGGAGAAGTCTCGCTATTAGTAGTCATGTGAATTTGGTATTCGTTTGATATTTTGATAAGATGTATGTTATCTAGCCTCTAGTGGTGTTATGTGAACGTCGACTACATAACACTTCACCATTATTTGGGCCTAGAGGAAGGCATTGGGAAGTAATAAGTAGATGATGGGTTGCTAGAGTGACAGAAGCTTAAACCCTAGTTTATGCGTTGCTTCGTAAGGGGCTGATTTAGATCCATATGTTTCATGCTATGGTTAGGTTTACCTTAATACTTTTGTTGTAGTTGCAGATGCTTGCAATAGAGGTTAATCATAAGTGGGATGCTTGTTCAAGTAAGAACAACACCCAAGCACCGGTCCACCCACATATCAAATTATCAAAGTATCAAACGCGAATCATATGAACGTGGTGAAAACTAGCTTGACGATATTCCCATGTGTCCTCGGGGGCGCTTTTCCTATTATAAGAGTTTGTTACGGCTTTTCCTTTGCTACAAAAAGGATTGTGCCACCTTTCTGCACCTTATTTACTTTTGTTACTTGTTGCTCATTACAATTTACCTTATTACAAAACTATCTGTTACCACTTATTTCAGTACTTGCAGAGAATACCTTGCTGAAAACCGCTTATCATTTCCTCCTGCTCCTCATTGGGTTTGACACTCTTACTTATCGAAAGGACTACTGAGGGAGTCCTGGATTAGGGGGTGTTCGGGTAGCCGGACTATACCTTCAGCCGGACTCCAGGACTATGAAGATACAAGATTGAAGACTTCGTCCCGTGTCCGGATGGGACTTTACTTGGCGTGGAAGGCAAGCTTGGCGATGCGGATATTCAAGATCTCCTACCATTGTAACCGACTCTGTGTAACCCTAACCCTATCCGGTGTCTATATAAACCGGAGGGTGGTAGTCCGTAGGACATCAACTCCATATACAACAATCATACCATAGGCTAGCTTCTAGGGTTTAGCCTCCTTGATCTCGTGGTAGATCTACTCTTGTACTACCCATATCATCAATATTAATCAAGAAGGAGTAGGGTATTACCTCCATCGAGAGGGCCCGAACCTGGGTAAAAACATCGTGTCCCTTGTCTCATGTTACCGTCTGGCCTTGACGCATAGTTCGGGACCCCCTACCCGAGATCCGCCGGTTTTGACACCGACATTGGTGCTTTCATTGAGAGTTCCTCTGTGTCGCCGCCTTTAGGCCCGATGGCTCCCTTGATCATCAACAACGATGAGGTCCAGGGTGAGACTTCTCTCCCCAGATAGATCTTCGCCTTCGGCGGCTTCGCACTGCGGGCCAATTCGCTTGGCCACCTGGAGCAGATCGAAAGCTACGCCCCTGGCCATCAAGTCAGGTTTGGCAGCTTAAACTACACGGCTGACATCCGCGGAGACTTGATCTTCGACGGGTTCGAGCCACGGCCAAGCGCGCTGCACTATCTCGAGGGGCATGATCTAGCTCTGCCTCTGGACAGTGTCCTGGAGGCCGCACACGCACCGGTTCCGACCCCTAACTCGGAGCCTATTGCGCCAATCGAGGATGAGCGGTTGGACATCACCTCGGGGGCTGCGATCTCAAAGGCGATCGAGTCGAACGCCGGCCCCGTACTCTGCATGACCCGTGACTCCGAGGATCCAGACTCCTCCCCGGACTTTGAACCCCCCGCGCCCCTGCCAATTGAATCCGATTGGGTGCCGATAATGGAGTTCACCGCCGCGGACATCTTTCAGCACTCGCCTTTTGGCGACATCCTGAATTCTCTCAAGTCTCTCTCTTTATCAGGAGAGCCCTGGCCGGATTACGGTCAGCGAGGATGGGATACGGACGATGAAGAAGTTCAAAGCCCACCCACCACCCACTTTGTAGCCACTGTCGACGATTTAACCGACATGCTTGACTTCGGCTGCGAAGACATCGACGGTATGGACGACGATGTAGGAGACGAACAAGAACCAGCACCTGTAGGGCGCTGGAAGGCCACCTCGTCATATGACATATATATGGTGGATACTCCAAAAGATGGAGATGGCGATGGAACAGCAGGGGATGACACCTCCAAGAAACAGCCAAAGCGTCGGCGTCAGCGGCGCCGCTCTAAATCTCGCCAAAGCAAAAATGGTGATTCCAGCACGGGAGATAATACTACCCCGGATAGCACCGAAGAACACCCACCCCAGCAAGATTCGGCATAGGAAGATGGAGAAGCCATCCCTCATGAGAGAGTGGCAGACCGAGAGGTCGAGGATGATAACTATATGCCTCCCTCCGAAGACGAGGCAAGCCTCGATGACGACGAATTCGTCGTACCATCAGACCCCGCCGAACAAGAGCGTTTCAAACACAGGCTTTTAGCCATGGCAAGCAGCCTCAAGAAAAAGCAGCAACAGCTTAGAGCTGACCAAGATTTGCTAGCTGATAGATGGACTGAAGTCCTTGTGGCCGAAGAGTATGAACTCGAACGCCCCTCCAAGAGTTACCCAAAGCGCAGGCCGCTACCCCGATCAGAGGAGGAAGCACCTACATCACCAGCGCACAACATGACAGACCAGCCACCTCACGGCCGCGACAGAGAGGCCTCTAGGCCCTCCACCCAAGCCATGTCCCGACGCCGCTCAACTAAGGCACGGGAAAATGCGCCAGACCTGCGAGACATACTGGAGGATAAGGCAAGACAAACAAGATCGATCTACGGATCGCGCAGGCGCCCTACAGCACGTGACGATGATCTTCACTCCGGATACAACAAATCCGGCCGGGCCGAACACAACAGACATAGCTCTTCCGAGTTGCGTCGTGATATAGCCTAGTACAGAGGCGCCGCACACCCGCTATGCTTCACGGATGAAGTAATGGATCATAAAATCCCAGAGGGTTTCAAACCCGTAAACATCGAATCATACGATGGCACAACAGATCCGGCGGTATGGATCGAGGATTATCTCCTTCACATCCACATGGCACGCGGCAACGATCTACACGCCATCAAATACCTCCCGCTCAAACTTAAAGGACCGGCCCGGCATTGGCTTAACAGCTTGCCAGCAGACTCAATCGGTTCTTGGGAGGACCTGGAAGCCGCATTCCTCGACAACTTCCACGGCACTTACGTGCGACCACCGGATGCCGACGACTTAAGCCACATAATTCAGCAGCCATAGGAATCGGCCAGGCAATCCTGGACACGGTTCCTAACAAAGAAAAACCAGATAGTCGACTGTCCAGACGCAGAGGCCCTAGCAGCCTTCAAGCATAACATCCGTGACGAGTGGCTTGCCCGGCACCTGGGACAGGAAAAGCCGAAATCTATGGCAGCTCTCATGACACTCATGACCCGCTTTTGCGTGGGAGAAGACAGCTGGCTAGCTCGCAGTAACAACTTATCAAAGAACCCTGGTAATTCGGATACCAAGGACAAAAGTGGCAGGACACGTCGGAATAAGCAAAAACGCCGCGTTAGCAGCGACAGCAATGAAGACACGGCAGTCAATGCCGGATTCAGAGGCTATAAATCCGGTCAGCGGAAGAAGCCATTCAAAAAGAATACTCAGGGCCCGTCCAGTTTGGACCGAATACTCGACCGCTTGTGCCAGATACATGGCACCCCCGAAAGGCCAGCCAATCACACTAACAGTGATTGTTGGGTGTTCAAGCAGGCAGGCAAGTTAAGAGCCGAAAACAAAGACAAGGGGCTGCACAGCAACGATGAGGAGGAGCCCAGGCCGCTGAACAACAATGGACAGAAGGGCTTTCCCCCACAAGTGCAGACGGTGAACATGATATACGCAACCCACATTCCCAAGAGGGAGCGGAAGCGTGCGCTACGGGACGTATACGCGATGGAGCCAGTCGCCCCAAAGTTCAACCCATGGTCCTCCTGCCCGATCACTTTTGATTGAAGGGACCATCCCACTAGCATCCGTCATGGCGGCTTTGCCGCATTGGTTCTCGACCCAATCATCGACGGATTTCATCTCACAAGAGTCCTCATGGACGGCGGCAGTAGCCTGAACCTGCTTTACCAGGATACAGTGCGGAAAATGGGCATAGACCCCTCAAGGATTAGGCCCACAAAAACGGCCTTTAAAGGCGTTATACCAGGTGTAGAAGCCAACTGTACAGGCTCAGTAACACTTGACGTGGTCTTCGGATCCCCGGACAATTTCCGAAGCGAAGAGTTAATCTTCGATATAGTCCCGTTTCGCAGTGGCTATCACGCCCTGCTCGGACGAACCGCATTCGCAAAGTTCAATGCGGTGCCGCACTACGCATATCTCAAGCTCAAGATGCCAGGCCCTTGAGGAGTAATCACGGTCAATGGAAACACCGAACGCTCCCTCCGTACGGAGGAGCACACGGCGGCTCTCGCAGCGGAAGTACAAAGTAGCCTTCTTAGGCAATTCTCCAGTCCGGCCGTTAAAAAGCCAGACACTGCCAAGCGCGCCCGGAGTAACCTACAGCAGGACCGCCTGGCACGCTCTGAGCAAGCGTAGCAATGCGGCCCCAACCCCAGCTCTCGCGACATAGCGAAACCAGTGCCTCGCGTACATAACTACGCCCTTGAAATACCATGGGCACAGGGGAAGGGGCACAATAACGGCACGCCCAAAATACGGCTTAAAACGTACTAGGGGCTGCCGGATTCTTTTTTTATTTTTTTCTTACTTTCAGGACTCCATACTTCGGATGACCTGTTCGGCAATTTGACTGCCACAAAAACGATGCAAGATCCAGGGAGGCAGACAAGCCATGCCGCATTATGGAACTCCCAGGTGGTCTCTGTTACGAGCGGTATACCTGTTTTGAATACAATTCCGCGGCCTGCCCCTGGTCAAGACATGTTAAATAGTCCAATATCTTTTTGCTTATCGCACTACTTGTATCGTTCGGCTTTGATAAATAGCCTCTCTATAAACAATGCATAGCTTTTTGTCTATTTTTTGTATTATCCTCTTTTCACATATATGTTTATTAAATGACATGATTGCACCCGTATACCATGGTACGGCAAACACGCCAGGGGCTTCAGTACCCCTCATTATGGTGTAAGAAGTCCATACACTTTCATAAGTGCGGCACCCTGAACTTATAGCACTATATGCATCGGCTCCGAATCATGATTTGGGTCAATAGTTGGGTTTCCCCGGCTCCTATGTTTTGGTGCCTTACGTTCCGCTATATCGGCTAAGGTAGCACTAGGAGAACCACTGCGATTGTGCCCCGGTTCAGCTGGGTTAAGCACCTCAGTGGAGAAAGCTAAAACTGACTGTCATGATGAGGCGAGAGACCGGTCGCTGTTCGAGAAGTTTTTCGAGTCCCTAAAGACTTATGCCGCTTCGAGCGAGGAGCTGGCTTTGTCCGGCCAAGGCGTGGATAGCGCCCCGAACTCGGTCTTCCGAACTAGGGGCTTTGCTGAAATTTAAAATTATAGAGTTCTATGGCTAAGTGAGAGTGTTCAAGCATTATAGTCCGATTGCCTGGTTCGTTGTGCTGAGCGCCTCCCTCGAAGGACCCAACTATGGGAAAAAGAGCGCTCAGGTTTATCCCGAACACCCCAGCACTAGTGGCATGGGGGCAGAAGCCGACGACTAGCCATCTCTCAATTTTTTGATAAACGGTCGCACAGAAAGTAATATTTCAAATTCAATAAGCATTGCTTAGCGCATATGAACAAGTTTTCAGCGCACAAGATAAACACGAGCGAGTTCATTCAAAAATCACAACCTTGGTACATTCATCCGCCACAAGGCAGGCACCTGCAAGAACATCCTTGTAGTAGTTCTCGGGCTTGCGATGCTCCTTCCCCGGCGGCGGCCCGTCCTTCACAAGCTTCTCACCGTCCAGCTTACCCCAGTGCACCTTTGCACGGGCAAGGGCCCGACGGGCACCTTCAATGCAGATGGAGCGCTTGATGACCTCGAGCCTCGGACAGGCCTCCACCAGCCGCCGCACCAGCCCGAAATAGCTCCCAGGCAGAGCCTCTCCGGGCCACAGCCAAACTATGAAGCCCTTCATGGCCTGTTCGGCCGCCTTGTGGAGCTCGACCAGCTGTTTCAGCTGGTCGCTCAAGGGCACAGGGTGTCCGGCCTCAGAATACTGAGGCCAGAACACCTTCTTCGCCGAGCTGTCCTCTTCAGCTCGGTAGAATGCGGCGGCGTCAGTTACGCTGCGGGGAAGATCTGCGAATGCCCCTGGAGAGCTCCGGATTCGGGTAAGTAACAAGTAGTTTACTTTTATATTTCTGCTTTGCATAAAGAATGCCTTACCCGCTGCTATCTTCCTCATCTCCTCCAACTCTTGGAGGGCCTTTTGGGCTTCGGCCTTGGCAGACTTGGCAGTCTCAAGGGCCGTCGCGAGCTCGGATGCTTGCGCCTTTGACTCAAGCTCCAAACTCTCATGTTTTTTCATGAGAGCCTGAAGCTCTTGCTGCACCTCGCCGACCTAAACCCCAAGTCTGTCTCGCTCGGTGCGCTCCACGGCCGTTTTCTTTTCGGCCTCAGACAGCGCCTGCTTAAGGGTCGCCACCTCAGTCGTGGCCCCTACAATAAGCAGTACAATCCTATTATTTTTTTTGCAATCACGCCTTTTTACAGGCACTTTTTCTGTAAGGTATTTCTTACCTTCTTTCTCCTCGAGCCGCCGCTTGGCAAGGCCGAGCTCTTGCTCGGTCCGCTCGAGGTCCTGCTTCAGGACACCCACCTCCGCAGTCAGTGTGGCGGTGGATAGCAGCGAAGCCTGCATACGCATATTGACTCTTTTTTGTTAGACTCCTGCGAAATTTAATAGATCCTCTATTCGGCTTTTCTTTCCGAACGCCAAACAGAGCATCAGGGGCTACTGTCTATGCGGTAATATTTTTACATATTTTTACTTACCTCGAAGCCTGTTAGAAGGCTAGCGCAAGCTTCAGTCAGTCTGCTCTGGGCGGACCGAACCTTCTGGATCACCGTACTCATAATAGTACGGTGCCCCTCGTCGATGGAGGCGCCGTCAAGCACCTCCAGCAGATTGTCCGGCACCTCCGGTTGGACGGAGGCCGCCGGCTCAGAAGGCTTGCTCCTCTTGGAAGGAGTTCGCCTACCGCGGTCCGGAACTGTGGAAGATTCCGGCGCGGTGTCCGGCACAAAGCCAGACTTGGAGCCCTGGGGGGCCTTATCCCCTTCACTCCTGGAGCCCGGGAGGTTGCCTTGTGGCTCCTCCGGGACCACCTCCTCCTGCCCCGGAGCTTGTTGCGATGCCACTTCAGCATCGTCTGTAGTGCGGGGGAAGACAGCGGGCGGAACTGAGTTCACGTCCGATGAGTCCAGGGAGCCGCCCGACGATTCGTTGAATTCGGCCCGGGGCGGGCTGCATAATTACGCTCGACATTAGGGAAAGCTGTGCAACAAAGGAACATCATGAGTTACTCTGATATCCGAACTTACAATTTCGCGGGATGCTTGGCCCTGTTTGGCCACTCCTCTTCGCCCTCTTCGGCGTCGGGGGAGTAGTCCGGCGGAGGGGTCTTCCTTTTCCTAGATCCCTCGGCCTCCCCCGTTGGGGCGGCCTTCCTCTTCTCTCCTCCCTCCGCTGGGGGGGAGAGTTTTCTTCTTCCTCCTCCTCATTTTCACGGGAAGAGGGCGTCTCGGACTCGTCGGATGACGAGTCCGACACCACCATGTTACGGGCACTCTTTCGAGTCCCCGTGGTCTTCTTCTTCTTGGCCTTCTTCTCCGGCACCACATAAGGCGCCGGAACCAGCAGCTTCACTAGTAGAGCTAGGGCTGGGTCTTCGGGCAGCGGAGCCGGACAGTTAATCGGTCCGGATATCGCCCGCCAAGCCTGTCAAAGGTAAGGGAGTTTAGATCCCACATAGAGTCAAACTATGAAAAAAGCTTAACATCCTGTAAAAGGTGAAGATAGCTTACCTCGCTAGCGTGACGCTGCGAGCTATATCCGCGGTCCTCGGAAGCGGATGCGGGAGCCTCGGCGCCCTTGAATAGCACCTTCCAGGCATCTTCGTGCGTCGTGTCGAAGAGCCTGCTAAGGGTTTGGTGCTGCGCCGGGTCGAACTCCCATAGATTAAAATCCCGTTGTTGGCACGGGAGGATCTGGCGGACGAGCATAACCTGGATTACATTAACAAGCTGGATTGGCTTGTTCACCAGGGACTGGATGCATGTTTGCAATCTGGTCACCTCTTTTTCGTCACCCCACGACAGGCCCGTCTCTTTCCAGGACATAAGCCGCGTGGGGGGTCCAGATCAAAACTCGAGGGCTGTGATCCATTTCGGATCGCGTGGCTCAGTGATGTAAAACCACCCGGATTGCCACCCCTTTAGGGTCTCCACAAAAGAGCCCTCGAACCATAGGACGTTGGCCATCTTGCCCGCCATGGCGCCTCCGCACTCCGCCTGGCTGCCGTGCACCACCTTGGGCTTGACATTGAAGGTCTTGAGCCAGAGGCCGAAATGAGGGCAGACGCGGAGGAAGGCCTCGCACACGACGATAAACGCCGAGATGTTGAGGATGAAGTTCGGGGCCAGATCGTGGAAATCTAGGCCGTAGTAGAACATGAGCCCCGGACAAATGGGTGGAGTGGAAAACCCAGTCCACGGAGGAAGTGGGGAAGAAATACTACCCTCTCATGGGGCCTTGGGGTGGGGAGAAGCTGCCCCTTTTCGGGAAGCTGGTGCGCGATGTCCTTAGACAGGTATCCGGCCTTCCTTAGCTTCTTGACTTGGCCCTTCGTGGAGGAGGAGACCATCCACTTTCCTCCCGCTCCGGACATTGCTGGAGAAGGTTGAGGTGGGAAGTGCGGGCTTGGGCGCTGGAGCTCGAGTGCGCAAGAGATGGATAGGCAAAGGAGGAAGAAGGCGTAGGTAAAAAGGTGGATCCTTATCCCCTTATATGGGCAGATGCGGTTGTGCGTCCCCACTAGCCTAGTAAAACTCGCTTGCCTCCCAAGCGTCGTGATAAATGGCGCGGTTGGGTTACCCACGTCCGTATTGATGAGAATCTCGTAAAAGGGGTACACGATCTCTGCTTTGACAAGACGTGCCAAGGAAACCGCCTCGCAAAACATGCTGAGGTGGAAAAGTAAAACCGATTCGAGTAAAGGACTTGGCCGTAGTGTGATGACGCACAGTGGAATACATCAGCAGATTTGATTTGTGTTAATATTATTCTCTCTATGGCAATATATGGAAACTTATTTTGCAGAGCCGGACACTACTCTTGGTGTTTACAATCTTCTATGAAGGACTTGGAGGAGGAACCCGCCTTGCAATGCCGAAGACAATCTGCGCGCCGGACTCGTCGTCATTGAAGCCTGGTTCAGGGGCTACTGAGGCAGTCCTGGATTAGGGGGTGTTCGGGTAGCCGGACTATACCTTCAGCCGGACTCCACGACTATGAAGATACAAGATTGAAGACTTTGTCCCGTGTCCGGATGGGACTTTCCTTGGCGTGGAAGGCAAGCTTGGCGATGCGGCTATTCAAGATCTCCTACCATTGTAACCGACTCTGTGTAACCCTAACCCTATCCGGTGTCTATATAAACCGGAGGGTTGTAGTCCGTAGGACATCAACTCCATATACAACAATCATACCATAGGCTAGCTTCTAGGGTTTAGCCTCCTTGATCTCGTGGTAGATCTACTCTTGTACTATCCATATCATCAATATTAATCAAGCAGCAGTAGGGTATTACCTCCATCGAGAGGGCCCGAACTTGGGTACAAACATCGTCTCCCTTGTCTCCTGTTACCGTCCGGCCTTGACGCACAGTTCGGGACCCCCTACCCGAGATCCGCCGGTTTTGACACCGACAACTATGATAGATCCCCTATACTTGTGGGTCATCAAGACTCTTTTCTGGCGCCGTTGCCGGGGAGTGTAGCGCTTCTGGTAGGTGGAATTTGTTAAGGAAAAATTTATATAGTGTGCTGAAATTTACTGTCACTTGTTACTATGGAAAGTAATTCTCTGAGGGGCTTTCGGGGTATCTTCACCCCGTCCAGTAGAGCAAAGAGTTGCTCCTCAACCTACTGAACCTATTGAAAATGAAACTCCTTTTATATTTCCTTTGGGTATAATGGAAAAACTGCTCGCTAATCCTTTTACAGGAGATGGAACAAAGCATCCTGATGAGCACTTATTATATGTGGATGAAGTTTGTGGATTATTTAAGCTTGCAGGTGTATCCGATGATGTTGCTAAGAAGAAGGTCTTTCCTTTATCTTTGAAGGAAGACGCATTGATATGGTATAGGCTATGTGATACGAGATCGTGGGACTATAAAAGATTGAAATAGGAATTTCATCAAAAGTATTACCCTATGCATCTTGTTCATCGTGATCGCAATTATATATATAATTTCTGGCCTCGCGAAGGAGAAAGCATCGCTCAAGCTTGGGGGAGGCTTAAATCAATGTTATATTCATGCCCCAATCATGAGCTCTCGAGAGAAATAATTATGCAAAGTTTTTATGCTCGGCTTTCTGAAAACAATCGCACCATGCTCGATACTTCTTGTGCTGGATCTTTTATGATGAAGACTATTGAATTCGGATGGAATTTATTGGATAGAGTTAAACGCAACTCTGAAGATTGGGACATCGACGAAGGTAAGGAGTTAGGTATGACACCTAAGTTTGATTGTGTTAAATCTTTTATGGATACCGATATTTTCCGTAAGTTTAGCACTAAATATGGACTTGACTCTGAGATAGTAGCTTCTTTCTGTGAATCTTTTGCTACTTATGTTGATCTCCCTAAGGAGAAGTGGTTTAAATATCATCCTCCCATAGAAGTAAAAGTAGTTGCACCTATTAAAATTGAAGAAAAGACTGTCACTTATAATGATCCTATTATCCCTACTTCTTATGTTGAGAAACCACCTTTCCCTGTTAGAGTAAAGGATCATGCTAAAGCTTTAACTGTTGTTCGTAAAAGCAATATCAGAACTTATGTACCCCTAAGCAAATTAAAGTAGAACCTAATATTGCTATTGTTAAAGATCTCTTGTCTGATAATATTGATGGGCATGTTATTCAGTTCGATGGTGAAACTGCTAGAATTGCTAAACTGTGTGATAAAGATAAACATAGACCTGTGGTAGGCGTGCCTGTTATTTCTGTTAAAATAGGAGATCATTGTTATCATGGCTTATGTGATATGGGTGCTAGTACTAGTGTTATACCTTATGACTTGTACGAAGAAATTAAGAATGAAATTGCACCTGCTGAGATAGAAGATATCGATGTCACAATTAAACTTGCCAATAAAGATACTATTTCACCAATTGGGATTGTTAGAGATGTTGAAGTCTTGTGTGGGAAAACTAAATATCCCGCTGATTTTCTTGTTCTTACTTCTCCACAAGATAGCTTTTGTCCCATTATATTTGGTAGACCCTTCTTAAACACTGTTAATGCTAGGATAGATTGTGAAAAGAATGTTGTTACTATTGGCTTGGATGATATGGTTCATGAGTTTAACTTCTCTAAATTTAGTAAACAACATCGTGAGGAAGAATTACCTAGTAAGGATGAAATTATTGGTCTTGCTTCTATTGCCGTACCTCATAGTGATCCTTTAGAACACTATTTGTTAGACCATGAAAATGATATGTTCATGAACGAACGAAGGGAAATAGATGATGTATTCTTTAAACAGGAACCTATTCTTGTGACGCCCGGATAATCAAGCTACAGTAGTCCTCTACTAATGATGACACATCACCTCTGTCACTGTAACTAATCTCGGGTTGATTCGAAACCGTTTTGAATTTAAATCCTAAATCAATCAAACGACAAAACTTTTCAAAATATTAAACTAAAATGTTCGGGCTGTGCCAAAAATGGCATAGGTAATTATAGTACAGAAAACACATTTTTATAAAATGCCTAAATACTTTTAAATGAAATAAAATAGAAAAGGAAATAAACAAAAAGAAAAGGTAAAAAAAAGAGCAAACCCCCCCCCCACTGGGCCTCGGCCCAGCAGGCCATCGGGCCCCCAGGCCGGCCCACTCGCCCCCTGCATAACCCCCGCTCCCCACTCGGCCGAACCCTAGCCGCCACCCACTCGCCCCCCCCCCACTCGCTCCCTCCCGCACGCCTCTCTCCCCTTTCCCGTCTGGATCGGGGCAGAGGGCCCCGACCCGCCCCCTCTCACCAACGCCGTTGCCCGCCACCAGCCGGCGCCGGCGCCGCCCCTCCCGGACTCCTTCACGCCCCTTCTCTCCCTCGCATGATGCCCGCCCCGACGCCGTGCTCCTCCGTCCCCTCTGCCTCCTCTCGATTTGGATCGAGGGGATCCGCCCCGACTCCACCGCCGCACATCGCCGGAGCTGGCCGCCGACCTCGACCTCGCCGTGGCCTCCTCGTCCCCTCCCCGACTCGCCGGACCGATTCGCCGCCGCCCGGAGCTCCACACGCCACCTCCTCCTCGCCGGTCCTCCCCGACCGTCCCCGAGCCCTCTGCCTAGACCCTACGCGCCCCCCACCGTGAGCATCGCCCCTCTCCTCCCCCCTGCTTCGCTCTGTCGCCGTTGTGGTCGTCCCCGCGCTCGGTCGCCATGGCCGGAGCTCGCTCCGCGCTCGTCCTCACCCAAAGCCCCGTCCCTGCGCCCATCGCGTCAACGGCCGCGCCCTGGCTGTGCGCGCGCACGCGTCTGCGCACCCGCGCTGGTCTCGCCCCGTCCATGGCCGCGCCCCCGTGCGCCCACGCCGGCGCCGTCCGCTGCCGCCGAGCCCCCTGCTGCCCGTTCCCGCCGCTCGCCGGAGCTGGCCGGCCCTTTTCCCCCTACTCCGCCGGATTCTGGCGCCCCGCCTTGCCCCTGGTGGACTCGCGTGCGGGTGCCCCTTCGCCCGCACCGCCCGATCCGCTAAGTCCTAGTGGCCCTATGACAACGGGGGCCCACACCCAGAACGGTTAAAAAAAAGAGAATTAAAAATAAAATTATTAAATAAAAATAAAAATGATTAATATAATTAATTATTAATTAATTAATTAATGAATGAATTAATTAAGTTAATTGATCCGGTTTAATTAATTTAATTAGCTAGTTAAGTTTAATTAAATTGTAATTAGATTAGCCTAAACCCTAATTAACCTAATTAGAGGATGACAGGTGGGTCCCCCCTGGACCCACATGTCAGGTTGACCAAGTCAACTCTGTTGACTGCTGACATCAGCATGACATCATGCTGACGTCATAAATCCATTTTTTGAATTAATTAATTAATTAATTAAATTCCGGAAATTAATAAAATCTTTAGAAAATCATATCTTTTAATCCGTAACTCGGATTAAAATATTTTCAACATGAAAGTTGCTCAGAACGACGAGACGAATCCGGATGCGCAGTCCGTTCGTCCGCCACGCACCCCTAACCTATCGAACCCGCAACTTTCCCCCTCCGGCTCCTCTGCCCGAAAACAGGAAACACCGGGAATACTTTCCCGGATGTTTCCCCCCTTCGTCGGTATCACCTACTACCGCGATTGGGCACACCTAGCATCGTTACTTGTCATGTCATGCATCGATATGCATTTGTTTGCATTGTATTCATTGTTTCTTCCCCCTCTTCTCTCCGGTAGACTACGAGACCGACGCTGCCCAGTTCGACTACGGAGTTGACGACCCCTCCTTCTTGCCAGAGCAACCAGGCAAGCCCCCCCCCCCCCCCTTTTTTGATCACCAGATATCGCCTACTCTTCTCTATACTGCTTGCATTAGAGTAGTGTAGCCTGTTACTGCTTTCCGTTGATCCTATTCTGATGCATAGCCTGACTTTGTTGCTACATCTGTTGATACCTTACCTGCAATCCTAAATGCTTAGTATAGGATGCTAGTTTATCATCATTGGCCCTACATTCTTGTCAGTCTGCCTTGCTATACTATTGGGCCGTGATCACTCAGGAGGTGATCACGGGTATATACTATACATACATACATACTATACAGATGGTGACTAAAGTCGGGTCAGCTCGAAGAGTACCCGCAAGTGATTCACGGATTGGGGGCTGAAAGGACCTTTGTCCCGACGGCCCTCTGTGTGGATCTTTGTGGCGGAGCGACAGGGCAGGTTGAGACCGCCTAGGAGAGAGGTGGGCCTGGCCCTGTTCGGCGTTCGCGGACACTTAACACGCTTAACGAGATCTTGGTATTTGATCTGAGTTGGCTACGAGCCTATACGCACTAACCATCTACGCGGGAGTAGTTATGGGTATCCCGACGTCGTGGTATCAGCCGAAGCACTTCAGACGTCAGCGACGGAGCGGCGCGCGCCGAATTGGACTGGAACGCCACTAGGCTAGGTCTGCTTTCGGCCGCGTACGCAACGTGCAGGTGTGCTATGGGCGATGGGCCCAGACCCCTGTGCGCTTAGGTTTAGACCGGCGTGCTGGCCTCTCTGTTGAGCCTAGGTGGGGCTGCGACGTGTTGATCTTCCGCGGCCGGGCATGACCCAGGACAGTGTGTCCGGCCAAATGGGATCAAGCGTGCTGGGTAAGTTGGTGCACCCCTGCAGGGAAGTTAATCTATTCGAATAGCCGTGATCTTCGGTAACAGGACGACTTGGAGTTGTACCTTGACCTTATGACAACTAGAACCGGATACTTAATAAAACACACCCTTCCAAGTGCCAGATACAACCGGTGGTCGCTCTACCTCAGGGATATGAGGAGGGGATCGCCGGGTAGGATTATGCTATGAGATGCTATTTGGAGATGCTACTTGGAGATGCTACTTGGAGGACTTCAATCTACTCTCTTCTACTTGATGCAAGACGGTGGCTGCGAGAAGCGTAGTCTTCGACAGGATTAGCTATCCCCCTCTTATTCTGGCATTCTGCAGTTCAGTCCACTGATATGGCCTCCTTACACATATACCCATGCATATGTAGTGTAGTTCCTTGCTTGCGAGTACTTTGGATGAGTACTCACGGTTGCTTTCTTCCCCCTTTTTTCCCTTTTCCTTTCCTTCTGGTTGTCGCAACCAGATGCTGGAGCCCTGGAGCCAGACGCCACCGTCGACGACGACCCCTACTACACCGGAGGCGCCTACTACTACGTGCAGCCCGCTGACGATGACCTGGAGTAGTTTAGGAGGATCCCAGGCAGGAGGCCTGCGCCTCTTTCGATCTGTATCCCAGTTTGTGCTAGCCTTCTTAAGGCAAACTTGTTTAACTTATGTCTGTACTCAGATATTGTTGCTTCCGCTGACTCGTCTATGATCGAGCACTTGTATTCGAGCCCTCGAGGCCCCTGGCTTGTATTATGATGTTTGTATGACTTATTTATGTTTTAGAGTTGTGTTGTGATATCTTCCCGTGAGTCCCTGATCTTGATCGTACACGTTTGCGTGCATGATTAGTGTACGATTGAATCGGGGGCGTCACAAGTTGGTATCAGAGTCGACTGCCTGTAGGAATCCCCTTTCCAACTCCTTGGCCGAAGTTGAGTCTAGCCATTGCAAAACTTTTACTAACTTGGCTGTGTGCCTTACGGGCCCACGTCGCCATTGGGTGGTATTAGGATCTTTTACTCCTCGTCTATACTCTGGGACTCTGATCTCTCTTCTAGTCGGGTTAAATGATTTTTTAAAATCTAACTTTAGGTTCTCGAAAACGCTTTCTCCCAGAGAGCCCCTTCAGTCTAGATGATCGCCGACTGCACATGAAGATTTCAAAGTTACTTTCCGATACTCTTTCAGGACTGCCCATTGCTTTTGCAATTCACTACCACCGAAATATCCCTATGAATAAATTCATACACCGTTCTTACTTAATCCCTAGTTGTTCTTTTTATTACAAGACGCCCCGAAATACTCGTTGTTGTTCTTAGAATACTTACGCCTATTGCCTTGCAGTTCCTTACCACCTGAATACCCATATGGATAATTTCTCGCACTTATCGAGTATCCGCTCATCCCCAGTTGATTCATGTATTTCACAAAAGTCTTCGAAATGCCATTCGATCTTCCGAAAATCCCGAGCAGCCTATTGCTCTTGAAATTCTTGCTTGCTTGCATTATGGTTAGTCCCATAAGTCTCATAGTCTTATTGACATTCCTTGTCATTATCATCTTGAGTCTGTTGACTCAATCTGTTTGCGAATACCCGCAAACATCATTGATCCTTATAAATTACCTTTCCGGCTGAGCTGCCATTCTTTTAACTGGAATTGGTTCTCGACCAATCCAATTGTCGTTGATTGTACCCTAAGGCTATTCAACTTATCCATCCCTAATCAGAGCATTGCTTCTGATCCCTTGATTTGGAAATCATAATTCCTTTGCATTTGACAATTGAGTTAGTCAGTTGTTTCTATAATATGATCTCTTTGCACTCTTCTTCCTCTAGTTGAGTACCGATGCTCACGTCAGATCCCTTGTGGACCATCAGGCCCATTGTTGGATTTTATCCGTCAGCATCCTTCATATTCAATAACCTTGTGAGCCTTCCCTTGGATACATAATGCCCTTGGTAATTGTATCATCTA
Organism: Triticum aestivum; assembly: GCF_018294505.1. Taxonomy (NCBI): domain Eukaryota; kingdom Viridiplantae; phylum Streptophyta; class Magnoliopsida; order Poales; family Poaceae; genus Triticum; species Triticum aestivum. The sequence goes on from NC_057806.1 coordinate 21,864,243, forward strand.
CTTTCTCAACCTTGCTCTACTTTCGAGCTTGTGATATTTACTCTTGAAACTTGTGGTATATGTTTCTAAGAAGCCCCTATAGGTTGAACCTATGCCTTCCTTAATATGTGTGGACTCGAAAGTTTTCACGAGTCATACTCTTCTGGTATTTTGCCAGATAAAATTTCAACACTACGACTTCATTGAACGCGAGAAGTGAATGAAAGGTTGTGCATTGGAGAAGTGGGAGTCAACCTTGAACTTTGTGTTCATGCCCATGGACCCGATGTACATCTTCTCATCGAAGCTTCTTTTAAAATTAATTATTCCTTTGATATAAGTTCATCTTATATCTGGGGTATGGCCTTTTACAATCGTGGTTTCGACCATGTTCTCCTTTAAATACCATTTTCGATGCAAGTGTAAGCACTTGTCTTCTGTGGATCAATACCCTGGTACAACCTCTACTTTGATCTGTCGTCGAGTATTACCCCCCTGGTATCTCGAGATTATCATGGAACTGCTTAACTTTTTATGAGTTCTTCATCAAGTGCTACCTTCCCACTGATTCCAATTTTTCGCGGGCTCTGAGTTATTGAACACTCAAAGACACCGATAACTGAACCGAGTCCGCTTTTCGGTTCAACAACTCTTCAGTAAGCTTCTATAAGTACGAGTTTGTACCCGATCACGCCATTCCTAGCCTGTTTGGCTATATCATTGTCGTGACGATTCTAACTGTGCTACCTGGTCCTTATTCTCGGAGCACCAATTTTCGACGATGAACTAACCTTATGTCGATCCTCATCGTCATATCATTTCGCCTTGAACAACAAGCTTGGTTTCGAGTTTGCGTCGTACCCTTGGTTCCAATAACCTTTCACTTCATCATTACTTTGACTTGATGTCGTCGCCGATCGATTACATCTTCATGAACTCTCGCGACAAAGGTGTCGTGATCGTCAACATTCTGAGCTCATCCAGGATATCAATTGGATTCATGATGAGAAATACCATCCTTGCCTCGATGGATTGTATTATCATCGACCACTTTATTGCCTTCCCACCAACACAAGCTTGTTCATGTTTGGTGTTATACCTTGAGTTCCTTGCTGTCCAGCAATTGATCTTCCTTACCTCGGAAGTATTACCATCTCTTTTTGTCAAGAATGTGGTGAGAATTTCACCACCTCTTAATAATTCTTGATATCATAATACTTCTTGCCATCTTCGTTCATTCCTTGGTCCCCGTATTGTTTTCAACCAGAATACCGACAATGGAGCTATGACGTGTGAATTCAAAACTTCTAGCAACCCTATTGCTTTGAAGTGAATGGGCGATAGTTCATTCTAAGTCCTTCGCTAATTGAATCACCATTCTGACATTGGTCGTGCAACCCAACCCATATTTCGGGCGCACATTTCAACCAATGTTTAATTGTGTATGTTTTCCTCGAGCATACTTCCTTATATCATTTGATCTGGCAAATGTTATCTCCTTGTTCACTTAATGGTGGAAATCCATCTTTTGGGGAATCTCGGCGAATTGCCGTTGAGTTCACCAGACACCTCCTTGTCCTCTCCTTGGGTTAATGATGAACTCTTGTTAATGGAAGTCACTTCATAGTTCATTTCCCGAGAATCTTACAGTGTCATCCCGTCAATTGGTGTTGCACCTTTCTTCTCAGGCATCCTGAGCCTGAGGTATCCTGACACCAATCATACCTGAATCTCCGTCAGATATGATGGTTAGGACAACTTTCCAAGAGTTATGATATTGATCCTTTGAAGACCCGGTAACATGATGTCATGCCTAGCCCCCCCCCCCGGCTGGAGGACCTATCATTATAGATTCCTTTTCAGCAAGGTTATCCATTCATCCATGAGGAAATTGTAAGACTTATTCTACAAGATATTCCTGATGGATCCTTCATGTTTCCAAAGTCTGATCTTCACACGAAGACCATGTCAAGGCTATCTCGAAGCATGTCAATGGTACTCCGATTTTCAACAGGAACATTTGAAGCACGATGCTAAATTTTATTTATCATTTATCCTAACACCGTTGTATGGGTAATGTCATGATATTTCTCTCCCCTTTCCTTAAGGGTTTTCTACGTTATATCCTATCATGGATATCATGCTCTGCTTGTCCTTGGGAAGGATTTACCCCTGAAAGATGTGTTTAAACACAATTTCCTTTCCATTGTTCTGTTTAAACATAATAATCACTTTTCCTTTCCATTGGTTTGTTTAAACCTACTTGTGATCTATATAATATAAGCAGTAATATCCCTGCTCATGTAAACACCTCGGTGTACCATCTTGTCTGGTGTAACCCTGTTACTATTGTTGATGACATTCCGGTAGCCATCGATGGACGAGAACTTTGCCTATTGGTCTGCCTCGTTCAACGAGCAGGAAATGGTTCTCTTCGTCCCTCTCCCTTGGTATCGATGTTGTTGCCGACATATCTGACAGGCTACCCTTTGACACGCCTTACTATCATGACCGTGCAAAATGTCGGACCCCTTCCTACTTTCAACCACATGGTGGGCCCATAACCCACAGTTCCACAGGATCGAAACCTGACTCTCCTATACACCCGGTTGCCAAAGTTATTCCTAGAGCTTGACTGCGTGTGTAGTTCACGGGCCACCTTCCTAGTGATCAATTCTGGTATCGGACACAATACTTATTCCCGTTGCTCTGAACCCCATTCACACTCTGTTTCAGGCAATGAACGATTGCCTATCCGCTTGAAACTTCTTATTGCACCATCTTACTTTGCTCTCGATGTGTTTCATTTGTTTGACTCGAGAGATACTCCTGTGTTCATTCTTGGGATAACCCCCTAATTGATTTTCCTTTATAACATTCTATCGTTGTAGAGCTACCTCCTTATCCTTTTCGTAAGTACGATGGAGTTCCCAAAAAAAAGGGATGACAGCGTCATCATGATGACCTCAAGCTGAAGTATGAAGACATCAGCATTGTGGATCTACCTCTTCGAGAAGAGAAACTAAGACCAAGAAGACTCGTTAGAATTTCGTATCCAGATCCCTTCCCCCTTACCCCCCTCTTAAATCTCGGGACGAGATTTCTTGTAGTGGAGGAGAATTGTGACGCCCGGATAATCAAGCTACAGTAGTCCTCTACTAATGATGACACATCACCTCTGTCACTATAATTAATCTCGGGTTGATTCAAAACCGTTTTGAATTTAAATCCTAAATCAATCAAACGACAAAACTTTTCAAAATATTAAACTAAAATGTTCGGGCTGTGCCAAAAATGGCATAGGTAATTATAGTACAGAAAACACATTTTTATAAAATGCCTAAATACTTTTAAATGAAATAAAACAGAAAAGGAAATAAACAAAAAGAAATGGTAAAAAAAAAGAGCAAACCCCCCCCCACTGGGCCTTGGCCCAGCAGGCCATCGGGCCCCCAGGCCGGCCCACTCGCCCCCTGCATAACCGCCCGCTCCCCACTCGGCCGAACCCTAGCCGCCACCCACTCGCCCCCCCCCACTCACTCCCTCCCGCACGCCTCTCTCCCCTTCCCCGTATGGATCGGGGCAGAGGGCCCCGACCCGCCCCCTCTCACCAACGCCGTTGCCCGCCACCAGCCGGCGCCGGCGCCGCCCCTCCCGGACTCCTTCACGCCCCTTCTCTCCCTCGCACGATGCCCGCCCCGACGCCGTGCTCCTCCGTCCCCTCTGCCTCCTCTCGATTTGGATCGAGGGGATCCGCCCCGACTCCACCGCTGCACATCGCCGGAGCTGGCCGCCGACCTCGACCTCGCCGTGGCCTCCTCGTCCCCTCCTCGACTCGCCGGACCGATTCGCCGCCGCCCGGAGCTCCACGCGCCACCTCCTCCTCGCCGGTCCTCCCCGACCGTCCCCGAGCCCTCTGCCTAGACCCTACGCGCCCCCCCACTGTGAGCATCGCCCCTCTCCTCCCCCCCTGCTTCGCTCTGTCGTTGTTGTGGTCGTCCCCGCGCTCGGTCGCCATGGCCGGAGCTCGCTCCGCGCTCGTCCTCACCCGAAGCCCCGTCCCTGCGCCCATCGTGTCAACGGCCGCGCCCTGGCCGTGCGCGCGCACGCGTCTGCGCACCCGCGCTGGTCTCGCCCCGTCCATGGCCGCGCCCCCTGCGCCCCGTGCGCCCACGCCGGCGCCGTCCGCTGCCGCCGAGCCCCCTGCTGCCCGTTCCCGCCGCTCGCCGGAGCTGGCCGGCCCTTTTCCCCCTACTCCGCCGGATTCTTGCGCCCCGCCTCGCCCCTGGTGGCCTCGCGTGCGGGTGCCCCTTCGCCCGCACCGCCCGATCCGCTAAGTCCTAGTGGCCCTATGACAACGGGGGCCCACACCCAGAACAGTTAAAAAAAAGAGAATTAAAAATAAAATTATTAAATAAAAATAAAAATGATTAATATAATTAATTATTAATTAATTAATTAACTAATGAATTAATTAAGTTAATTGATCCGGTTTAATTAATTTAATTAGCTAGTTAAGTTTAATTAAACTGTAATTAGATTAGCCTAAACCCTAATTAACCTAATTAGAGGATGACAGGTGGGTCCCCCCTGGACCCACATGTCAGGTTGACCAAGTCAACTCTGTTGACTGCTGACATCAGTATGACATCATGCTGACGTCATAAATCCATTTTTTGAATTAATTAATTAATTAATTAAATTCCAGAAATTAATAAAATCTTTAGAAAATCATATCTTTTAATCCGTAACTCGGATTAAAATATTTTCAACATGAAAGTTGCTCAGAACGACGAGACGAATCCGGATGCGCAGTCCGTTCGTCCGCCACGCACCCCTAACCTATCGAACCCGCAACTTTCCCCCTCCGGCTCCTCTGCCCGAAAACGGGAAACACCGGGAATACTTTCCCGGATGTTTCCCCCCTTCGTCGGTATCACCTACTACCGCGATTGGGCACACCTAGCATCGTTACTTGTCATGTCATGCATCGATATGCATTTGTTTGCATTGTATTCATTGTTTCTTCCCCCTCTTCTCTCCGGTAGACTACGAGACCGCCGCTGCCCAGTTCGACTACGGAGTTGACGACCCCTCCTTCTTGCCAGAGCAACCAGGCAAGCCCCCCCCCCCCTTTTTGATCACCAGATATCGCCTACTCTTCTCTATACTGCTTGCATTAGAGTAGTGTAGCCTGTTACTGCTTTCCGTTGATCCTATTCTGATGCATAGCCTGACTTTGTTGCTACATCTATTGATACCTTACCTGCAATCCTAAATGCTTAGTATAGGATGCTAGTTTATCATCATTGGCCCTACATTCTTGTCAGTCTGCCTTGCTATACTATTGGGCCGTGATCACTCGGGAGGTGATCACGGGTATATACTATACATACATACATACTATACAGATGGTGACTAAAGTCGGGTCAGCTCGAAGAGTACCCGCGAGTGATTCACGGATTGGGGGCTGAAAGGACCTTTGTCCCGACGGCCCTCTGTGTGGATCTTTGTGGCGGAGCGACAGGGCAGGTTAAGACCGCCTAGGAGAGAGGTGGGCCTGGCCCTGTTCGGCGTTCGCGGACACTTAACACGCTTAACGAGATCTTGGTATTTGATCTGAGTTGGCTACGAGCCTATACGCACTAACCATCTACGCGGGAGTAGTTATGGGTATCCCGACGTCGTGGTATCAGCCGAAGCACTTCAGACGTCAGCGACGGAGCGGCGCGCGCCGAATTGGACTGGAACGCCACTAGGCTAGGTCTGCTTTCGGCCGCGTACGCAACGTGCAGGTGTGCTATGGGCGATGGGCCCAGACCCCTGTGCGCTTAGGTTTAGACCGGCGTGCTGGCCTCTCTGTTGAGCCTAGGTGGGGCTGCGACGTGTTGATCTTCCGCGGCCGGGCATGACCCAGGACAGTGTGTCCGGCCAAATGGGATCAAGCGTGCTGGGTAAGTTGGTGCACCCCTGCAGGGAAGTTAATCTATTCGAATAGCCGTGACCTTCGGTAACAGGACGACTTGGAGTTGTACCTTGACCTTATGACAACTAGAACCGGATACTTAATAAAACACACCCTTCCAAGTGCCAGATACAACCGGTGGTCGCTCTACCTCAGGGATATGAGGAGGGGATCGCCGGATAGGATTATGCTATGAGATGCTATTTGGAGATGCTACTTGGAGATGCTACTTGGAGGACTTCAATCTACTCTCTTCTACTTGATGCAAGACGGTGGCTGCGAGAAGCGTAGTCTCCGACAGGATTAGCTATCCCCCTCTTATTCTGGCATTCTGTAGTTCAGTCCACTGATATGGCCTCCTTACACATATACCCATGCATATGTAGTGTAGTTCCTTGCTTGCGAGTACTTTGGATGAGTACTCACGGTTGCTTTATTCCCCCTTTTTTCCCTTTTCCTTTCTTTCTGGTTGTCGCAACCAGATGCTGGAGCCCTGGAGCCAGACGCCACCGTCGACGACGACCCCTACTACACCGGAGGCGCCTACTACTACGTGCAGCCCGCTGACGACGACCTGGAGTAGTTTAGGAGGATCCCAGGCAGGAGGCCTGCGCCTCTTTCGATCTGTATCCCAGTTTGTGCTAGCCTTCTTAAGGCAAACTTGTTTAACTTATGTCTGTACTCAGATATTGTTGCTTCCGCTGACTCGTCTATGATCGAGCACTTGTATTTGAGCCCTCGAGGCCCCTGGCTTGTATTATGATGTTTGTATGACTTATTTATGTTTTAGAGTTGTGTTGTGATATCTTCCCGTCAGTCCCTGATCTTGATCGTACACGTTTGCGTGCATGATTAGTGTACGATTGAATCGGGGGCGTCACAATTCTGCAACACAATTTGCCTGTTGAAATTTTAGGGGATCCCCCTCCACCCAAGGGTGATCCCGTGTTTGAGCTTAAACCTTTACCTGATAATCTTAAATATGCTTATCTTGATGAAAAGAAGATATATCCTGTTATTATTAGTGCTAACCTTTCAGAGCATGAAGAAGAAAGATTATTGAAAACTCTGAAGAAGCATCATGCTGCTATTGGATATACTCTTGATGATCTTAAGGGCATTAGTCCCACTCTATGTCAACATAAAATAAATTTGGAAGCAGATGCCAAACCAGTTCGTGATCCTCAACGACGTCTAAATCCTAAAATGAAAGAAGTGGTAAGAAAAGAAATACTCAAGCTTCTGGAGGCAGGTATAATTTATCCCGTTGCTGATAGTCAGTGGGTAAGTCCTGTCCATTGTGTCCCTAAGAAGGGAGGTATTACTGTTGTCCCTAATGATAAAGATGAATTGATCCCACAAAGAATTATCACAGGTTATAGGATGGTAATTGATTTCCACAAATTAAATAAAGCTACTAAGAAAGATCATTACCATTTACCTTTTATTGATCAAATGCTAGAAAGATTATGCAAACATACACACTATTGCTTTCTAGATGGTTATTCTGGTTTCTCTCAAATACCTATGTCGGCTAGAGATCAATCAAAGACTACTTTTACATGCCCTTTTGGTACTTTCGCTTATAGACGTATGCCTTTTGGTCTATGTAATGCACCTGCTACCTTTCAAAGATGCATGATGGCTATATTCTCTGACTTTTGTGAAAAGATTTGCGAGGTTTTCATGGACGACTTTTCCATCTATGGTTCCTCTTTTGATGATTGCTTGAGCACTCTTGATCGAGTGTTGCGGAGATGTGAAGAAACTAATCTTGTCTTGAATTGGGAAAAGTGCCACTTTATGGTTAATGAAGGTATTGTTTTGGGGCACAAAGTTTCCGAAAAAGGTATTGAAGTTGATAAAGCCAAAGTTGATGCTATTGAAAAGATGCCATGTCCCAAGGACATCAAAGGTATAAGAAGTTTCCTTGGTCACGCCGAATTTTACAGGAGGTTCATTAAGGACTTCTCAAAAATTTCTCGGCCTCTGACTAATTTATTGCAAAAAGATATACCATTTGTCTTTGATGATGATTGTGTAGAAGCATTTGAAATACTTAAGAAAGCATTAGTCTCTGCACCTGTGGTTCAGCCACCTGATTGGAATTTACCCTTTGAAATTATGTGTGATGCTAGTGATTATGTTGTAGGTGCTGTTCTAGGGCAAAGAGTTGATAAGAAATTAAATGTTATCCATTATGCTAGTAAGACTCTAGACAACGCTCAAAGAAATTATGCCAGTACTGAAAAAGAACTTTTAGCAGTTGTATTTGCTTATGATAAGTTCAGACCTTATATTGTTGATTCTAAAGTAACTATTCACACTGATCATGCTGCTATTAAATACCTTATGGAAAAGAAAGATGCTAAACCTAGACTTATTAGATGGGTTCTCTTGCTGCAAGAATTTGATTTGCATATTGTTGATAGAAAAGGAGCTGAGAACCCCGTAGCAGACAACTTGTCTAGGTTAGAGAATGTTCTTGATGACCCACTACCTATTAATGATAGCTTTCCTGATGAACAACTAAATGTTATAAGTACTTCTCGTAGTACTCCTTGGTGTGTTGATTATGCTAATTATATTGTTGCTAAGTTTATACGACCTAGCTTCACATACCAACAAAAGAAAAAGTTCTTCTATGATTTGAGACATTACTTTTGGGATGACCCACATCTTTATAAAGAAGGAGTAGGTGGTGTTATTAGACGTTGTGTACCCGAGCATGAACAGGAACAGATCCTACGCAAGTGTCACTCCGAAGCTTATGGAGGACACCACGCTGGAGACAAAACTGCACATAAGGTATTGCAATCCGGTTTTTATTGGCCTACTCTTTTCAAGGATGCCCGTAAGTTTGTCATGTCTTGTGATGAATGTCAAAGAATTGGTAATATTAGTAGACGTCAAGAAATGCCTATGAATTATTCTCTTGTTATTGAACCGTTTGATGTCTGGGGCTTTGATTATATGGGACCTTTTCCTGCGTCTAATGGATATACACATATTTTAGTTGCTGTTGATTACGTTACTAAGTGGGTAGAAGCTATTCCAACTAGTAGTGTTGATCATAACACTTCTATCAAAATGCTTAAGGAAGTTATTTTTCCGAGGTTTGGAGTCCCTAGATATTTAATGACTGATGGTGGTTCACACTTTATTCATGGTGCTTTCCGTAAAATGCTTGCTAAATATGATGTTAATCATAGAATTGCATCTCCTTATCATCCACAGTCTAGTGGTCAAGTAGAATTGAGCAATAGAGAGCTCAAATTAATTTTGCAAAAGACTATTAATAGGTCTAGAAAGGATTGGTCCAAGAAACTTGATGATGCATTATGGGCATATAGAACTGCATACAAAAATCCTATGTGTATGCCTCCATATAAAATGGTATATGGAAAAGCATTTTACTTACCTCTCGAACTAGAACATAAGGCATATTGGGCTATTAAAGAGCTCAACTATGATTTCAAACTTGCCAATGAGAAGAGGTTATTTGATATTAGCTCACATGATGAATGGAGAACCCAAGCATATGAAAATGCCAAGTTATTTAAAGAAAAAGTTAAAAGATGGCATGATAAAAGGATACAAAAGCGTGAGTTTAATGTAGGTGATTATGTATTGCTATACAACTCTCGTTTAAGATTTTTTGCAGGAAAACTTCTCTTTAAATGGGAAGGCCCCTATGTTATCGAGGAGGTCTATCATTCCGGTGCAATAAAAATCAACAACTTCGAAGGCACAAATCCGAAGGTGGTAAATGGTCAAAGAATCAAACATTATATCTCAGGTAATCCCATAAATGTTGAAACCAATATTATTGAAACCGTAACCCCAGAGGAATACATAAGGGACACTTTTCGGAACGTTTCAGACTCCGAAAGGGAATAGGTATGTGGTACGGTAAGTAAACCGACTCCAAAACAATTTCTAAGGCAATATTTCTTCGTTTTGGAATATTTAGAAAAATAGAAAAATAGAAAAATAAGTAGCAGTCCGGGAAGGACACGAGGGCCCCACGAGGGTGGTGGGCGCGCCCCCCTACCTCGTGAGCACCTCGTGTGCCTTCCGGACTCCGTTTTCTTGCACGATACGTATTTTGGTCGGTAAAAATTCATTATATATTCTCCTGAAGGCTTTGACTCCCGTATCACGCAAATCTCCTCTGTTCTTGTTTCGAGCTGTTTTCTGTCAGGGTTTTCAAGGCCAGGCATCATGTCGTCCCCCTCCTCCAACAATGGTGACAACAATGCTTGGCGAATGAGGATAGATATGAAGGGGAAGAACCCACGAAGGTCAACAAGGATGAAAGGATCAAGAAGGCCACGGAGGATCAAGCTCCGGCAGCAAAAGACATCCTTCAACTTGATCATAACCTTCTTACCCCAACTGAGATTGAAGCTTTCAAGATGATTGAGTTAGCTCATATACAGAATAAGTATCTCACACAAGAAAATATTTTGTTGAAGGAGCATATTGTCGCACTCAAGGGCAGTATCCGCAAGCTGGAGGACCTCTTACGCTCGATGTGCGATTATCCATCACCACCACCTTCTTCACCGACCAAGGAGATATAATCACATGGGTATGGGCACTCCCCTTGGCAACTGCCAAGCTTGGGGGAGGTGCCCCGGTATCGTATCACAATCACATCTCCTATCTTTACCGTTTTTCTTAGTTCGATCCTATTAGTAGTATCTTGATCTAGTAGAACAAAGTTTATGGCATGATCTAGTTTTGAGTTTTGCTTTATGATCTCTCTTTGTAATTGAGTCCGTGAGCTATATATAATAAAGATTAGTGTTGAGTTAAGGGCCTGATTATTTTGCCATGATCTTGGGTGAATAAAAGAAAAGAGAAAAGGAATAAAAAGAAACAACAAGTTCATATTGATCTTATTGAGAGTAATGACTTCACATAGAAAGAGTATGATGATTAAAAGTTGTTGGGAGTTGGCAGACATAGCTTTGGTCATTGTTGCAATTAATAGGAAGTAATAAGGAAAGAGAGGTTTCACATATAGATATATTATCATTGACATCTTTTATGATTGGAAGCACTCATTAAAATATGACATGCTAAAGAGTTGATGTTGGACAAGGAAGACAACGTAGTGAGTTATGTATTTCTTATATCTGAGATAAAGTATGTTGTCATGGATCCTCTAACTTGTTGAGCTTGCCTTTCCCCCTCATGCTAGCCAAATTCTTAGCACTAAGTAGAGATACTACTTGTGCTTCCAAATACCCTTAAACCAGTTTTGCCATGAGAGTCCACCATATCTACCTATGGATTGAGTAAGATCCTTCAAGTAAGTTGTCATCGGTGCAAAGCAATAAAAATTGCTCTAAATATGTATGATTGATTGGTGTGGGAGAAATAAGCTTTATACGATCTTGTGATGTGGAAGTAATAAAAGCGATGGACTGCATAATAAAGGTTCACATCACAAGGGGCAATATAAAGTGACGTTCTTTCGCATTGAGATTTTGTGCATCCAACCATAAAAGCGTGTGGCAATCTCTGCTTCCCTCTACGAAGGGTCTATCCTTTATTATTATCTTCCACCTTATGCAAGAGTCACGGTGATCTTCACCTTTCCTTTTTCACTTTATCCTTTGGCAAGCTTAGCATGTTGGAAATAACATGATATATATATATATATATATATATATATATATATATATATATATATATATATATAATTGGATGTAGGGGAGCATGAACCATTATTGTTGACATTACCCTTGAGGTAAAAGGTTGTGGGGCAAAACTATAAGCCCCTAACTTTCTCTGTGTCCGATTAAAACTCCATAAACACAAGTATCGCGTGAGTGTTAGCAATTATGAAGGACTAGATGATAGTTGAGTATGTGGACTTGCTTTTAAGCTCTGACATAGACTCTTTCCGATGTTATGATAAATTTCAATTGTTTCGATGACTAAGATTATAGTTTGTTGGAGCCCAATAAGGTTTATGATTCATACTTTTGCATTGTGAATAGATCATCGCTTGAACATAAGTAATCATATGACAAAATATATATATGTTGCTGTTATGAGAATAATCATGATGCCTTCATGTACGTATTTTATTTTTATCGACGCCTCTACCTCTAAACATGGGGACATATTTATTGTTATCGGCTTTTCGCTTGAGGACAAGCGAGGTCTAAGCTTGGGGGAGTTGATACGTCCATTTTGCATCATGCTTTTATAACGATATTTATTGCATTATGGACTGTTATTTCACGTTATGTTACAATACTTATGGCTATTCTCTCTTATTTTACAAGGTTTACATAAAGAGGGAGAATGCCGGCAGTTGGAATTCTGGGGCTGGAAAAGGAGCAAATATTAGAGACCTATTCTGTGCAAATCCAAAAGTCCTGAAACTCCACGGAATATCTTAAAATAAATAAAGAAAAATCATCACCAAAGATGAAGTCCAGGGGGCCCACACCCTGCTCACGAGGGTGGGGGCGCGCTCCCCCTACCTCGTGGGCCCCTGGTGGGTCTCCGACGTCCATCTTCTCCTATATGAAGTCTTTCGATGAGAAAAAAATAGGAAGAAACCTTTAGGGACGAGACTCCGCCGCCACGAGGCGGAACCGAGGCGGAACCAATCTAGAGCTCCGGCAGAGCTGTTCTGCCGGGGAAACTTCCCTCCGGGAGGGGGAAATCATCACCATCGTCATCACCAACGCTCCTCTCATCGGGAGAGGGCAGTCTCCATCAACATCTTCACCAGCACCATCTCATCTCCAAACCCTAGTTCATCTCTTGTATCCAATTCTTGTCTCAAAGTCCGGGATTGGTGCTAGTAGGTTGCTAGTAGTGTTGATTACTCCTTGTAGTTGATGCTAGTTGGTTTATTTGGTGGAAGATCATATGTTCATTTATGCATATTATTACCCCTCTGATTATGAACAAGAATATGCTTTGTGAGTAATTACGTTTGTTCCTGAGGACAAGGGAGAAGTCTCGCTATTAGTAGTCATGTGAATTTGGTACTCGTTTGATATTTTGATAAGATGTATGTTGTCTAGCCTCTAGTGGTGTTATGTGAACGTCGACTACATAACACTTCATCATTATTTGGGCCTAGAGGAAGGCATTGGGAAGTAATAAGTAGATGATGGGTTGCTAGAGTGACAGAAGCTTAAACCCTAGTTTATGCGTTGCTTCGTAAGGGGCTGATTTGGATCCATATGTTTCATGCTATGGTTAGGTTTACCTTAATACTTTTGTTGTAGTTGCGGATGCTTGCAATAGAGGTTAATCATAAGTGGGATGCTTGTTCAAGTAAGAACAGCACCCAAGCACCGGTCCATCCACATATCAAATTATGAAAGTATCGAACGCGAATCATATGAACATGATGAAAACTAGCTTGACGATATTCCCATGTGTCCTCGGGAGAGCTTTTTCTATTATAAGAGTTTGTTCCAGCTTATCCTTTGCTATAAAAAGGATTGGGCCACCTTGTTGCACCTTATTTACTTTTGTTACTAGTTGCTCGTTACAATTTACCTTATTACAAAACTATCTGTTACCACTTATGTCAGTACTTGCAGAGAATACCTTGCTGAAAACCGCTTATCATTTCCTTCTGCTCCTCATTGGGTTCGACACTCTTACTTATCGAAAGGACTACGATAGATCCCCTATACTTGTGGGTCATCACCCGTGCACACGTATCATCCTCTAAATCAACGATCAAGACCTTCAATCAGCCTAGCTAATGATACCACTTGTTAGAATAAATTCGAGGCACTCCGTCGATCATTCGAGGACCAAGCAATCACAAGAGCACGGCACCTAGATTTGTTAACAAGGTTCACCAATATGGCTACATCCCCGGGGCTGACTATGGGCGCTCCTCCCCATGACACTGCTACAATACCGCAACAAGTCGTCCTGGATGTCGGCACATGCCGCCGGCTTCCCCTGTGTTCCTGTGCTATTATGTTGGCATATGTTACATCGTGTGTCTACCCTCGCTATATAAGAGAGGCCTAGGATACAAGCGTCCTACTAGGACACGACTCCATATCCTATCTAAACACAATACAACTACAGGTCCAACTGTAACCTACTTTGTACACTATATTCGACACAACTCCAACATGTTTTGCCGCGCATGTTTTCGACCCGCAAACGCGATCTTCGTGAAACCGCAAACGTGTATTGCGGGTCGAATTTTTGCGGGGTCTGCTAGAGTTGCTCTTATAGTTGGCATTGGTGAACTTTTTTTTTAAATAGTGACTAGAGAAGGAGCTTGTATTACGGACTATCAAGTTGCCCACAGAGTTAGACTAGCCACAGTGGGAGTAAGTTCAGCAGTAACATCGAGTCCAATTCAGCAAATTTGCTTATGTGGCAATGAGTTAATGAGGAAAGAGGTAGTTTCAGTAACTTAGCTAGTTACTGTAACATCACATGTCCCAATGCAATATGAGTATATAACTTAATAAATGAAGCTTTGCATGTTACCACACTTCTATTACTACCCATTATGAAGGTAATAACATAGTCTAGGGATATGTGGATGTTACTAATGTATGTTACTCTCCATTATGGCTAGTCTTACAGCCGTCAGGAGACAGCAGAAGAGAAGAAGCGAGGGGAGAGCCTATACATAGTGACTAGAGAGAAAGGGCGCGGAGCCAGACGTCCACGTGGCCGCGCTGGTCCCTACCGAACCACCCCCGCTATAGGATCGTGTCGTCCCGGCATTGCCTTCCTGACGACGCCCAAAGGCTGGACCTTTTGAGTGGTGGCTTTTGGTGACCCTTAAGATCCAATGACAAAACTAAAACTAAAACAAGTGGGATTGTATATTAATTAGTGTAGTGGTCGCCATATGTATGGCGACAATCAATCAGGCATGGAGACATATATAACATGACTGAATGTTTGCAACCACGAGATTTGATGGAATCTACGGGCGAACCCCAGTTGGAGCTTGTGAGGGTTCAACAAAACTGCCTTTTTTTGCGAGTTCAGCAAAACCTTACGGATATATGATCTAGTTTTGTGATACATCAACAGGGTTAGAAATTCGAAAATATAGGTTTAATCCCTCAAAAAGTATAGGTTGAGGCACAATGTGTCTACCAATACTCAAGAAGTTAATATGCTTCCCTTTGGAAATGACCAAGAAAATGGAGCCTAAATTCCGTAAAAAGGATAATGGAGCCCAAATACAAGTGGGATTAATCTCACGCACATTTCCAGGCTATGTGTCCTGATACATTCACCTATATTTTCCCATTTGACTACAGTATGAACAATACGACCCAAGAAAAGTTCCCTACAAAAATGGCATGCCCTAGAGGAGAGAGAGAGAGAGAGAGAGAGAGAGAGAGAGAAACTACTCAAGGTCCTGCTCAAATAGTAATAAGGAACATTAAGGCACTGTTCTATATTTTTATTTTTATTTTTTATTTTTTACGAGTGACTGTTCTACATTTTTATTTTTATTTTAGTTTTTTTGCGGGTGACTGTTCTATATTTTTAGCGTTTCTAGAAAACAAGAGACATTTAGGTGATCTTTTTTAAAGGCATTCAGGTGAGGATTATTTTGTTCTACTTTTTGCAGTTTCAGATTCCATTTCGTGTACACACAAAAGAATTGGCGTTTCAACATTTGGTGTATGTCCACGTCTAACTTTTTTTTGTTATCAGTTTCTTGGCTACATCCATCGGTTCCTTTTCTTACTTTTCAACTGAAGAAAACCGACGATGTGCGTACACTCTATATTCTATTATTCTTATTCTTTGCCTTGCTTGCAAAGTTGTATTTCGTCTTGCTTCCTGCAAGAGGAGAACAATGAGGCCGGATGCCAATTTTGGCATCTCTTCTTGCCAAGAAATATAACGCGCTAGCAAAACTTAGCGTCGCAATTTGTAGCCTTGGTGTAATATATGAGTATACACAGCTGTATCAAATATTAGAGCTGGTTTGCAGAGTTTTTATTAGCTGTATTTGCAGAGTATTTTCTTCTTTTTTGAGCTGTGTTTGGAGTGTTGATTATGTGGCACTGGTGAGTCATAACAGCCAATGACAAGACTAAACCAAAATCAAGTGGGAGGTTTATGTGGCACTGGTGGGTCACTTAATGTATGGCGACAACCAGTCATGCATGGGGACGTATGCAAATACTGTATTATTGAAGGATTGCAAGCACGAAATTTGATGAAATTATATACATATAGATCCTGTGGATATTATATGAGCTGGCATCCATACGCATGGATCACGTGCGTGCATGAGAAAGCTTGTACGGATCCATCTACCTGCAGCATGCTGCCGTGAGAAAGCTTGCACTACCAGGTCAAAAGGGAAATCTTGCATTATCATGTTATGAAAAACTAGGTTGGCCAGTTTTGCAAGCATTACAACTAATTAAGATATCGTAAGATTTGTTTCAGAAAATTGACCCCAAGGTGCTACAGATAGCTCCACGCCAAGTGGACATGTCAAAACCCAGACCTTAATCTTGACCATGAAATGCTATATCTGGAATAATTAACAAGGCCTATACGTTCTTTTTCAAGTCAGACATGTTTAAGTTTAATGAAGTTTATAGAGAAACTAATAATGCTCTCTATAAATATCGTATAAATATACTATGAAAACATATTTCATGATATATGTACTCATATTTTATTGTAGAGGCCAATATTAGTTTCTGTAAATGCGGTGAAACTTAACAGGTTTGACTTATGACAAAAGCAATAGGTCTACCCATGCGGTGGTCATGGTCAGAATTTTTCTAATCATTCAACAAAACCAATAGGTCTTATAAATCTGAATTTGAGGAGTAGGTTAAAGAGGATGAATATCGAAAGAACGTGAAAGACTACAGAAACAGAAGGACAATTGTATGACCCTAAGTCGTACTATGGAGAATGTATTTCATTTCGGGAGCTTCACATATCATACTCCGTGCGATGAAATTATTGTTTCTTTTTTGTTTTTTTGGACGAAAAGCAATTTTCGGTACCTGGCTTTTCAGAAAGCCCACCAGTCAGATACAAAATATTGTTTCCATGTAACATATATAGTTTCGTTTTGCAAAATAACTAGAGGAATTAATAGCAGCAGAAGAAGAAGAAGAAGAATCTATTCCAGTGGCCAACCAATGGACGTGATTAACCTGAAGCAGTTAGACTATTGGATAAGAATGAACTATTGTTTGAACACGTACGTCAGACAACGATGTCTCTCTTTTTCACTTTTATTATTTCCATTGCGACTTGCGAGGATGCCGACACTTCTTGGGTCTTTCTGATACATGTTTCTTTCAGCCTATATATGGTTTCCCTACACGCTGAGCATTGTCAAGCAACGTGCATGCAGCCATTGCTGTCAAGGAAAGGTAGAGGAAATTAAGTTCCCCAGTCAATTAGCTAGCAAAGCTGCTGTCACAAGTCACAGCAGTTCGCAAGCTACTATATATATGCAGCAAGATGCTGTTGCCTTATGTTAATGTAGCCGGCCGATCCCTGGAAGGTCACGACTATAAGAAAGTGACATTGTTTGCCAAAAAGGTTAAATAGGGCTCGAGCATGCGCGCTATTCCTATCTGTAAGCAGTTGCTCGACAGCTTGTCTTGCAACGGGTGTATCCCGGTTACAACACATTCAATCAGTAAGTTATCGTCTATTGAGGTGGACATTCACATTATGAGTTTCTCAAAACTTATACATTTGTCCAGCTTATGCATGTTTGGTGTCATACGGTTTGTTCACGGTTCACAAAAGTTATGGGTGAATGTTGAGATAGAAAAGAGGAAAGCGGGAGCCGACGAATTCCAACATCCTTGATGTAACTTTTAATTTTATAGGAAATTTTGTCATCTGTTTTTGTTTTGGCTGGTTTGGTCCTCACCTGAAGCGAGCCAGGGCTAGCCTCACCTGAAGCTAGGCAATAGTGGGCCCGCCTAATAGGGAAACATGGGTTTATTATGTAGTCATGTTTCATTCCATTTTTATTTTTAATTTATCGCACATTTAAAAAATGTTCATACAGTGCAAAACATGTTCAATTTTTTTTAAAAAAAATATTGATAGCATTAAAAAACAGTTTCTCATATTTAAAAATGCTCATGCTTTCCGAAAAAAAATCTTCATGACAGTTTAGAAAAATGTTTATACAATATAAAACAAGTATTCATGTAATTTAAAAAATGTTTCATACAATTCAATAAAAATTACATTAATTTTTCGAAAAAATGTCCACACTTTTCAAAAAATGTGTTCGTGACATTTACAAAACAAATTATACAATGTAAAAATATATAATGTCATTTAAAAACTTTCAATGTGTATTTGCAAAATGTTTAACATATATCCAATAAAATGATCAAAACATGTATTTAAAAAATATATGTCACATATTTGAAAAATGTTCAACATGTATCAGAAAATGTTCCAGGTGTGTACTAAAAATATGTAATGCATATTAAAAAGTTTGACATGTGTTGGAAAAAGAAAAAGGAAAAAAAAGTAAACCCAAAAAAACAGTGAAGAAACACAAAGACCCTGAAAAAAACAAGCGAAAGCTTCTAAAACCGTTCCACACCGGTAAATATAAGCTTCCTAAAACTGGGTAGCTGTCCCATTCTATCGCTCGCCTACTGTGAGACTGAACTTGGTCTCGCGCTAGGCGAGGTATAGCAACCGCGGGCGCAATGTGCATCTGCCAATACTTCCCTTTGAAAATTAACAAGATAATGGAGCCCAATTCCCATAAAAAAGATAATGGGGCCCAAAAAGTGGACCTAGTCTCGCGCACATTTTGGACCTATATTTCTCCCATTTGCCTACATGATAAACAAGACAGTACACGGCCCCAAAAAAATCCCTACAAAAATGGCATGCCCTAGATAGAAAAAAAAAACTACCCAAGGTGCTGCTCAAATAGTAATAAGGAACATTGAGGCACTCTCCATAAAAAATATTAAGACACTGTTCTGTATTTTTACTTTTCTTTAGAAAATAAGAGACTGGTGATATTTTTTTAAAAAGGACATTCATGCGTGCATTCTATTGTTCTACTTGTCACAGTTTGGATTGCATTTCGTGTACACAAAAGAATTGGCGTTTGGACATTTGTTTTATGTCCACGTCTAACCTTTTTTATCGGTTTCTTGGTTATATCCATCGGTTGTCTTTTCTTACTTTTCAATGGAAGAAATTCTGCATACACTCTATATTCTTATTCTTGGCCTTGCTTGCATGGTTGTATTTCGTCTTGCTTCCTGCGAGAGGAAAACGATGAGACCGGATGCCAATTTTGACATTTCTTCTCACCAAGAAATAATAATGCGCTGGCAAAACTTAGAGTCACAATCAGTAGCCCCTGGTGTAATATTAAACCTAAGAATCATATATGCGTATACACTGGTGTATCAGATATATATTAGAGCTGGTTTGCAGAGTTCTTTTAGCTGTATTTGCAGAGTTTTTTCTTCTCCTTTTTTGAGCTAGTGTTTGTAGAGTTAATTACATGTGGCATTGGTGACAAGACTAAACCAAAATCAAGTGGGGGGTTTAGTGGTAATGGGTCACTCCAGCCAATAATGCATGGGGACGTATGCAACATGTTGAAGGATTGCAAGCACGAGATTTGATGAAACAATATACAACATATATGCCAGATCTTGTGGATATTATATATATGTCAGCTGCCATGCGCTCGTGGATCACGTGCATGCATGATAAAGCTTGTACGGGTCCATCTACCTGCAGCATCTCATATGATGCTACCGTGAGAAAGCTTGCATTACCTGGTCAAAAGAGAAAGCTTGCATTATTATGTTATTAATGACTAGGTTAGCCAGTTTTGCATGTACTGCCATTAATTAAACTATTGTAAGAAACTTCTAGAAAAATTGACTCAAGTTGGTATATAGCTCCACGCCAAATGGACATGTCAAAATCCAGACCTTGATCTTCAATGGTGGAGGTATGTGAAGACTAGAAAAATCAGTGAAGAAATTTTATTTAGGTGCTAAGATTGGAAAAAAAAAGTGTAACCATCTGCCCCCCCCCCCCCCCCCCCCAACATTCATATATTTTGGCCTTCTTTGATTCGTAGAATAGGAATGTTATATGAATAGAAAAAGGGGGCTGCTACGCGTCGGTCGGCAGATCTTTTTAAAAGATTCGTCGCCTCGCAAGCGGTCGGATGTGAGAAAATCAAGCGGCTAAACATTTTAGAGAAAAGGCACCGAGAAGAGCTCAAACCTAGCCCGGCTTTGAATTAACAAAGCCATCAACCAGCCAGAATTACAGGGCAGCAACATACACAAAGGAAAACAACGGAAAGAAGGGGTACAGGGTGCTAAGTAGAACAACTCAAGGCAACTACACAGCGGGCAAGAACAGACCACGCCGTTGCCAACGACCGCTGCTATACCTACACCAACTAACCTACTAAGCCCACGGGAGGAGGGCACCATCGTGCAAGTATTGTGTTCGCTGACAGCCATTGAATGACCAAACATGGGCCACAATGATTTGTCTCTGCCGCCACAAAGGGCCACCGCCCTTTCACCCAGGCTCGATGGGTGCCGCACCGGCGGCCAGTAGAGTGGCTCCACTAGAGCCCAAATCAAGGTGTCCAAGGTGTCCAAGCTGCCCAAAGAGAGATGCCAAGACTGGACTCACACGCAACGGAGGCCCTACCACCCAAGCACCATCACCGGCAGCGGTAGGACAAAACGCCGGACGTGAGATGTTGAACGAAGGCACTGAACCATGGAGAAGGGCAGCACCATACATCGGTCAAGTATAGGAATCGCCGGACCACCAGCGCCGAGAAGGACATCGATCCCCTCACAACAATGGCTGGGACCAACCGCACCAGGGACCGAGCAGGCGTCGGAGATGTATCCTGGCCAAAACACGCCTTCATCGAACCACCTGAAGGAAATATGCCCTAGAGGCAATAATAAAGTTATTATTTATTTCCTTATATCATGATAAATGTTTATTATTCATGCTAGAATTGTATTAACCGGAAACATAATACATGAATGAATATATAGACAAACAAAGTGTCACTAGTATGCCTCTACTTGACTAGCTCGTTAATCAAAGATGGTTGTGTTTCCTAACCATAGACAAAGGGTTGTTATTTGATTAACGGGATCACATCATTAGTTGAATGATCTGATTGACATGACCCATTCCATTAGCTTAGCACCCGATCGTTTAGTATGTTGCTATTGCTTTCTTCATGACTTATACATGTTCCTATGACTATGAGATTATGCAACTCCCGTTTACCGGAGGAACACTTTGTGTGCTACCAAACGTCACAACGTAACTGGGTGATTATAAAGGAGCTCTACAGGTGTCTCCAAAGGTACATGTTGGGTTGGCGTATTTCGAGATTAGGATTTGTCACTCTGTTTGACGGAGAGGTATCTCTGGGCCCTCTCGGTAATACACATCACATAAGCCTTGCAAGCATTGCAACTAATGTGTTAGTTGTGAGATGATCTATTACGGAACGAGTAAAGAGACTTGCCGGTAACGAGATTGAACTAAGGTATTGGATACCGACGATCGAATCTCGGGCAAGTAACATACCGATGACAAAGGGAACAACGTATGTAGTTATGCGGTCTGACTGATAAAGATCTTCGTAGAATATGTAGGAGCCAATATGGGCATCCAGGTCCCGCTATTGGTTATTGACCGGAGACGTGTCTCGGTCATGTCTACATTGTTCTCGAACCGTACGGTCCGCACGCTTAAAGTTACGATGACAGTTTCATTATGAGTTTATGTATTTTGATGTACCGAAGGTTGTTCGGAGTCCCGGATGTGATCACGGACATGACGAGGAGTCTCGAAATGGTCGAGACATAAAGATCGATATATTGGAAGCCTATATTTGGACATCGGAATCGTTCCAGGTGAAATCGGCATTTTACCGGAGTACCGGGGGGTTACCGGAACCCCCCGGGGGGTTATTGGGCCTACATGGGCCTTGAGGGAGAAGAGAGAAGGAGGCAGGAGGTGGCCACGCGCCCCTCCCCTTCCTAGTCCGAATAGGACAAGGGAAGGGGCGCCCCCCCCCCCTTTCCTTCCTCTCTTCCTCCTCTTTCCCCCCTTCTCCTTCTCCAACTAGGAAAGAAGGGAGTCCTACTCCCGGTGGGAGTAGGACTCCCCCTGGCACGCCCCTCCTTGGCCGGCCGCCCCCTCCCCTTGGCTCCTTTATATACGGGGGCAGGGGGGCACCCTAGGACACACAAGTTGATCTTCGTGATCGTTCCTTAGCCGTGTGCGGTGCCCCCCTCCATGATATTACACCTCGATCATATTGTAGCGGTTCTTAGGTGAAGCCCTGCGACGGTTAAACATCAAGATCATCACCACGCCGTTGTGCTGACGAAACTCCTCCCCGAAGCTTTGCTGGATCGGAGCCCGGGGTGCGTCATCGAGCTGTACGTGTGTCAAGAACTCGGAGGTGCCGGAGTAACGGTGCTTGGATCGGTTGGACCGGGAAGACGTACGACTACTTCCTCTATGTTGCGTCAATGCTTCCGCTTCGGTCTACGAGGGTACGTAGACAACACTCTCCCCTCTCGTTGCTATGCATCACCATGATCTTGCATGTGCGTAGGAATTTTTTTTAAATTACTACGTTCCCCAACAGTGGCATCCGAGCCTAGGTTTTATGTGTTGATGTTATATGCACGAGTAGAACACAAGTGAGTTGTGGGCGATATAAGTCATACTGCTTACCAGCATGTCATACTTTGGTTCGGCGGTATTGTTGGACGAAGCGGCCCGGACCGACATTACGTGTACGCTTACGCGAGACCGGTTCTCCCGACGTGCTTTGCACATAGGTGGCTTGCGGGTGACAGTTTCTCCAACTTTAGTTGAACTGAGTGTGGCTACGTCCGGTCCTTGCGAAGGTTAAAACAACACCAACTTGACAAACTATCGTTGTGGTTTTGATGCGTAGGTAAGATTGGTTCTTGCTTAAGCCTGTAGCAGCCACGTAAAACTTGCAACAACAAAGTAGAGGACGTATAACTTGTTTTTGCGGGGCATGTTGTGATGTGATATGGTCAAGACATGATGCTGAATTTTATTGTATGAGATGATCATGTTTTGTAACCGAGTTATCGGCAACTGGCAGGAGCCATATGGTTGTCGCTTTATTGTATGCAATGCAATCACGCTGTAATGCTTTACTTTATCACTAAGCGGTAGCGATAGTCGTGGAAGCATAAGATTAGCGAGACGACAACGATGCTACGATGGAGATCAAGGTGTCGCGCCGGTGACGATGGTGATCATGACGGTGCTTCGGAGATGGAGATCACAGGCACAAGATGATGATGGCCATATCATATCACTTATATTGATTGCATGTGATGTTTATCTTTTATGCATCTTATCTTGCTTTGATTGACGATAGCATTATAAAATGATCTCTCACTAAAATTATCAAGAAGTGTTCTCCCTGAGTATGCACCGTTGCGAAAGTTCTTCGTGCTGAGACACCACGTGATGATTGGGTGTGATAGGCTCTACGTTCAAATACAACGGGTGCAAAACAGTTGCACACGCGAAATACTCAGGTTATACTTGACGAGCCAAGCATATGCAGATATGACCTCGGAACACGGAGACCGAAAGGTCGAGCGTGAATCATATAGTAGATATGATCAACATAGTGATGTTCACCAATGAAACTACTCCATCTCACGTGATGATCGAACATGGTTTAGTTGATTTGGATCACGTGATCACTTAGAGGATTAGAGGGATATCTATCTAAGTGGGAGTTCTTTAAGTAATTTGATTAATTAAACTTAAATTTATCATGAACTTAGTACCTGATAGTATCTTGCTTATGTATGTTTGATTGTAGATAGATGGCCCGTGCTGTTGTTCTGTTGAATTTTAATGCGTTCCTTGAGAAAGCAAAGTTGAAAGATGATGGTAGCAATTACACGGACTGGGTCCATAACTTGAGGATTATCCTCATTGCTGCACAGAAGAATTACGTCCTGGAAGCACCGCTGGGTGCCAGGCCTGCTGCTGGAGCAACACTAGATGTTATGAACATCTGGCAGAGCAAAGCTGATGACTACTCGATAGTTCAGTGTGCCATGCTTTACGGCTTAGAATCGGGACTTCAACGATGTTTTGAACGTCATGGAGCATATGAGATGTTCCAGGAGTTGAAGTTAATATTTCAAGCAAATGCCTGGATTGAGAGATATGAAGTCTCCAATAAGTTCTATAGATGCAAGATGGAGGAGAACAGTTCTGTCAGTGAGCATATACTCAAAATGTCTGGGTATAATAATCACTTGATTCAGATGGGAGTTAATCTTCCAGATGATTGCGTCGTTGACAGAATTCTCCAATCACTGCCACCAAGCTACAAGAACTTCGTGATGAACTACAATATGCAAGGGATGAATAAGACTATTCCCGAGCTCTTCGCAATGCTAAAAGCTGCGGAGGTAGAAATCAAAAAGGAGCATCAAGTGTTGATGGTCAACAAGACCACTAGTTTCAAGAAAAAGGGCAAAGGGAAGAAGAAGGGGAACTTCAAGAAGAACGGCAAGTAAGTTGCTGCTCAAGAGAAGAAACTCAAGTCTGGACCTAAGTCTGAAACTGAGTGCTTCTACTGCAAGCAGACTAGTCACTGGAAGCGGAACTGCCCCAAGTATTTGGCGGATAAGAAGGATGGCAAGGTGAACAAAGGTATATGTGATATACATGTTATTGATGTGTACCTTATTAATGCTCGCAGTAGCACCTGGGTATTTGATACTGGTTCTGTTGCTAATATTTGCAACTCAAAACAGGGACTACGGATTAAGCGAAGATTGGCTAAGGACGAGGTGACGATGCGCGTGGGAAACGGTTCCAAAGTCGATGTGATCGCGGTCGGCACGCTGCCTCTACATCTACCCTCGGGATTAGTATTAGACCTAAATAATTGTTATTTGGTGCCAGTGTTGAGCATGAACATTATATTTGGATCTTGTTTAATGCGATACGGTTATTCATTTAAATCAGAGAATAATGGTTGTTCTATTTATATGAGTAATATCTTTTATGGTCATGCACCCTTGAAGAGTGGTCTATTCTTATTGAATCTCGATAGTAGTGATACACATATTCATAATGTTGAAACCAAAAGATGCAGAGTTGATAATGATGGTGCAACTTATTTGTGGCACTGCCGTTTAGGTCATATCGGTGTAAAGCGCATGAAGAAACTCCATATTGATTGACTTTTGGAACCACTTGATTATGAATCACTTGGTACTTGCGAACCGTGCCTCATGGGCAAGATGACTAAAACACCGTTCTCCGGTACTATGGAGAGAGCAACAGATTTGTTGGAAATCATACATACAGATGTATGTGGTCCGATGAATATTGAGGCTCGTGGCGGATATCGTTATTTTCTCACCTTCACAGATGACTTAAGCAGATATGGGTATATCTACTTAATGAAACATAAGTCTGAAATATTTAAAAAGTTCAAAGAATTTCAGAGTGAAGTTGAAAATCATCGTAACAAGAAAATAAAGTTTCTACGATCTGATCGTGGAGGAGAATATTTGAGTTACGAGTTTGGTGTACATTTGAAGCAATGCGGAATAGTTTCGCAACTCACGCCACCCGGAACACCACAGCATAATGGTGTGTCCGAACGTCGTAATCGTACTTTACTAGATATGGTGCGATATATGATGTCTCTTACTGATTTACCGCTATCGTTTTGGGATTATGCTTTAGAGATGGCCGCATTCACGTTGAATAGGGCACCATTGAAATCCGTTGAGACGACGCCTTATGAACTATGGTTTGGCAAGAAACCAAAGTTGTCGTTTCTGAAAGTTTGGGGCTGCGATGCTTATGTGAAAAAGCTTCAACCTAATAAGCTCGAACCCAAATCGGAGAAATGTGTCTTCATAGGATATCCAAAGGAAACTATTGGATACACCTTCTATCACAGATCAGAAGGCAAGACTTTTGTTGCTAAATTCGAAAACTTTCTGGAGAAGGAGTTTCTCTCGAAAGATGTGAGTGGGAGGAAAGTAGAACTTGATGAGGTAACTGTACCTGCTCCCTTATTGGAAAGTAGTACATCACAGAAAACTGTTTCTGCGACACCTACACCAATTAGTGAGGAAGCTAATGATAATGATCATGAAACTTCAGGACAAGATACTACTGAACCTCGTAGATCAACCAGAGTGAGAACCGCGCCAGAGTGGTACGGTAATCCTGTTCTGGAAATCATGCTGCTAGATCATGATGAACCTACGAACTATGAAGAAGCGATGGTGAGCCCAGATTCCGCAAAATGGCTTAAAGCCATGAAATCTAAGATGGGATCCATGTATGAGAACAAAGTATGGACTTTGGTTGACTTACCCGGTGATCGGCAAGCAATTGAGAATAAATGGATCTTCAAGAAGAAGACTGACGCCGATGGTAATATTACTGTCTACAAAGCTCGACTTGTCGCAAAAGGTTTTCGACAAGTTCAAGGGGTTGACTACGATGAGACCTTCTCACCCGTAGCGATGCTTAAGTCTGTCCGAATCATGTTAGCAATTGCCGCATTTTATGATTATGAAATTTGGCAGATGGATGTCAAAACTGCATTCCTGAATGGATTTCTGGAAGAAGAGTTGTATATGATGCAACCGGAAGGTTTTGTCGATCCAAAGGGAGCTAACAAAGTGTGCAAGCTCCAGCGATCTATTTATGGACTGGTGCAAGCCTCTCGGAGTTGGAATAAACGCTTTGATAGTGTGATCAAAGCATTTGGTTTTATACAGACTTTCGGAGAAGCCTGTATTTACAAGAAAGTGAGTGGGAGCTCTGTAGCATTTCTGATATTATATGTGGATGACATATTACTGATTGGAAATGATATAGAATTTCTGGATAGCATAAAGGGATACTTGAATAAGAGTTTTTCAATGAAAGACCTCGGTGAAGCTGCTTACATATTAGGCATAAAGATCTATAGAGATAGATCAAGACGCTTAATTGGACTTTCACAAAGCACATACCTTGACAAGATTTTGAAGAAGTTCAAAATGGATCAAGCAAAGAAAGGGTTCTTGCCTGTGTTACAAGGTGTGAAGTTGAGTCAGACTCAATGCCCGACCACTACAGAAGATAGAGAGAAAATGAAAGATGTTCCCTATGCTTCAGCCATAGGCTCTATCATGTATGCAATGTTGTGTACCAGACCTGATGTGTGCCTTGCTATAAGTTTAGCAGGGAGGTACCAAAGTAATCCAGGAGTGGATCACTGGACAGCGGTCAAGAACATCCTGAAGTACCTGAAAAGGACTAAGGATATGTTTCTCGTATATGGAGGTGACAAAGAGCTCATTGTAAACGGTTACATTGATGCAAGCTTTGACACTGATCCAGACGATTCTAAATCGCAAACCGGATACGTGTTTACATTAAATGGTGGAGCTGTCAGTTGGTGCAGTTCTAAACAAAGCGTCGTGGAGGGATCTACATGTGAAGCAAAGTACATAGCTGCTTCGGAAGTAGCAAATGAAGGAGTCTGGATGAAGGAGTTCATATCTGATCTAGGTGTCATACCTAGTGCATCGGGTCCAATGAAAATCTTTTGTGACAATACTGGTGCAATTGCCTTGGCAAAGTCCAGATTTCACAAAAGAACCAAGCACATCAAGAGACGCTTCAATTCCATCCGGGATCTAGTCCAGGTGGGAGACATAGAGATTTGCAAGATACATACGGATCTGAATGTAGCAGACCCGTTGACTAAGCCTCTTCCACGAGCAAAACATGATCAGCACCAAGGCTCCATGGGTGTTAGAATCATTACTGTGTAATCTAGATTATTGACTCTAGTGCAAGTGGGAGACTGAAGGAAATATGCCCTAGAGGCAATAATAAAGTTATTATTTATTTCCTTATATCATGATAAATGTTTATTATTCATGCTAGAATTGTATTAACCGGAAACATAATACATGTGTGAATACATAGGCAAACAAAGTATCACTAGTATGCCTCTACTTGACTAGCTCGTTAATCAAAGATGGTTGTGTTTCCTAACCATAGACAAAGGGTTGTTATTTGATTAACGGGATCACATCATTAGTTGAATGATCTGATTGACATGACCCATTCCATTAGCTTAGCACCCGATCGTTTAGTATGTTGCTATTGCTTTCTTCATGACTTATACATGTTCCTATGACTATGAGATTATGCAACTCCCATTTACCGGAGGAACACTTTGTGTGCTACCAAACGTCACAACGTAACTGGGTGATTATAAAGGAGCTCTACAGGTGTCTCCAAAGGTACATGTTGGGTTGGCGTATTTCGAGATTAGGATTTGTCACTCCGTTTGACGGAGAGGTATCTCTGGGCCCTCTCGGTAATACACATCACATAAGCCTTGCAAGCATTGCAACTAATGTGTTAGTTGTGAGATGATGTATTACGGAACGAGTAAAGAGACTTGCCGGTAACGAGATTGAACTAAGGTATTGGATACCGACGATCGAATCTCGGGCAAGTAACATACCAATGACAAAGGGAACAACGTATGTAGTTATGCGGTCTGACCGATAAAGATCTTCGTAGAATATGTAGGAGCCAATATGGGCATCCAGGTCCCGCTATTGGTTATTGACCGGAGACATGTCTCGGTCATGTCTACATTGTTCTCGAACCGTACGGTCCGCACGCTTAAAGTTACGATGACAGTTTCATTATGAGTTTATGTATTTTGATGTACCGAAGGTTGTTCGGAGTCCCAGATGTGATCACGGACATGACGAGGAGTCTCGAAATGGTCGAGACATAAAGATCGATATATTGGAAGCCTATATTTGAACATCGGATTCATTCCGGGTGAAATCGGCATTTTACCGGAGTACCGGGGGGTTACCGGAACCCCCCGGGGGGTTATTGGGCCTACATGGGCCTTGAGGGAGAAGAGAGAAGGAGGCAGGAGGTGGCCGCGCGCCCCTCCCCTTCCTAGTCCGAATAGGACAAGGGAAGGGGACGGCGCCCCCCCTTTCCTTCCTCTCTTCCTCCTCTTTCCCCCCTTCTCCTTCTCCAACTAGGAAAGAAGGGAGTCCTACTCCCGGTGGGAGTAGGACTCCCCCTGGCGCGCCCCTCCTTGGCCGGCCGCCCCCTCCCCTTGGCTCCTTTATATACGGGGGCAGGGGGCACCCTAGGACACACAAGTTGATCTTCGTGATCGTTCCTTAGCCGTGTGCGGTGCCCCCCTCCATGATATTACACCTTGATCATATTGTAGCGGTGCTTAGGCAAAGCCCTGCGACAGTTAAACATCAAGATCATCACCACGCCGTCGTGCTGAAGAAACTCCTCCCCGAAGCTTTGCTGGATCGGAGCCTGGGGTGCGTCATCGAGCTGTACGTGTGTCAAGAACTCGGAGGTGCTGGAGTAATGGTGCTTGGATCGGTTGGACCGGGAAGACGTACGACTACTTCCTCTATGTTGCGTCAACGCTTCCGCTTCGGTCTATGAGGGTATGTAGACAACACTCTCCCCTCTCGTTGCTATGCATCACCATGATCTTGCATGTGCGTAGGAATTTTTTTTGAAATTACTACGTTCCCCAACACCATCGCCACCTCCACCACCACTTGAGCAGCCCCCGAACGGCGCCTTCAGGAAGGAGCACGCCACCACCGTGTCGCCGTCGCTTGGAACAGGGGGGGTCTGGCGCTTTGACCTGAGCTCCTAGGAGGGATGGAAGTAAGGGGATCCTCTCCAAAACCTCCAACAAGGGGAACAACACCCAAAGGCGCCGCCTTTGGAGTGGCCGCCGCACCGGCCAAGGGATTCCCCCGGATCCACTTCCAGCCACCAGATTCGCAAAGCTAGCGCCCGAGATCGGCGGTCGAAGCCACTAGGAGCCGGATCGCTGCAGATCGGAGTAGATCGGGGTTGAGGACGAACATCTCCATGGCGACAAGCAACCAGCGGGGGGCGCAGCAGCAGCCAACGCCCACCACCTCCACGCCGCCCACATGACCAGGGAGGTGACCCACCAGCACCCGCCGATGCCGCCCGCCACACAGGTCGCGTCACGCGCCTGTTGGGGAACGTAGCATGCAATTTCAAAAAAAAATCTACGATCACGCAAGATCTATCTAGAAGATCCATAACAACGAGAAGGGAAGAGCATCTTCATACCCTTGAAGATCGCAAAGCGGAAGCGCTTATCAACGTGATTGATGTAGTCGTACACCTTCACGATCTGTCCCGATCAAGTACCGAACATACGACACCTCCGCGTTCAACACATGTTCAGCTCGATGACATCCTCGCCTTCTTGATCCAGGAAGACGGGCGAAGTAGTAGATGAGTTCTGGCAGCACGACGGCGTGGTGACAGTGTTGGTGAAGAACAATCTCCGCAGGGCTTCGCCAAGCACAACGGAAACTATGACGGAGGATAAACTAGAGGGGACGGGGTTGTCGGTACACGGCTTGGTGATTCTTGATGTGTCTTTGGTGCTAGCCCTACCCCTCTATTTATATGTTGAGCCTTGGGATCGAAACTTGGAGTAAAAGCCTCCACAAAGTCGATTTCACTCGAAAGGCAAGAGTCCTTCTCAGACTCCAGGGCCAGACGCCAGGATTCCCGGCGTCTGGACCCAGACGCCAGGGACCTTGGCGCCTGGCCCCTGGACTCCGCAAAACTTCCTCTTGCGCTTTTCAAAAACCTTGTGGGGTTTCCCCTTTGGCCCAAATAAAGTGTTCTCGTACCCAACCATTTCGGGAAACATCTGGAACCCTTTTCGAAGACCAAACACTATTATCCCATATATTAATATTTACCTTCGGACCATTCCGGAGCTCCTCGTCATGTCCGTGATCACATCCGGAATTCCGAACAACATTCGGTTACCAACATACATAACTCATATAGTACTATATCGTCAACGAACGTTTAAGCGTGCGGACCCTACGGGTTCGAGAACTATGTAGACATGGCCGAGACACTTCTCCAGTCAATAACCAATAGCGGAACCTGGATGCCCATATTGGCTCCTACGTATTCTACGAAGATCTTTATCTGTCGAACCTTATGACAACATACGTAATTCCCTTTGTCCTTCGGTATGTTACTTGCCTGAGATTCGATCGTCGGTATCTTCATACCTAGTTCAATCTCGTTACCGGCAAGTCTCTTTAACCGTTCCGTAATGCATCATCCCGCAACTAACTCATTAGTCACTTTTCTTGCAAGGCTTATAGTGATGTGCATTACCGAGAGGGTCCAGAGATACCTCTCCGATACACGGAGTGGCAAATCCTAATCTTGATCTATGCCAACTCAACAAACACCTTCAGAGACACCTGTAGAGCATATTTATAATCATCCAGTTACGTTGTGACATCTGATAGCACACAAAGTGTTCCTCCGGTATTCAGGAGTTGCATAATCTCGTAGTCAGAGGAATATGTATAAGTCATGAAGAAAGCAATAGAAATAAAACTAAATGATCATTATGCTAAGCTAACGGATGGGTCCTGTCCATCACATCATTCTCTAATGATGTGATCCCGTTTCATCAAATGACAACACATGTCTATGGTCAGGGAAACATAACCATCTTTGATTAACGAGTTAGTCAAGTACAGGCATACTAGTGACACTCTGTTTATCTATGTATTCACACATGTACTAAGTTTCTGGTTAATACAATTCTAGCATGAATAATAAATATTTATCATGATATAAGAAAATATAAATAACAATTTTATTATTGCCTCTAGGGCATATTTCTTTTAGCGCCACCACCCAGGGTCGCCGCCTTGGAAGCCAAGGCCCTCCACCCAAGGTGAAGACGCCAGGATCCCCGCCACCTCCTTCACCGGTACCACACGGCCATGCCGGTGGGCACCTCAGGTGGCGGTAGAGAGGAGAGATGCGAAGTAGGAATGAGGTGGAGGTGCTAGGGTTCGCCCCCGACTCGCGTCAAAGGAGGCGCGGGGGGGGGGGGCACGTGTTCCTCTTCTTTGCAAGAAAGCTCTTGTTGCCGAAACATTTGTAACAAAGATTGTGTTGTGTATCTTTTTGCAGCATAGGTTGTGTTGAAGGATTTTTTTTTTTCAACATACGACGTTGCAGAATTTTTTTTCTTCACTTTTTTTGCAACAGAGGTGTTGTTGCAAAAAAAATGTAACTGAGGTGATGTTGTAGAATTTTTCTCTTTGTCTTCATCTTTATATGGTGTTACGAATGAAAGTTTTGCAACAAGACTGATGTTGCAGAAGTCCTTCTTGCAATAGATTGGATGTTGTAAAACAAAACATTGCCGTTGTTCGCCACGAATCCATTGGACGGTGTGGTGAGGGAGGAGTGGCGCCGCGCGTCGACGCCATGGCGCCGTTGCCAGCGAGCACCGGACCTCTGACCGGGTCGCCTCACCGGAGAGGTCGCGCATGGCGCATCGCCGACCGTGATGGTGGAGGCG
The DNA here is from genome assembly GCF_018294505.1 of Triticum aestivum. NCBI lineage: Eukaryota > Viridiplantae > Streptophyta > Magnoliopsida > Poales > Poaceae > Triticum > Triticum aestivum. Next base: position 21,896,735 of record NC_057806.1, read on the forward strand.
GGCGACAACAGCAATGATCATGGGAGATCCAGCTGCAACGGCGCACCGCACTGGCGACCAGTTGCGGATTTTATTTTTAGCAACAGAGCACCAAGGTCACCCAGCGCCATGGAGAAGGAAGAGCGGACTGACGAATGCCATGGTGGATCGGTGTTGGAGGATGGGAGTTGGGGATGATAGTGTTGGATCTGCTCGAACGAAGCCTCCTGTGAGGATAAGACGTAGAAGATGCTGCAATGTCTGTGGCCCACTGCCACGTGTTGTTCATGGGAAGCGACGGACAAAATCTCGAGATCAGACGAATGAGGCTGCCCGTAATGGGAGTATCATAGGTAGTATCATGCATGCCAACTAAGCAATTTGGATGAGGTGACATAGAATTAAATGAAGAAAGAGAGGCTTGAGTATCATATCATGATACCGTATCATATTAAATAATGTGCTACTTTGTGTCATGCATGGCATTAAATATAGTCATCTATGATACCAACATATGATACTATGCATTAGGGATATAGTATCATAGACTAATATCATATGCATGATACTAGTATATGATACTCCCCATTACAACCAGCCTGAAGGGGATCATTTCCCATATAAAAAACGTGAAACATTACATAACCATAAGTTGTACTACAAAAAATATATTCCCTCCGATCCATATTACTTGTCGTAGCTAGTAATTTGGATAGGAGGGAGTATTTGTTTTTGGACGTTCCACATAACATACTCTATGCAATGAAAAATATTAATTCTATTTATTTTGAACCGAATGCAATTTTCATTAGCCTGCTTATAAGAAAGCACATCATCTGATAATAAATATTTCCATGTGACCCAAATCAAACCAACACCTTCCGCGAACTTAAAACTCATCGTACAGTAAGCTAAAAGTCGAGACCACACATATAGCGATTTTTATTTCTAACAAATAGAAGAATTAGCGGCAGAAAAGAAGAATAAGAATTTGTTCCAATGCTCAACCAATGAGCGTGAATACATGATTAACCTGAAGCAGTAAGGTTATTGGATAAGAATGAACTACTGTTTGAACACGTACGTCGGATGTCGATGTGTCTCTTTTTCACTTTTATATATCTATTGTGAGGATGCCGACGCGTCTTTGGATCTTTCTAATACTCCCTTCATTTTTATTTAGTCTGCGTATTAGTTTTGATCATAGTCAAGTTTTCTAAACTTTGATAAAGTTTATAAACAAAAATATTAGCATATACAATAGCAAATCAATGCCATTAGATTTATTATTGAATGTAATTTCACATCATATAAATTTGTTATGGTAAATGTTCATATTATTTTCTATAAATTTGATCAAGCTTTATAAAGTTTGACTTTAATCAACTCTAATACAGACTAGATAAAAACGGAAAAGGTACATGTTTCTTTCAGCCAATATATGGTTTCCCTACACATTGATCGAGGTGAGTCAATCATAGTGCATGCAGCCGTTGCTGTCAAGGAAAAGTAGATGAGATTAAGTTCCCCAGTTAATTAGCTAGCAAAGCTGTTGTCACAAGTCGCAAACTACTTCCTCCGTTCCATAATATAAAAGCTCGTGTAAAAAATGTTCATATATTATAAGACGGATAAGTACTATTTAATATAGCAAGATGGTGCCTTCTATGTTAATATGACCCGTCGATCCCTGGAAAGTCACGACTATAAGAAAGTGATTTTGTTTGCCACGGCTATAAGAAAGCGACTTTGTTTGCCGAAAAGGTTGAATAGGGTTCGAGCATGCGCGCTATTCGTATCCGTAAACAGCAAGTTCAACAGTTTGTCTTGTAAGGGGTGCATCCTGATTGCAACGTGCTCAATTTTCTTTTTCTTTTTTCTTTTGAAAAGGAGGATTACCCCAGGCCTCTGCATCTGGGCAACGTGCTCAATGATAACGAGTTCTCGCTTATTGAGGTGGACGGCTTAGTTTCTCAAAACTTGTATATATGTCCATCATGTACATGTACCATATGATTGCATATATCAATATCAAGGATAGATGTTTGTCATATGGTTGTATCTTCACGGAAGTTGTGCAAGAATGTTGAGATAGATGCAAAAGAGGGAAAGCTAGAGCCGACGAGTTTGAAGAAACTTGTTGTAACACTATACTACTGTAGATTGGCTACCAATGGTGGCCCCAAAAACTCAGCTAACCTGTCATCTACCTCCATTCCTAAATATAAGTCTTTTTAAGATTTCAATAAGGGACTGCATGCGAAGTAAAATGAGTGAATCTACATTCTAAAATATGTCAATATACATCCGTATGTAGTTTGTATTAAAATCTCTAAAAAATTAATATTTAGAAAACGGATGGAGTATAATACTAGAATTTCACGACCTCTTTATCCACAAGAATATCAGTGGCGCCTCCATCTGGTTTTATTAGGCCTAAGAGCGATAGAACTAAGTGGCACAAATTTGCAGATTTCATGACTTTGTTCCGCCCGCCAATTGAGAGAAATAAATTCCTAGCAGATGGTGCTTGCATGCGGAGGGAGGCGCGGCGGTTTTGTGAACCAATGCTGCTAATCAATGTGTTTTAATAGGCCAATTCAAAACCACACAACCACATGATGTCGTGCTTCGGTCCCAACATGGTGGCCTAATAAACCTGAACGGAGAGAGTGACCTTTATAGTTGTACTTGACGTGAAAGTGCTTTTCTGAGCTTGAGCTCGAGCTCGAGTGAACAGTAAAATCAAAAAAAAAGGAAATTATCCAAAATATTCTGATTTTTTTTGTAGCAAACATTGACAAATGTTTTCACTACTTGTAAAAATTCATCACGAAATGACATTCCCGGAAGACATGGAAAAAAAAAAGATGCTCCAAAATGCTTTTAAAAATAACACTTTTGGAGCATTGATTTCCTTGCCACAATTTTCCATGAATGTCATTCGATGTTGAAACTTTGCAAGCAACCAATTTTTTTTACAATGTTTGCTAAAAAAATCAGAATTTTTTTATTTTGTACTAGTTCACCCGAGTTCACATGAGCTCGAGCTCAGCCCTTTTGTGTTCAAGCTCCGGTAGAGAGCAAACATTCATTCGATCCTCGCCTCATTTATATCTTGAAAACCGCACGAATCAAAGAGGTCTTTTTGTTGCGGATGAATCAAAGAGGCTCTTGTACGTACGAATCAAAGAAGGAACATATACACCGTCATTCAATTCATGCTTTACAAAGACGAAGTCAAAAAATTCAGCCCAACCAACTTGGTTGGGGAGGGGATGTATAATCGCACGAATATGCAATGGCAAAACTTTGATGGTATACACAAGTTGACGTGCAAAACTTTTTTTTAGACTCAATTGGGGTACGTGGACGAGCGTCATTGGTTGGAACGGTTGTTCTCTGATGACGCGCAGTTCGATACATACAGAAAAAGAAAATATCCGATCCTTGCCATACCGGGGGTTTGGTTGGATGAATCTTGCATCTGCTGAGGGAAAGAAGATTCCAACACGGCATCCCAACCACCCTACGTGCCTGTAGATATATTCCACGCCGGCCTATTATTGATTCGTTGACCCGAATAAAATTTCAGTGCCTGGTGTATTTGATTATCCTAGCAAATTCTGTAGCTTTCATGTAATTCTTTATCAACAACGACCGAGCAGAGTAGCTCAGTTCGCAAGGTACAGGAGTTCATAGCTAACCCACCATGATTCAAGTCTTGGCTTGAGCGTTTAATGATCACGGAGTTTTTTTCTATAAAAAAATGACAAATGGAGCTCGATGTATCATCTACACCCCGCCAACCCACAAGACAAAGCATCTAAACATCTAGAGTAAATGGATTCTTTTAACCATTTGTCGTAAAAACATTTAGTGTCGTTCCTTGTGTGCAAGGGCGCGTTCGGTGTCCCTCCGCTCGCCTCCATAGATTTTGAATGAGAGAATTTTAAGGAGCTGGTAAGTTACCGAACGGGTCCTATATATAAAATTCAAAAAGCATGATATATCTGGTACCTGGTGTCGCGTCTTAGACTCTTTCGTTCAATTATTAAGTTGTACTCACCAGCAAAAAAAAAAAATCGCATTTTCATGGTGTCGCCTCTGAGCGATGCTGCCTAGAGCCATGTGAGATGTGACCCAAATTGAGTTACTGCATCTCCAGCAAGCTAGACACACGTACGGCTGGTAATTAACTAACCTCCACATCAGCTTTCTATTCTATCTACAAAGGCACAACTGATGTACTACTAATTAGGTTCAACCCTGCTTAATCAAGACAGGCCGCTGTCCACCACACGATCGGGTCGCATCACGGACGTGCAGTACAGTAGTGGCACCCACACGCCACATGCTTGTACAGTTTCACTGTCAGGAGTACTCTAAGCGTTGGGAGAGTATCCTGTGATACGGGAGCTTAGGTGCTCCCATGATACGGGCTTTTGGGTCATCGGATCTCAGATCCAACGGCGTATGAGAAGCTGCTGTAGCTGCTGTACTTGTTCGCAATTTTTAGATTCTATGAGGGCTTTCTTGCAAAAATGTTCACCATCTCACATGAGCTGTTGGATTTGAGATCCAACGGCTGAGGTCGCACGGGAGCACCTAAGCTTAGGTGCTCCCGGAGCACCAGATATTTTCCCCTAAGCGTTAGCAGGGGCTCCAACTAAACGTATGTAGCTTTCGTACGACACAAGTATATATGCAACCACGCGGTATTTCATTTCTCGTACATGTGTGTGTGAGAGGTTTAGTATGTATTTTTATGACTCTTCAACTCCATTGGCGTATTAAACACATCAAACTTGATATTCCTCATCACAAAATTATTCCATGTAATAAAATTCCCGGGAAGACTCTTGAGTCTCATATATGACTTGTCGTCCTAAACAAAAGAGAGGGGGGGGGGGGTCATACTACCAACGTATAATTTGCCGAGTTTTCTTTTGAATATTTTGGATGATTCATACAACAACAGACCTCCTATTATGACTGCCAAAGAAAATAGGTTCAACAACTCCATCTTGTAAGAACCATTCCGCAGTGCCGGAGAGAGACATGAATTGCCCTACGCGTTGGGGAGGAGGGGGGGGGCTCTCCCTAGGTAGTACTTTTTTCCTTCAGAACTTGATCCGCCTTTTTTCTTTCCATTTCGCAAAAAAGGAGATTCAATGTGCCCCCCTACCTCTACATTGCTCTGCCACTGCAAATGATGAAGGCTCGACACTGTTTTGCTTGGCACCTGCGATGTCTTTTAAGTAGTGATAATATTTTTTTAAATAACAATTTAATTAGCTTAGTATTGAGTGCCAAGGCTTTTAGACCACTATGTTTGGTTTCCACGTCCCTATTTCTTTTCATTTCGCAAAAAATAAAGATTCGAGGTGGGGGCAGTGCCCCCCCCCCCCCTTCCCGACATACACATAGCTTCGCCTCTTTGGAGGCTCAATAATATTTTGCTTGGGACCTCCTACATCTTTTTAGTACAATTTTTTTTTGAAATAACAATGAAGCACATAATCTCAGTCTTACAAGGGTAGCACGTGGAGGCTAGCAACACGCTGTCTCAGCCATAAAAACACATAGACATAACAAGGCTAAACTTAACTGGCAACAGCAAAAGAAAAGCCACATGGCTAAGTTAAAGCAAGTTCAAGGAGCTACGTTTTGCATTTCATCACTGGAACTGGCATGTAAGCATGTCGAAAGACGATGATTCTCCAGTGTTTTGATGAACTTCAGAACACGCTTTCCCACTTCAGCCAGGATCTGGCCACATCAGAAGTGTGTGTGTGGGGGGTGGGGTGGGGGGGGGGGACTTCGCGGCAGCTGCTCCAGTTCCTGTGAACATCTTTCTAGACGGTCCTTGACATGGCCCGAGGATAGGCATCCCCACAGATATATATTCGATGTAATTTTTCGCCACATAGCTTTCATCCCAGACCAAACAATAGAATTGAAAACCATGTCATTGCGAGTTTTCCAGATAGCCCACAGGGCAGCTGCATGAATAACATGATGCTAAGGCTTTTAGACCATGATGTTTTGTTTCCACGTTCCTTATCGCTGGTGCTAGTCGTTTTGTCTCATCTCCCGCGTCTGCTTGGTTGATACGGATGCTCTCTGACACGTCGAGTTCGCAGCTCGGGTATCCAGTGGTACTCTATATTTTGTACAATAACCTTTTTACGGAATGTATCATATAGGTGATGAAGTATGGAGGAAGGCCGTCAAGCGTGTGGTTATGATTCTTCAACCCTTGCTACTCATGTTTCTTTGAGGGAAAATTCAACTCACTGTTGGCGTATTAAACACATCAAATTTTGTATTACATGCCATTTACGCGGTGCAGCAGTGAGTATCATACATGTTCAGTTTGCAAAAAAAATGATTAATTATTTTACCATTGTGAACTAACTTTAATAAGCAGCAATTCTAAGATTGTTTACCATAACGTTCGGTTTCCATGCCCCTTGCAATGTACTTCCTTCGTCCGGAAATACTTGTTCTAGAAATGGTTGTATTTAGACTTATTTTAGTTATAGATACATCCATTTTATTCATTTTTAGGACAAGTATTTCCGGACGGAGGAAGTATCTGTTAACCTTTAGTTAGAGGAATTAGAGTTTAGTGAGAAGAGAGTTGTATAGAGAATATTCATGGGAAGTGTCGTTTCATTCCCGAATCCCCCATTTGGTATTTAATGGGAATTATGTGTGGGGGATTGATAATAAAACCTCTTCCTTTGCTTGATAGAGGGGGGATTCAGCTGGGATTAGTGCAGAGATGGAACATAAGTTATGATAAACCGTGAAGATGTGTGTAAGTCAATTCTCTCCCGATTTCCACCCCTCTGTGCGGTGTTAATATAATAGTGCAAGTTAGACTCTTAAATCTCCTGCCAAGTCCCTCCTAAACTTACCTTCTCTCAAAACCCTAATTTATTGTTGAGAGCATCTATAAAGGGCACGTGCAATTTATAACTCGTTATAATATTTTACTCGGTGCAATAAAACACACAAAAACTTTATAGCACGTCTACAAATTTTCAACTCGCTCGACTCTATGAAGAGGGATCTACGGTCTATGAATCGTCAGCCCGCTCTGCCCCATGCAATATAACCCGCCGCTCTGCCCCTGCAATAAAACCCGTTGAAATTTATCGTTGGGGCGACGTGGAGTTTTATGACTATGACCTCTTCAACCCTTCATAGTCTCGAGATAAATTGCACACTCCTGTTGGCGTATCAAACAGACCAAACTTTATTCCATATACTCCATGCCACGTACCCCCTCTGTAAACTAATATAAGAGTGTTTAGATCACTAAAGTAGTGATCTAAACACTCTTATATTAGTTTACGGAGGGAGTATGTACGTATACATAGAGTATACTACTGCTCCTACAGTTTCTAGATTATTTTTAATCTTTTTGACGATTCAGACAGCGGCACGCCTCACGATAAAAGCCAACGAAAAGGCTCCACTCTGCTCCCGTCTTGCGCCTGTGCTAATCCTGCCCGTAAACACACTCTTCTCCCTCTTCTTCCTCCCAAGAATCCCCGCGGCTCAAGCAAAGGAGGGAAGCAGGGGCGGTTGCCAGCAGCACCGGCCGGCCGGCGCACCGACCCCCTCCCGCTGTATCGCGGGGCTCCTCCTCCGTGCCGGCGATGGCGCTCGAGGAGGCCGCGCCGGGCGGCGGCGGCGGCGGCGGGATCCGGGTGCTCCTGCGGCGGAAGCAGGTGGACTCCGACCGGGCCCGCGCCGCCGGCGGCCAGCAGCTCGCCAAGGAGCTCTCCATCACGCAGCTCATCGCCATCGGTGCGCGCTCATCATTACCCTTTTCTTCCATTGGACTTCCCGTGGCCGTGAACGATCTTTATTTTTGTTGATTATATACGCTGCCTTTTCGGTTAATCGTTCGCCTTCGTGGCTCAAGGCGCCTCGGATTCTTTTTGGGATCTTTCAGCTTGTAATAGTGAATGAAATTACTCTCTTGTCTGTTCTGTGGTTCCTCAGTCCGGATTGGCGGATTGTTTGTTCTGTGGTGTGATTTCCTGCAGAGTTTTACCTTTTGGATTCCCCATTTCCCCTCGCGTCAAACGCTCACACAGCCGCCAAATCCAAAATCCGTTAGGTCTATATACAATACCGAGCACAAACTAGAGTTGTAGTAACCTGTAAGTAGCGAATTTTGTTGCTACAGAATGTAAAAACTTCCATTGAAGAGCAGCAAACGTTTCACATGATTTGAGATGAGTTTAATTACTACACGCGGTCTGAGATCTCAATAGGAATGTTTTGATCAGGAAATGGACTATAAGATGCAGATTCTATCCATTTGTAATACTACTACTACTTTCCATGGAAGGTTGAGACGTATACTATCTGAAGTTCAGGCTTGTGCCGTGGCTACTACTCTTGTGCTTGTTTGGTTGTTGCCGTGTCAGTGTTGGTAGGGTGGGTGGCTGGGTGGGTCTTCCCTCTGGATTCCAATTACCAAATCTTGCTACATACCTTGATGATGTATACTCTGTTTCATGTAGAAATGGTTACATGCTTCTGGAATGCAGACTGCCTTAACACTCTGCAGAGTCTATGTTCTGTATTGCACTGATTACAGCCTTCATGTTATGATATTAATGCTCATGGAACATTTATCTACCAGGTGTTGGTTCGACGGTTGGAGCCGGAGTGTACGTCCTCGTGGGGACGGTTGCCCGGGAGCACTCTGGCCCGGCACTGACGCTCTCGTTTCTGATCGCCGGAATAGCGGCTGCGCTTTCGGCTTTCTGTTACGCGGAGCTTGCTAGCCGCTGCCCTTCTGCGGGAAGCGCCTACCACTACTCATACATCTGCGTTGGTGAAGGGTAATTTGCTGACATGTTGGAGTGCACATTGTTCATGAAGTGCCATTTTAAATTGATCAGATGTTCTCACGCTGTCTTTGACATTTTCTTTACCTAGAGTTGCATGGTTGATCGGCTGGGCTTTGATACTGGAGTATACGATTGGCGGATCAGCCGTTGCCCGTGGCATATCTCCCAATCTAGTAAGTGGGATTTTCCCTTGTTTCTGCAGCATGTTGTTGTTTCTCCACCTTCCATCTCTCTCTAACATACTCTGTCTATGCTTTCAGGCGTTATTTTTCGGAGGACCAAATAGTCTGCCATGGATTCTAGCACGCCATGAGCTCCCTTGGCTAGATGTTGTTGTTGATCCTTGTGCTGCTGCCTTGGTTTTCCTTGTCACTGCCCTGTTATGCGTCGGGATAAAAGAGGTTAGAGGCTTCAACACTTCAGAAACACCTTTCGTGCTACTTTCTCGAGAAGTATAGCCTATGATATTTACTCTTTGTTTTTCTTTGTAACAGAGTACATTCGTACAAGGAATTGTGACAGTCCTGAACTGCTGTGTGATGCTATTTGTTATTATAGCTGGCAGTTACATTGGCTTCCAAACAGGATGGGTCGGCTACAAGGTGTCTGGCGGGTAATGTAAAAGCTACTTTTTATTTAGTTTTCTCTATTTGGTAAGTAGTGTTCTTAACCACTTTTCTATGCAGATTTCTGCCATATGGGGTCAATGGAATGCTTGCTGGATCAGCGACCGTTTTCTTTGCCTACATAGGCTTTGATTCAGTTGCGAGCACCGCTGAGGAGGTAAGGACAGGCTCCATTTCCCAAATTGACATGCATGGCACGTCTTCACACCCACTGGATCGGCGGCATTATTAAGAATTCTTCTGTCTAAACTTCCATTTCCAACAGGTGAGGAATCCACAACGAGATCTGCCGCTGGGAATAGCCACGTCATTGACGATTTGCTGTTCCTTGTACATGCTGGTTTCAGTTGTTATTGTCGGTCTGGTGCCATACTTCGCTATGGACCCAGATACCCCTATTTCATCCGCCTTTGCGAGGCACGGGATGCAGTGGGCGATGTAAGGACTCCTTTTGACAGTGCTTCCATTTCGCCGTGCATCAATTGGTGTGCTTCCTGCTGAGGCTTTTTTTTACTGCGCTGTCTTATTTTAGGTACCTTGTAACATCTGGCGCTGTTCTTGCTCTCTGCTCAACCTTGATGGGGTCACTTCTGCCACAGCCAAGGATATTGATGGCCATGGCGAGAGATGGGCTTTTGCCATCCTTCTTCTCCGATGTTAGCGAGAAGACACAAGTTCCTGTCAAGAGCACAATCATAACTGGCATCTGTGCGGCATCTCTGGCTTTCTTCATGGATGTTTCACAACTGGCAGGAATGGTAAATGATCTAGGAACCGCTAAATAGTTGTTATTTGAGAAATTTGATGAATCTTTCATACAATATTTTAGGCAGTTAAGAATTTTACGAGTACTAAAGTTCGAAGCTTATAGAGCTAAACGAGTTAAGTTTGGTTGCAGGTCAGTGTAGGCACGCTCCTCGCGTTCACCATAGTCGCCGTCTCCATCTTGATCCTCAGATATGTTCCTCCAGATGAGGTACCCCTGCCATCCTCTCTGCAAACGTCGTTCCGCTTAAGCCAAGAATGTGATGAGGAAAAGGTGGGGAGTCCTATTGGAGATGGGAACCATGAACAGGGGACGTCTGAGATTAAGGATGTGATCGTGGTAGAATCAATCAATGACCCTCTTATTGAGAAGCAGCTATACGCAAGTAAGTCCAGGAAATTGCATTTCGACCTGGTCTAGTCTACATTTCTGAGTATGTGCATTTTACCTATTAAGCTGGCTAACCGGTTTCTCTGTCAACCCATCAGACAAATTGGATGAGTTAAAGCGGCGGAAAACCGCTGCTCGCAGCATAGCATCTGTATGCGTAGGGGTTCTAATCCTGACGGCTTCAGCTTCTGTAACTTTCCTGCCATTGTAAGTATTGACCGGGCATATCTTGTTCCCATGATGAACTTTCCTGTGCAATGAAATGCTGACCTGTCTAACACGCATCTCTCACGTTTCACGCCAGCCTGGTGATGTGCTTATTCTGCGTATTTGGTGGCCTGCTCCTCCTGGCTGGTCTCGGAATGCTCTCCTGGATCGACCAAGACGACGGAAGGCACTCATTTGGTCACTCTGGAGGTACGCTTGCATCGCAGCATTTTCACGCATCTCTCCATACATACTAGACTACCGGTAACTTGATGTCACAGCTCCTTTCTGCCGCTCCCTCTGCAGGATTCATCTGCCCGTTTGTTCCGCTGCTGCCAGTGATGTGCATCCTCATAAACACATACTTGCTCATAAATCTAGGGTGAGTACCTCAAACAATGATCTCACTCACTGATAAGTTTACTTCTTCCAACAAAACTTTCAAAATGGAAAGATTCATATGTATGTGTCTGAACATTGCCAACCTATGTGTGTTATTCAGGGGTGGCACGTGGATGCGGGTCGGGGTATGGCTGGTGATGGGGGTCTTTGTGTACATTTTCTACGGCCGGACCCACAGCTCGCTGACGGACGTCGTGTACGTCTCCCTGGCTCAGGCAAACGAGATATACGGTTCTTCCTCGTCGTCAGCGTTTGTGGCCTAGCTAGATACTGTCGCAGATCATCCTTGAGAGATTATATACATGATCTGGGATCCATTTCACGGAAACCTTGAGCACCACCCTGATAGGAGGGACCTTCCCCCGCTGTCGCTGCTGCATCCTGCATGGCAAGGCAGGACATGAGGTCTGAAGAATTCAACAAGTTCTGAAGCTGTGTAAATTGCAATTTGTAGATATAGCATCATCATATATATGGGCCTCATTGGAGGAATGTAAATAGTAAATATGTATACATAGAAGTGTAAGACTTGCAACATGTGCAATATTGCAAGGGGTGATTCATTTAAGTGTACGGGAGTTTATAAAACTTCAGAGATCATCTTGGGGTGACATTGCAGCAGGAAGCCATCCTGAATCATCGTCAGTTCTTCATTTTGCCGTGCAAGATCTGATATTGTGATTCAGCACCTCCTTTGCAACTGCACAGATAGATAGGACACAATTTGTCATCATACACTTTCCACTTTATTTCAGTTAAAGAAGACTTATGCAGCTCCATGTTTGAGTATACAGCAACCATCAAACCCAAGCTCACCAGATCAACTACATTACAACCGAATATCCAGAACCATCAAACCCAAGCTCTTCACCAGATTAAACCAAGCTATTCTACAAACAATAGTGCAATCAAATCCAAGCCAATGCCTTAGGAGAGAACAAGTTGTGCACCAGACTAACTACTGTACATCACAACGCATTACAGTATGGTAGCAGTATCAGTATATCCCCTTCTGTTTCCCCAGGTTCTCTGAAAAAATCATCTAGGAGTCGTTCTTGCGTAGGTTGTAGAAGATTGAGCCATCAATCGTCTCCATAGCCAGTTGATTCAGCCGCAGAAGGATCAACAAGTAGGATCTTCCTTTGCGCCCTACAAGACAAGGGCATGAAAGGAAACGTCAATGGGATTTGTCTAGTGTAAAAGCATTTCACATTTCTGCGGGCAGGGATTGTAACGTACCCAAGCCGATTGATGCAACATCATCCTGATTCAAACGTCCCTGAGCCTTATCACCACCAAAGTATGCATTTAGTTTTGAAACGGCGTCATGCAATTCCTGATAAAAAGAGAAGCCGCGAAAAAGGTAAGCATTGCAGTAGATTGCTTTGAGGTGGCATAACTAAGATAACACTTACTATCGTCATGAAACCACTACAATGCAGAGACCAAAACAGAAAAGACTTTAAAGAGTTTATGGCAAGAGGCAAGAAAAGATATTGCATGATTTCTCCCTTCTAGTAATTAACTCCAGTAACATGTCTGAATTACACGGACTGTGCTGTAACTTGTTGCCACTACAAAATAGACAACGTGCATAGAGTCCTATGAGAAGCATTCCCGATTAGTTTTTTAAGAAAGAAGTCAGACCTCCCATGATGCAAGAGTCTTCATGTAAGGAGGAAGTTTATCGTACTCCTCCTTCGACGCCCTTATCATTCCTTGGAAAGCATTGTCTTCACAGATTCAACAGAGATGTCAGTCATAGAAAGCAAGCATTTAATATATCTTCTAAACATAAAAGATACACTCTGCTGACCATCTTGCTCATATGTTTCAATTTGGGGAGGTGTGGGTTCTTCAGCTTCCTCCAAGATCTTTTGGTCATCATCAACACTGAACGGTATAAACACAAGGTGATTTTCAATGAAGATAAAACAAGTAAAGAACTGTGGAGAACAAAAAAAAACAGCCTGAAAAGGACGTTGCAATAGATATCTCATACAGTATATGTCTGTATTCCATTGAGTTACCTTCCAGGTTTTCTGTGAGGCATCTTTGGGCTTGCAGAAAAATCAATATCTGCGAAATCCGAAAGAAATTATTATCTCTATTCGATTTAGGACTTGCAGTAAAAAATACTAATATGTATAATGCATCTAAACAGTTGATTTAGGAAGATGCATTGCAAGTGTTCCGTACCTTGAGAGGACAGAGTAGCTAGACAAGCATCAGAAATCCCAAAATTCTTTAGTGACATGGAATCCTCAAATCTTACATGCAGTCAAGAAAGAACTCAATACTCTGTATCTCAATCGCACAGAAACACAAAAGAATGATTTGATGCTGAATAGTGCAATGAAGTACAACGGATCTCCTGGTATCAGAGTAATCTGTACCCGACCTACACCAAGCTAACACCCTCTAAATAAAGAAGGAGTGCCTACTATGTTTCCAAAAAACAGAAGCCCATTGTTAATTAAAGATCAAGGTTCAGACTTGGTGCATGCAAATTGTTAAGCTTATCCAGTATAACGAATCCCCAACAACCCAACCAATCATAATCTCCAATGTTTGCTTGTCCCAAATGATTGTATGATAGCATGATATTAGGGAGATTTACACATTTAGCAGGAAAAATTAGTAGTAAAGGTTAACAGCTAATAACAGGGGCAGAATAAGTATGGTTCAACTCCTAATGCTTATAAATCTTCAAATTCTGACTTCACTGACGATGCTGCAATTGTAAACCCTTACAGCTAGCCAACTAGGTGCAAGATGATACTCCCTCCGTTCCAAAATAGATGACCCAACTTTGTACTAACTTTGTATTAAAGATAGTACAAAGTTGAGTCATCTATTTTGGAACGGAGGGAGTATCTCGTATTTAGAGCCTATGCATCTCGAATTGTTATGTGCCCGGTCATAGATCATACCCAACACAATAAAAAAATGCATTTCTCTGAAAATGCCTTAGTAACGGAAGGATACAGTTCATCGTCGTCATCGAAGTGCTTCCGGGCAGACCTGAGGACCGAGCTTGACCCTCCCAAGAGCCCATTCCCGGGGACATCAAGGTCCCCCAAGTCTCCACCTTCCTCCTCCTCTTCCACCTCGTCCTCCACTTCTGCACCAACAAGAGAACCCCATGACCCTCAACAAAACAAGACGAACACTGCAGGGCAGAGCTTCAAAGTGGCGTCACCAGTGGGTTCCCGCCTGAATGCCTGAAGTGGGTGGGTACACGCGGGATGGGACTCACCGGGGGCGACGTAGCCGAAGGAGACGAGGCGGGACTCGACGGCGTCGGCGTGGCGGGAGACGATGTTGAGCGTCTCGCGGAAGTGGCCGAGGAGCTCCTCGACGGAGACGGTGCCGAAGGCCATGGACTCGAGGCGCGCCAGGTCGGCGCCCGCGGCCTCCACCCGCCGGTCCAGCCCCTGCAGGAACGCGTTCGTCGCCGACTCTGCGAGGGAACACGCGCACACGTCCTCCGTTAGCAGGCAGGAAGGAAAAGCGCTGGGTGGCGAAACCCTAGCGGGGGGAGGGCGGCGAGGTCAGATGCGGTACCGAGGGGGATGGCGCGGCGGGAGAGGGCGTCGGAGAGCGCGCGGGAGGAGTCGTCGGCGTGGGTGAGCACGTCGGAGAGGGAGCCGCACAGCGCCGAGATCGACGCGTCCATGCCGCGCTGCATCGCGGCGGCGGGTCGCCGGAGTTGGGGGGGCGGGAGGAGGGGGGAATTGGGGATGGTTCCTCTCTTTCTTTCTTTCTGTCTCTGGCGAGTTCGAATTTCAGTGCGGACGGCGGGGAAATGAATTTCAGCCAAACGCAGCCCAAGGATGTACTCAGAGATATCAATGCATCACCACTGCCCAATGGGTGCCCGAGATATCCCTCATATGGGCCTGTTTTGTTAAGCTGCATCCAGCCCAACTAGGGTCCGGCGTAAATTTGTCATGTTTGGTTGTCTGGACTGCATTTGATTTCTGGACCGTACGAACCTCAAAGCATTGTTGGGTCTAGTTTACTCTATCAGCTCCTAAGAGATACATGGGTCCATAGAAGTTAATGCCTTCACCCCATGAGAAGGAAGATTTTAATAACTAAAGTTTAACAAGATGGCCATATAAGATCGCATTTGATCGGCAATCATGGTATGCTTGACATAGTAAAGAAGGTACAACGCAGTCCACATTATTTCTCACCAAGGTAGATAGTTATATTATCCACATATTTAATTGTTTTTGTTTAGGCCTCCAGTGCAGTGGATAACACCATCAAAAAGCCTGAAGACATTTTTGAATGAGGGAGTGGGTTCGGTTGACCATTTTTTAGAGAGATCAATTGTGTGCTCCGGATGTTGTGGATATATTTCAAGTCTTCTTGACAAGATGTTAGAAATTTAGAATCCTAGGTTAGTTTGGTGACATCTTTTTCATTTATCTTAGGTTTTCATCACGTGTTAATCTAGGCCGTGAATGCTGGTTTGTAGCAGTCTCTGCACAAAATCTCAAATTGGAATTATGATGAGCATATTTTTTTAGGCACAAGTTGTGATGGACATGATAACGTGGAGCTATGCCACGTCAACATCCATTGATGCATGTGAAAGGGGCCACATCAACATGCTACCATACACAGAAAAAGGCACACCGCAACATGCAACCATGGATGTGAAAGCTATTACACTTATATTTCATAAATATTTTTGAATTTATATAACTATATAACAATCAAATATTTATGTTTGAACTTCATCAAAAATATGTAGGAAACAATTCTGCAACACGTGTGGATATTATCTAGTTCTTACAAACATCAGGGACCTCACCTGGCCCCCAATTTAAGACAAGATAATTTGTAAGCAAATGAGTGTTTACCTGTTTACCAAATAATTTTTTTACACAATCATATTAATCTAGACAGGTAAATCATGAACTAAACTACTATAATATTTATGTGTCTGCTCCAACATACATGCAACTTTCTAGTTCAAGACAAAAGATACAACTCAAAAAAGTGCTTGATTTTTTCACAAAAAGACCCTAAATTGAACAAGAAACCATTCTGGGTCGTCAAGTACCGCCTCACCATTGGATGTCCAAGCCACCACCCCCCGCCACTGAACCAGGCACCAAAGACAAAGATTACCCTCTTTTCGCAAAATGGAAAAGTGGTCCTATAACCATCATGTGGATTAGCCTCCAAAAATCATTCGCCACTATAATATGGATCACAAGGATGACGAAAATATGGCAATATCACTGGCCACATGTCATTCGATAATTTTAGTTTCCCCACCATTCAAATTTACACACAACACCGTAATTATAGTTGCATTAGTTAGGCAACACTTTTTTTCGAAACCTTGATAACTGAAAACCTCAGTATTCCAATGGGTGGGCAATGAAGACTTATTTGACCACAGGAGATGGAGGATTTTAATCACTGAACTGAAGTTCAACAAGATGGCCATATAAGATCGCATTTGATCGGTAATCGTGGTATGCTTGACATAGTAAAGAAGGTACAACATTGTCCACATTATTTTCCACCACGGTAGATAGTTATATTGTTCACATGCTTAATTGTTTTTCTTTAGGCCTCTAGTGCAGTGGATAACACCATCAAAAAGTCTGAAGACATTGTTTAATGAGGGTGTGGGTTTGGTTGACCATTAGTTGTTTTGAGAGATCAATCATGTCTGCTAATGCTCCTGATGTTGTGGATATATTTCAAGTCTTCTTGATGAGATGTTAGAAATTTAGAATCCTAGGTTAGTTTGGTGGCATCTTTTTCATTTATTATAGGTTTTCATCATGTGTTAATCTAGGTCGTGAATGTTGGTTTGTAGCAGTCTCTGCATAAAATCTCAAATTGGAATTATTATGAGCATATTTTTTTAGGCACAAGAGGTGATGGACATGATAACATGCAGCTATGCCATGTCAATATACATTCATTTCATGCATGTAAAAGGGGACACATCAGCATGCTACCATTCATGGAAAACGGTACACCACAACATTGCAACCATGGATGTGAAAACTATTACATTGCTTATATTTCATAAATATTTTGCATTTATACAACTATACGACAATCAAATATTTATGTTTCAACTTCATCGAAATATGCATGAATCAATTCGCAACAACGTGCGGGTTATTATTTAGTTCTTACAAACAACAGGGACCCCCCCCCCCCCTCCAATTTAAGACAAGATAATTGGTTAGCAAATGAGTGTTTACATGTTTACCAAACTAGATGATTCCCCGCGCGTTGCTACGGAAAATATTGCATAAAATTGGTGTTTTATTCGTCGTATTGGCTCTTAAAAGGATCAAGAGAACAATGATTATGATTTGACAAAAATATTTTAAGAATGATACATGACTATAATGGTATAATGAATATGTGCACACGCATAAATTCCATTGGACTCGGATCAGCTAAATTCAGTATTCTCCAGAGGCCAACAGTTAAACCTGGACTTGATGGCGGTTGTGGCAGCTATACTGTGCATGTCAGTCATACTTGTGGCAGCTCGAGCCCAAAGGCAGCCAAGAAGAAACCATCCATGTATGGAACGAACGTCTGCAAACAAAAATGAAGCGGCTTAATTCATTCATCGTCAATGTTACATCTGGATAATGGAAGATTGGCACTCATACATCCATGTGACAAATAAACATGATGTTAGCTCAGCTGGTTAAAAATTTAAAGAATGAGAGGCATGGCAAAAAGTTCAACTCAGCTGGTGACCCAAAGGGATAGATCTAAAAGACAATGCAATTTGTATCTACTATATCATCGAAGTTGGGTTTCAACAGAAGATGAAGTCCTTTGTTACCTGGCTCTAAAGTCTAGCTATGAAAACTGGACCAATGTAACCAACGGCAATATGGCTGAAATATATAATGTGTAACATCATAGAAGTAGGGGATGATAATCCACACCAAACGAAGGAGACGTGAGAGATGTATAAAAAGTGCTAGTTGTAAAGAAAACCACAATTAGTTCCTGATAAGAAAGCTACAGTAAAGTACGAACTTTGAAAAAATATCCATAAAAAATATATAAAAGAACATTAGTGAGCTGATGCCCTGCGGGTATTGTTGTAGGTAAAACAGTTGTCGTCCAAATATGCTAAGCTTGTATGAATAAGCATAGCAGAGAAATGAGACCAGATTCCTTTATAACTATTCAATATCAGAAATAGAGCGGACATTAGCTGAAATATTTTTCTATCAATTCAAGATACTGATAAAAGAAATGTCAAGAACACATGCTTTAACAGATCTTTTTACTGTCGGCCAGCAGACAGAATTTTTCAGGCTTGTCACTTTGGCAAGATATATAGCGAGCTCCTCAAAATAACAGCTATCCAAGTCTCAAAAGGTTGATGGGTGATTAGTTAAATCCACATCGAGGCATGCACAAATATCCGGGGTAGTACAGAAGCACTGAACAGGACAAACAATAGTCCACGCGCTGAAAATAATAGATTTATTATACAATGAGATGAACAAACTATACTCCCATGCTCTGAAAACATATATAGTGAGATAGTACTTTACTGTTCTATTTTTCGGAAGACTAATATAAGATGTAATAGAGATGAACTGATATATAAAGTTGTAGCTGCAGGTGAGACAAAAGTGTGTACCTACATCCTGAGGAAGAGGCAAATGTGTCTCAAAAATTGGGAGTCCGGCCGTGGTCCGCCACTGCGCCGTTCCACTTTATCCGAATAGACCGGCCAGTCAAACTCCGACTACTTCGTCCAGCTCGCTGCCGCTGAAGAGGGCTTCTTCTACCTCACCAGTTCTGGAGTTTAGATGCGTCTATTGCATGTCGATTTGTGGCAACCAATCTACTGTTGGGTGATTATCACCAAATGAATCAGCATAGACACCCATCGCTAGACTAATCGAAAGGAAATAAGATACAGAAATCGAAAATCCAAATCTGACTCCTCAGATTTGGAGCCCGGGCTTCTCCCACACATTCAACGCAATCGATGGAGAGAAGATGGCGGCATGGCCAGCCACTTCTCCTGGCAGGGCACGGCGACGCGCTTAGGATCCGCTCCGCAACGGTAGATCGTCGGCATCCATGTGCCCCGCGGCAAGGCACGCAGAGGCGGTAGAAGGAGGAGAGGGTGAAGGCGCGTTGCACCGCGAGGCAGATGGCGGTGTCAGCAGATAAGGTCGCTGGGAGACGAAGATGGAGGGATAGAGAGAGAGAGAGAGAGAAAGAGTGGAGATGCACTTGGTGCGTGGTGGTGGAGTTTTATGGTTCATGATGAGGAGTAAAACCATGATGCATGGAAGAGGAACGCTAGACTCGTTCTTCAGTTATGGAAGGAGAAAGAGCAATCCTTTCGGTGACCAGGGACAGCAACACACGGACGAAAGAATAATATTGATCTTACCTTTAGCTCCTTGTGGGTTCGACACTCCATACTTATCACTTCCACCTTTGGGAATTGCTGCGATGATTCCCTGCCCTCACGGATTATCAAGAGGGCTTGAGCGGGACAAGAGATGCGAGGTTTTACCCAGGTTCGGCCCCTCGCGGTGGAGGTAAAAGCTTATATCCTGCTTCATTGATATTGATGATCATGATGCTCACAATTACAAGGGTGCTCTTTTGCTACCTCTATCTCGAGAGCTATTGACTTGTCTGTCTTAACCTTTACCATCTTGGGGTGCCCTTTCCCTCCTTATATAAGTTGGAGGGAAGGGTTACATGTGGAGTCCTAGTAGGATTAGGACTACTCTATTACAAGTGGAATTCTAGTCTTGCTTCCTTTATAAGGGAATATTCCTTATACCTTTCATCTTAAGCGGGCCTATCATAACATGAGCCGACCTACTGGGCCTTGGGCCTTGTCATCCATATGACCCGCAATCGGGGTCATTAGTGAGTCGCCAGTCTTCGGGCGGGTTACCGATGAAATGCCAAGTCCCAGCTTGGTCGTATATCCGGCCGGGTCATACCACGGGGTATATCCCCGACATTACCAGTCGGGCTAACAAGCCTTCATGAACAAAATAGAACGCACACGGTTAAGAACTAAATACAACACAGAGTTCGAACGATTTTTGTTTTTTTCGAATATTTCTTGAAAATTGCGAACAAATTTTTTAAAAGTGAACAATGTTTGAAAATCCAACAATTTCTTGCACAACTCAAACAAATTTTGAAATTTCATTTTTAAAGTGTATTTTTTATAGAGACAATTTTTGAATATCCTGAACATTTTCTGAATTTTGAGAACAAAATTTGGTAATGCCAACATTTATTGAAATTTTGAACAATTTTGTAGAAGCATGAACAATATTTAAAAGGGTTTTATCATTTATGCCACAACTTCTATTACTCAGTTTTGCCACTAGGAGTTTCAGCTGCTCAAAAGTGACATTGCTCAGTTAGGCGCATACTAAAAAATGCTACTAGACATCATTATTATCAGCTCAAAGCCTGCTTGCCAGGTTATATGACCAAAATACCCATGGACCAACATCTCGGGTCTCCCGCTATCTCACTACAATAAAAATATGGGTTCCACTTAATCCCCAACCGTGTTCTTATTTTCCTCTAAATTGTTTGCTTGCTTACTACTGATAAATGGGGCCTACACTTATCATTGTGAGATAAAAGAGAGCTGACACTTGGGTCTAGCGGTATTTTGGTCATATAACAGGGTCAATGTGCCTCACATGATGTCAAATGGCATTTTTGAGCAAACATCTGACATAACAATGACATTTTTAGGTGTCTAATGGCATTTTTGAGCAAACATCTCATAGAACGATGGCATTTTTGAGCAGTTGTGACTTCTAATGACAAAAATTGAGTAGTGGGACATGACTAATAGGATAAATAAATAGACCCTATTTGAAATTAGCGAATATTTTTTCGAACACGTGAAAATTTCTTAGGCATCTGAGAAAAAATTGAAAACCGTAAAATTTTAAAATTCCTAGATTTTTTTAAATCACCAAAAAGAAATAGCCGTGCGAGGGATCAAACCCTGTAACTCCCGTTGCTGACCACTCGTTGGTAACTACTTGAGCTAATAAGCTTCAGTGTCTAGTGGACTACAACAACAATCCCTCAGCGATCGGATTACTATAGCGACCTGATATTTTTCTCACTATTTCTTTTTCGTTTTTGTTTCTTTTTCATTCTTCGTGGACTACAAGAAAATTTTTAGCACCAACATTTAAAAAAATCAAACATTTTTTAGAACACCAATCATAAAAATACGAACAAAAAATTGGAACATTTTTATTTATTTACCCTAACATTTTTCGTATTTGTGTAGAAAAATTTGATAATATGTACACAGACGCTTTAAATATAACCGTCATCATGCCCTTTATTATGAAGGAGTATGGTTTAATCTCAATCATCAATGTGTTTAGAAGGTTGTACCATAGCATAAGTGATTAACGTAGATAGGTAAATCATGGACTAAACTACTATAATAGTTAAGCCTCTGCTGCAGCATACATGCAATTATCTAGTTCAAAACAAAAGATCCAACTCAAAAAAGTGCTTGATTGTTTTTGCAAAAAAGACCATAAAATGAACAAGAGACCATTCCGGGTCCTCAAGTACCGCCTCGCCATTGGATGTCCAAGCCGTCACCCGCCGCCACTCAAGCAGACACCAAAGACAAAGATTACCCTCTTTTCACAAAATGGAGAAGTAATCATATAACCAACATATGGATTATGATACGTCTCCAACGTATCTATATTTTTTGATTATTCCATGCTATTATATTATCTGTTTTGGATGTGTTATATGCATTATTATGCTATTTTATATTATTTTTGGGACTAACCTATTAACCTAGAGCCTAGTGCCAGTTTCTGTTTTTTTCTTTGTTTTTGATTTTCGCAGAAAAGGAATACTAAACGGAGTTCAAACGGAATGAAACCTTCGCGATGATTTTTCTTGGACCAGAAGACAACCAGAAGACTTGGAGATGAAGTCGGAGGAGCCACGAGGTGGCCACAAGGATGGAGGGTGCGCCCAGGGGGTAGGGCATGCCCCCACCCTTGTGGCCCCCCTATGACCCTCCGGACCTAATTTTTCCGCCTATATATTCTCAAATATCCCCAAACCATCAGAGGCATAGTTTTCAGTAAGGTAATCTCTGCAAGCACCGAAATTATCGGTAACAGATAGTTTTGTGATAAGGTAATTTGTAACGAGTAGAAAGTAATAAAAGTAAATAAGGTGCAGCAAGATGTCCCATCCTTTTTGTAGCAAGGAAAGCCTGGACAAACTCTTATATGAAGAAAAGCGCTCCCGAGGACACATGGGAATTATCGTCAAGCTAGTTTTCATCACGTTCATATGATTCGCGTTCGGTACTTTGATAATTTGATATGTGGGTGGACAAGTTCTTGGGTACTGTCCTTACTTGGAAAAGCATCCCACTTATGATTAACCCCTATTGCAAGCATCTGCAACTACAACAGAAGTATTAAGGTAAACCTAACCATAGCATGAAACATATGGATCCAAATCAGCCCCTTACGAAGCAACGCATAAACTAGGGTTTAAGCTTCTGTCACTCTAGCAACCCATCCTCTACTTATTACTTCCCAATGCCTTCCTCTAGGCCCAAATAATGGTGAAGTGTTATGTAGTCGACATTCACATAACACCACTAGAGGCTAGACAACATACATCTCATCAAAATATCGAACGAATGCCAAATTCACATGACTACTAATAGCAAGACTTCTCCCTTGTCCTCAGGAACAAACGTAACTACTCACAAAGCATAAACATGTTCATAATCAGAGGGGTATTAATATGCATATAGGATCTGAACATATGATCTTCCACCAATTAAACCAACTAGCATCAACTACAATGAGTAATTAACACTACTAGCAACCCACAGGTACCAATCTGAGGTTTGGATACAAAGATAGGATACAAGAGATGAACTAGGGTTTGAAATGAGATGATGCTGGTGAAGATGTTGATGGAGATTGACCCCCTCCCGATGAGAGGATCGTTGGTGATGATTTCCCCCTCCCGGAGGGAAGTTTCCCCGACAGAACAGCTCTGTCGGAGCCCTAGATTGGTCCTGCCAAGGTTCCGCCTCGTGGCGGCGGAGTTTTTTCCCAAAAGCTTGCTTGTGATTTTTTTCTCGACGAAAGACTCCATATAGCCAAAGATGGGCATCAGAGGGCCACCAGGGTGTGACGCCCTCGATTTGACCGTACACTAATTATACACGCAAATGTATATGATCAAGATCAAGGACTCACGAAAAGATATCACAACACAACTCTAGACACAAATTAATAACTCACGAGAAGATATCAGGCTCGAATACAAATGCTAGTCAGTGGAAGCAATAATATCTGAGTACAGACATAAGGTTAAACAAGATTGCCTTAAGAAGGCTAGCACAAACTGGGATACAAAACGAAAGGGGCGCAGACCTCCTGCCTGGGATCCTCCTAAACTACTCCTCGTCGTCGTCAGCGGTCTGCACATAGTAGTAGGCACCTCTAGTGTAGTAGGAGTCGTCATAGACGGTGGCGTCTAGATCCTAGACTCCAATGTCTGGTCGCAACAACCAGGTATAGAAAGGGCAAAAGGGGGGAGCAAAGCAACCGTGAGTACTCATCCAAAGTACTCGCAAGCAAGGAGCTACACTACATATGCATTGGTATCAATGAAAGGAATAGTATATGTCGACTGAACTGCAGTATGCCGGAATAAGAGAGGGATAGCTAGTCCTATCGAAGACTACGCTTCTGGCAACCTCCATCTTGAAGCAGTAGAAGAGAGTAGATGGTAAGTTAACCAAGTATCATCGCATAGCATAATCCTACCCGGCGATCCTCTCCTCGTCGTCCTGTGAGAGAGCGATCACCGGGTTGTATCTGGCACTTGGAAGGGTGTGTTTTATTAAGTATCCAGTTCTAGTTGTCATAAGGTCAAGGTACAACTCCGGGTCGTCCTTTTGCCGAGGTACACAACTATTCGAATAGATAAACTTCCCTGCAGGGGTGCACCACATTTCCCAACACGCTCGATCCCCTTTGACCGGACACACTTTCCTGGGTCATGCCCGACCTCGGAAGATCAACATGCCGTAGCCCTACCTAGGCACAACAGAGAGGTTAGCACGCCGGTCTAAAATCCTATGGCGCGGGGGTCTGGGCCCATCGCCCATTGCACACCTGCATGTTGCGTGGGCGGCCGGAAGCAGACCTAGCCCCCTTAAGACAAGAGTAGACTTACGGTCCAATCTGGCGTGCGCCGCTCAGTCGCTGATGTCACGAAGGCTTCGGCTAATACCACGACGTCGAGTGCCCATAACTGTTCCCGCGTAGTTGGTTAGTGCGTATAGGCCAGTGGCCAGACTCAGATCAAATACCCAGATCTCGTTAAGCGTGTTAACTGAATTAACCGCGGATGCCGACCAGGGCCAGACCTACCTCTCTCCTAGGTGGTCTCAACCTACCCTGTCGCTCCGCCACAAAGATCCACTCAAAGGGCCGTCGGGACAAACGTCCTTTCGGTCCCAATCTGTGAATCACTCGCGGGTACTCTACGAGCCGACCCCTGTTTAGTCACCACAACTATCATATATTATATATAAATATATTCCCGTGAGCACCTCGTGAGTGATCACGGCCCGATAGTATAGCATGGCAGACGGACAAGAATATAGGGCCACTAATGATAAACTAGCATCCTATACTAAGCATTTAGGATTGCAGGTAAGGTATCGACAACCGTAGCAACAATGACAGGCTATGCATCAGGATAGGATTAATAGAAAGCAGTAACATGCTACACTACTCTAATGCAAGCAGTAGAGAAGAGAATAGGCGATATCTGGTGATCAAGGATGGGGGAGGGCTTGCCTGTTGCTCTGGCAAGAAGGAGGGGTCATCTTCGATGTAGTTGATCACGGGGTATCGGCGGCGGTCTCGAGGTCTACCGAAAAGAAGTAATGAAGGGGGAACACAATAAATAACAAAGCAATCAAAGCATCACAAAGCATAACATGGCAATACACCGTGCTAGGGTTCACCTAACGTAGTACTAGGTGCTACTGGCGAAGGGGGGAAACATCCGGGAAAGTATTCTCGGTGTTTGACGTTTACAGGCAGATGAACCGAAGGGGGGAAGTTACGTGTTTGCTATGCTAGGGGTGTGTGGCGGACGAACAGGCTGCGTATCCGGATTCGTCTCGTCGTTCTGAGCAACTTTCATGTAGAAAACATTTTCATCTGAGCTACGGTTTATTTTCTATTAATTTTTAAAGTTTAAAACAAATTTTGGAATTATTATTAATTGAAATTTAAATAGTACTTTGCTATGCGTACACACTGAAGTGTACCCAACAGAGTTGTTAGAGGCTGACAGTGGGCCCTGTTGACTGCTGAGTCAGTAGTCAACAATCAGTTGTTGACTGGTCAAACTAACCAGGGTGGACCCACCTGTCATTGGTTGATATTTAACAATGTTTTTATTAGCTATTTTAGTTAAGGACTGTGCTAACGACCAGTCGACTGGTCGTTAGCGACAGATCCGCACGACTAGTTCCTACGTGATCGTTATCATCCCACGCTCGCTTTCACTGATTTTTTCCTTCTCTCAAAAATCGTAGATGGAAATAATAAATCGCTAGTGGTTTTTTTTGGTTTTTTGTTGCATAATATGAGAAGAAAATAAAAGTGCTTGAAAGAGGATTTGAACCCAAGTCTATGCAATAGCGGTTGAGCCTAATGACCAACTAAACCACCTTTTTGTTGTTGTCTATTGTAGACAAATAATTTTATTTGAACCTTTCTTATTTCTGCCATATCAAAAAAAAAGTTTGGCTTGGTAACTTTGGCATGACCAGCGTGATAACTATGGTATGAGCAACAAGATAAGGTTGGTAACTACAGTACGAGAAGGTTAAGGCATGGGGAAGTATGACAATTTAACACGGGAATTACTGGTGAAAATGTTTCAAAAACTTTTCCTCCTTGGATGAAAGATAACATGGTGTTTAAAACGTAAGATATTAGTTATCAAGTCTGCGATATCATGCTTTTTACACAGTAATTTCCGGGTGTATGTTTTTCAACAAATAAATCTGGTCAAAAATTATAGTGGCGTTTCTATGGGAGTTATCGATTTTGTATGTGTCTGTTACCATGCTATTTACATAGAAATTACGGGGGTTGCCCCCCCTCGCCACAGTCGCCACATTTATCAGGATCGGGTACATAAGTTATTAGGTCTATCATGTATGAGTTATCATGTTTTTTGCACAGAAGTTATCGTGGCATGTTTCAGCGACTTGCCCCACCCCCACCCTCGCCGACCAAGTTATCAGGACCGGGGTACATAAGTTATTTGGTCCGCCATGTTTGAGTTATCATGTTATTTGCACAGAAATTACCTTGGTATGTTTCAACGACTCCCCCCACCCCCACCCTCGCCGAAGTTATCGACAAAGTTTCTAGGACCGGGGCACATAAGTTATCGGGTCTATGAAATGTGACTTACCATGTTGTTCACACGAAAGTTACCGAAGGATATTTCATCCCCCCCCCCCCCGGGGGGGGGTCGGTAAAGTTAGCAGGAACTGGGTACATAAGTTATCAGGTCTGTGATGTGTGAGTTACCGCTATTCACAGAAAACACACCGGGGGGGGGGGGGGTTATATTTCATCAACTCTTTCTCCATTCTTTCCAAAGTTAACATGGCGTTCGTATGTACATGAGTTATCGAGAGTATGTTTAGAGCAAAAAAAATCTAGGGTCACAATTATCACGTTGTTCAATAAATTACCAGATGTATGCTTTTCAACAACTTTTTTCCCGGGTCAAGAAAGTTATCGCATCTAGGCTCGGTAAGTTATCAGGTCTGCTATATGTATATACCAAGTTATTTACACATGAGTTACCGAAGGTGTTTTTCAACAACAAAATAGCAGGCTCAAAAAGTTACCATGTTTCAGCTAATTAAGTTACCAGCTAAGCGCTGCGTATATTACCATGCTCAGGATAGATGGCAAGAACCACTAAATTTGGAGCAAATCTCGCCCAACCAGCAAATTATGATTTCATTTTGTCAAACTAGTTAACTCAACTAGAAACATGCATTAAACCAAGACAAACAACATTAGTTAGCGTGTTGGTCTGTGCGTGCTGAAACTTTCAAGGGGTTGTGGGCTTGAGTCCTAGTACTCGCAAATTATTTATTTTTCATTTTCTCCATCGAAACCAGCATCCACCAGAAACGGGATAAGTGGGAGGTGGAGATCACGGGCGGGATAAGCGGGATGTGGGAGATCACGTGATTAGCGGGAAACACTGGACGCAAGAAAGAACAAATCGGAAGGCGCGGTCAATCGTAGGATTCAGATCCAACGGCGCACGATTCGTGCGGATCTATTGCAAACTGACAGTCGGCAGAAATTTAGCATTCTCGTTTAGTTAATAGAGAGGGCCCACTTGTCATACACTTATTAAGGGGGGTTATTACATTACTCCAGATTAGTCACTGGACCCATTAACATAACATAGGAGGTTAGTTCCTAATTAAATCGGCGGGCCCACATGTGTGTGTGTGGGGGGGGGGGGGGGGGGGGGGGGGGGGACCGAGCGGCCAAAATGGACGCACGTGCGGTGGTGCACGCCGGCAACCACCTGACGCGGCGGCGTACACCGATCTCGTCGCTCCGGCGACCAAACGCCGCGTGGAGACGACCCACCGAACGGGCGCGGTGGCCCGCGTCGACTGGTGGCCGCGGTTTGAGCGGGAATGGACGGCAGGCGAGCCTACACGGGCGCGGAGCGCCGGTCGCAGCGACGGCAAGCGGGACGTGCAGGTGTGGGCTGCAGAGAGGTAACGGTAGTGGCAGTTTCCGACGGCCGCAACGAACAGCAGCAGCTATCGGTGCGCAGCAGTCCGAGCGCGAATGGGGCAGCGTCCGCGGGAGCGTGAGCAGAGGCGAACGGCAGGCTCGCAGCTAGGGAGCAGCGCGGAGGTGCCGGAGCACGGCGACGACGTTCTTGTGCGCGGACGAAGTGGTGGCCGGGTGCGGTGACCGCGGGGACAGAGGGGAATAGGGGTGGGCGCTCACGTTCGGAGCAGGGGATCGGGCGGCGAGGCTCGAGGTGGGCGACGGGCGGCTCCGGGCCGTTGGGGGCGGCGGCCTGCTAGCGGTCGCCGGTGACGGCGGGAGGCGGAGGACCGATGCACGCGAGGGAATCGGGCGCGGGGAGCTCCTCTCCCTAGCATGATGCGTGCGTGCGTGCGTGTGTGTGTGTGTGTTTGTGTTGTGGCGGCAGGTGAGGGAGACGAGGGAGAGGTGGGGATCGTGAGGAGAGTGGGGTGTTCGGTGGTTAGGTCACGACGAGGGAGGGGCCATATAGGCCAGGAGAGCCCCAGCTGGGCCGGCCAGGTGGGTCGAGGCCCACCTGGGCCGCGGTCCCTTTGCCCATTTTTTTAAATTTTTGTTTATACTTGTTTTCTTTTTCTTTTTAACCTCTACTATTTTATTTTTAGTTTCTTTTATTTATGTGTATAAATTACAAAACTGACACCTAAATAATATTACAAATGATGCCACTGTCACAAATTAAGTATGCACTCTAAATAAAGTAGTTTGCACCGGTTTACTATTTAAAGATCATTTAAATAGTTATTTTTCTACTGTTTAGCTATTTTAGTGCATTTAAATGTTTTATAAAAATGTGGTTTCTCCACCAATGTTACTTATGAATTATTTGTCACATTTATAACATTTTAGTTTGACTTTTGAAAACTTTAACTGTTTGACTTGTTTTTTTTAATTTGAAATTAGAACGGGATTTAATCATCGCAAGATTAACAACAGTGATCGTGGTGACGTGGCATCATTAGCGGAGGGTTACTGTAGCTTAACTATCTGGGTGTCACAATTCTCCTCCACTACAAGAAATCTCGTCCCGAGATTTTAAGGGGTGGAGTAAGGGGGAATATCTGGTTACGAAATTCTAACGAATCTTCTCGGTCTTGGTTGCTCTTCTCGAAGAGGCCGATCCATTACTTGAGGTCTTCATTTCTCTGCTTTCAGCTCATCATGATGAAGTCGACATCCTTTCTTCGGGAATTCCATCGTACTTATGAAAGAATAAAGGGTGGGTATTCCGGGGGAACGAACCTCTGCAAGGTTGACTATCTGGTCGATAATATCGGGAAAGGTGGCGGAAAGTAACTCTCGAATTGAAACTTAAGAAAACATCGAGAGAAAAGTAAGGAGGTATCATGGGAAGTTTCGAGCGGGCAGGCAATCGTTCGATGCCTGTTACAGGGTGTGAAAGGGATTCAAAGCAACGGAAATAAGTGTTGTGTCTGATACCAGAATTGATGATCTCTCAGAAGGTGGCTCAAGAATTACATACAAGGCCACGTGCGAGGAACAACCTTAGGAATAGGGGTGCGTACAGGAGAGTCAGGTTTCAATCCTGTGGAACTGTGGGTTATGGGCCCACCATGTGGGTTGAAAGTACAAAGGGCGCTGACATCTTGCACGGACATGACAGCAAGGCATGCCAGAGGATAACTTGTCAGTTATGTCGGCAACAACGTCGGTACCAAGGGAGAGGGACGAAGAGAACCATTTTCCTGCTCGTTAAATGAGGCGGACCAATAGGCAAAGTTCTCGTCCATCGGTGGTTACCGGAATGTCATCAACAATAGTAACATGGTCTTACTGACTAGGTTGTACACCAAGGTGTTTATATAAGCAGGAGAATATTACTGCTTAGATCATATAGACCACAAGAAATGTTAAACAAAACAATGGAAAGGAAAATGTGATTATCAGATTAAACAGAACAATGGAAGGAAAATGTGTTTAAACACATATTTCAGGGGTATATCCTTCCCGAGGACAAGCAGAGCTTGATATCCATGACAGGATAGAAAGTAGAAAACCATTTAGGTAAGGGCAGAGAATTTTCATGAAATTATCCAGACAACGATGTTTGGATAATTGATAAAGAAAATTTAACATTGTGCTTCAAATGTTCTTATTGATGTTTGAGTACCACAACACTACAAAAAAAATACACTTCATGATGATACGTGTTTGTCACAGTAGGTCGCATTTTCTGTCATGCATGTACATCCAGACGATTTTATGACAAAATCAAGATAGTCATACCTATGCTGTCGTAGAAGTGTTCCATGACATTACCAAAATTTGTTGGAAATATGCCCTAGAGGCAATAATAAAAGTATTATTATTATATTTCCTTGTTCATGATAATTGTCTTTTATTCATGCTATAACTGTATTATCCGGAAATCGTAATACACGTGTGAATACATAGACCACAATATGTCCCTAGTGAGCCTCTAGTTGACTAGCTCGTTGTGATCAACAGATAGTCATGGTTTCCTGGCTATGGACATTGGATGTCATTGATAACGGGATCACATCATTAGGAGAATGATGTGATGGACAAGACCCAATCCTAAGACTAGCACAAAAGATCGTGTAGTTCATTTGCTAGAGCTTTGCCAATGTAAGTATCTCTTCCTTTGACCATGAGATCGTGTAACTCCTGGATACCGTAGGAATGCTTTGGGTGTATCAAACGTCACAACGTAACTGGGTGACTATAAAGGTGCACTACAGGTATCTCCGAAAGTATCTATTGTTTTATGCGGATCGAGACTGGGATTTGTCACTCCGTGTAAACGGAGAGGTATCTCTGGCCCACTCGGTAGGACATCATCATATGCGCAATGTGACCAAGGAGTTGATCACGGGATGATGTGTTACGGAACGAGTAAAGTGACTTGCCGGTAACGAGATTGAACAAGGTATTGGATACCGACGATCGAATCTCGGGCAAGTAAAATACCGCTAGACAAAGGGAATTGTATATGGGATCGATTGAGTCCTTGACATCGTGGTTCATCCGATGAGATCATCGTGGAACATGTAGGAGCCAACATGGGTATCCAGATCCCGCTGTTGGTTATTGACCGGAGAACGTCTCGGTCATGTCTGCATGTCTCCCGAACCCGTAGGGTCTACACACTTAAGGTTCGATGACGCTAGGGTTATAAAGGAAGCTTGTATGTGGTAACCGAATGTTGTTCGGGGTCCCGGATGAGATCCCGGACGTCACGAGGAGTTCCGGAGTGGTCCGGAGGTAAAGATTTATATATAGGAAGTCCTGTTTCGGCCATCGGGACAAGTTTCGGGGTCATCGGTATTGTACCGGGACCACCGGAAGGGTCCCGGGGGCCCACCGGGTGGGGCCACCTGCCCCGGGGGGCCACATGGGCTGTGGGGGGTGCTCCTTGGCCTATATGGGCCAAGGGCACCAGCCCCTAGAGGCCCATGCGCCAAGATAAAGGAAAAAGGGGAGAGTCCTAAAGGGGGAAGGCACCTCCGAGGTGCCTTGAGGAGGATGGACTCCTCCCCCCCTCCTTAGCCGCACCCCTTTCTTGGAGTAGGGGGCAAGGCTGCGCCTCCCCCTTCTCCCCTGCCCCTATATATAGTGGAGGGGAGGGAGGGCATCCACACCTGAGCCCTTGGCGCCTCCCTCCCTCCCGTGACACCTCCTCCTCTCCCGTAGGTGCTTGGCGAAGCCCTGCAGGATTGCCACGCTCCTACATCACCACCACGCCGTTGTGCTGCTGCTGGATGGAGTCTTCCTCAACCTCTCCCTCTCTCCTTGCTGGATCAAGGCGTGGGAGACGTCACCGGGCTGTACATGTGTTGAACGCGGAGGTGCCGTCCGTTCGGCACTTGATCATCGGTGATCTGAATCACGACGAGTACGACTCCATCAACCCCGTTCACTTGAACGCTTCCGCTTAGCGATCTACAAGGGTATGTAGATGCACTCCCCTTTCTACTCGTTGCTGGTCTCTCCATAGATAGATCTTGGTGTTCGTAAGAAATTTTTTGAATTTCTGCTACGTTCCCCAACAGTGGCATCATGAGCTAGGTCTATTGCGTAGATTCTTTGCACGAGTAGAACACAAAGTAGTTGTGGGCGTTGATGTTGTTCAATATGCTTACCGTTACTAGTCCAATCTTGTTTCGACGGTATTGTGGGATGAAGCGGCCCGGACCGACCTTACACGTACTCTTACGTGAGACAGGTTCCACCGATTGACATGCACTTGGTGCATAAGGTGGCTAGCGGGTGCCAGTCTCTCCCACTTTAGTCGGAACGGATTCGATGAAAAGGGTCCTTATGAAGGGTAAATAGCAATTGGCATATCACGTTGTGGTTTTGCGTAGGTAAGAAACGTTCTTGCTAGAACCCATAGCAGCCACGTAAAACATGCAAACAACAATTAGAGGACGTCTAACTTGTTTTTGCAGGGTATGCTATGTGATGTGATATGGCCAAGAAGAATGTGATGAATGATATGTGATGTATGAGATTGATCATGTTCTTGTAATAGGATTCACGACTTGCATGTCGATGAGTATGACAACCGGCAGGAGCCATAGGAGTTGTCTTTATTTTTTGTATGACCTGCGTGTCATTGAAGAACGCCATGTAACTTACTTTACTTTATTGCTAAACGCGTTAGCCATAGAAGTAGAAGTAGTCGTTGGCGTGACAACTTCATGAAGACACGATGATGGAGATCATGATGATGGAGATCATGGTGTCATGCCGGTGACGATGATGATCATGGAGCCCCGAAGATGAAGATCAAAAGGAGCAAATTGATATTGGCCATATCATGGAGCCCCGAAGATGAAACTTTCAAGGGGTTGTGGGCTTGAGTCCTAGTACTCGCAAATTATTTATTTTTCATTTTCTCCATCGAAACCAGCATCCACCAGAAACGGGATAAGTGGGAGGTGGAGATCACGGGCGGGATAAGCGGGATGTGGGAGATCACGTGATTAGCGGGAAACACTGGACGCAAGAAAGAACAAATCGGAAGGCGCGGTCAATCATAGGATTCAGATCCAACGGCGCACGATTCGTGCGGATCTATTGCAAACTGACAGTCGGCAGAAATTTAGCATTCTTGTTTAGTTAATAGAGAGGGCCCACTTGTCATACACTTATTAAGGGGGGTTATTACATTACTCCAGATTAGTCACTGGACCCATTAACATAACATAGGAGGTTAGTTCCTAATTAAATCGGCGGGCCCACATGTGTGTGTGTGTGTGGGGGGGGGACCGAGCGGCCAAAATGGACGCACGTGCGGTGGTGCACGCCGGCAACCACCTGACGCGGCGACGTACACCGATCTCGTCGCTCCGGCGACCAAACGCCGCGTGGAGACGACCCACCGAACGGGCGCGGTGGCCCGCGTCGACTGGTGGCCGCGGTTTGAGCGGGAATGGACGGCAGGCGAGCCTACACGGGCGCGGAGCGCCGGTCGCAGCGACGGCAAGCGGGACGTGCAGGTGTGGGCTGCAGAGAGGTAACGGTAGTGGCAGTTTCCGACGGCCGCAACGAACAGCAGCAGCTACCGGTGCGCAGTAGTCCGAGCACGAACGGGGCAGCGTCCGCGGGAGCGTGAGCAGAGGCGAACGGCAGGCTCGCAGCTAGGGAGCAGCGCGGAGGTGCCGGAGCACGGCGACGACGTTCTTGTGCGCGGACGAAGTGGTGGCCGGGTGCGGTGACCGCGGGGACAGAGGGGAATAGGGGTGGGCGCTCACGTTCGGAGCAGGGGATCGGGCGGCGAGGCTCGAGGTGGGCGACGGGCGGCTCCGGGCCGTTGGGGGCGGCGGCCTGCTAGCGGTCGCCGGTGACGGCGGGAGGCGGAGGACCGATGCACGCGAGGGAATCGGGCGCGGGGAGCTCCTCTCCCTAGCATGATGCGTGCGTGCGTGTGCGTGTGTGTGTGTGTGTTTGTGTTGTGGCGGCAGGTGAGGGAGACGAGGGGAGAGGTGGGGATCGTGAGGAGAGTGGGGTGTTCGGTGGTTAGGTCACGACGAGGGAGGGGCCATATAGGCCAGGAGAGCCCCAGCTGGGCCGGCCAGGTGGGTCGAGGCCCACCTGGGCCGCGGTCCCTTTGCCCATTTTTTTAAATTTTTGTTTATACTTGTTTTCTTTTTCTTTTTAACCTCTACTATTTTATTTTTAGTTTCTTTTTATTTATGTTTATAAATTACAAAACTGACACCTAAATAATATTACAAATGATGCCACTGTCACAAATTAAGTATGCACTCTAAATAAAGTAGTTTGCACCGGTTTACTATTTAAAGATCATTTAAATAGTTATTTTTCTACTGTTTAGCTATTTTAGTGCATTTAAATGTTTTATAAAAATGTGGTTTCTCCACCAATGTTACTTATGAATTATTTGTCACATTTATAACATTTTAGTTTTGACTTTTGAAAACTTTAACTGTTTGACTTGTTTTTTTTAATTTGAAATTAGAACGGGATTTAATCATCGCAAGATTAACAACAGTGATCGTGGTGACGTGGCATCATTAGCGGAGGGTTACTGTAGCTTAACTATCTGGGTGTCACAATTCTCCTCCACTACAAGAAATCTCGTCCCGAGATTTTAAGGGGTGGAGTAAGGGGGAATATCTGGTTACGAAATTCTAACGAATCTTCTCGGTCTTGGTTGCTCTTCTCGAAGAGGCCGATCCATTACTTGAGGTCTTCATTTCTCTGCTTTCATCTCATCATGATGAAGTCGACATCCTTTCTTCGGGAATTCCATCGTACTTATGAAAGAATAAAGGGTGGGTATTCCGGGGGAACGAACCTCTGCAAGGTTGACTATCTGGTCGATAATATCGGGAAAGGTGGCGGAAAGTAACTCTCGAATTGAAACTTAAGAAAACATCGAGAGAAAAGTAAGGAGGTATCATGGGAAGTTTCGAGCGGGCAGGCAATCGTTCGATGCCTGTTACAGGGTGTGAAAGGGATTCAAAGCAACGGAAATAAGTGTTGTGTCTGATACCAGAATTGATGATCTCTCGGAAGGTGGCTCAAGAATTACATACAAGGCCACGTGCGAGGAACAACCTTAGGAATAGGGGTGCGTACAGGAGAGTCAGGTTTCAATCCTGTGGAACTGTGTGTTATGGGCCCACCATGTGGGTTGAAAGTACAAAGGGTGCTGACATCTTGCACGGACATGACAGCAAGGCATGCCAGAGGATAACTTGTCAGTTATGTCGGCAACAACGTCGGTACCAAGGGAGAGGGACGAAGAGAACCATTTTCCTGCTCGTTAAATGAGGCGGACCAATAGGCAAAGTTCTCGTCCATCGGTGGTTACCGGAATGTCATCAACAATAGTAACATGGTCTTACTGACTAGGTTGTACACCAAGGTGTTTATATAAGCAGGAGAATATTACTGCTTAGATCATATAGACCACAAGAAATGTTAAACAAAACAATGGAAAGGAAAATGTGATTATCAGATTAAACAGAACAATGGAAGGAAAATGTGTTTAAACACATATTTCAGGGGTATATCCTTCCCGAGGACAAGCAGAGCTTGATATCCATGACAGGATAGAAAGTAGAAAACCATTTAGGTAAGGGCAAAGAATTTTCATGAAATTATCCAGACAACGATGTTTGGATAATTGATAAAGAAAATTTAACATTGTGCTTCAAATGTTCTTATTGATGTTTGAGTACCACAACACTACAAAAAAAATACACTTCGTGATGATACGTGTTTGTCACAGTAGGTCGCATTTTCTGTCATGCATGTACATCCATGACGATTTTATGACAAAATCAAGATAGTCATACCTATGCTGTCGTAGAAGTGTTCCATGACATTACCAAAATTTGTTGGAAATATGCCCTAGAGGCAATAATAAAAGTATTATTATTATATTTCCTTGTTCATGATAATTGTCTTTTATTCATGCTATAACTGTATTATCCGGAAATCGTAATACACGTGTGAATACATAGACCACAATATGTCCCTAGTGAGCCTCTAGTTGACTAGCTCGTTGTGATCAACAGATAGTCATGGTTTCCTGGCTATGGACATTGGATGTCGTTGATAACGGGATCACATCATTAGGAGAATGATGTGATGGACAAGACCCAATCCTAAGACTAGCACAAAAGATCGTGTAGTTCATTTGCTAGAGCTTTGCCAATGTAAGTATCTCTTCCTTTGACCATGAGATCGTGTAACTCCTGGATACCGTAGGAATGCTTTGGGTGTATCAAACGTCACAACGTAACTGGGTGACTATAAAGGTGCACTACAGGTATCTCCGAAAGTATCTATTGTTTTATGCGGATCGAGACTGGGATTTGTCACTCCGTGTAAACGGAGAGGTATCTCTGGGCCCACTCGGTAGGACATCATCATATGCGCAATGTGACCAAGGAGTTTATCACGGGATGATGTGTTACGGAACGAGTAAAGTGACTTGCCGGTAACGAGATTGAACAAGGTATTGGATACCGACGATCGAATCTCGGGCAAGTAAAATACCGCTAGACAAAGGGAATTGTATATGGGATCGATTGAGTCCTTGACATCGTGGTTCATCCGATGAGATCATCGTGGAACATGTAGGAGCCAACATGGGTATCCAGATCCCGCTGTTGGTTATTGACCGGAGAACGTCTCGGTCATGTCTGCATTTCTCCCGAACCCGTAGGGTCTACACACTTAAGGTTCGATGACGCTAGGGTTATAAAGGAAGCTTGTATGTGGTAACCGAATGTTGTTCGGGGTCCCGGATGAGATCCCGGACGTCACGAGGAGTTCCAGAATGGTCCGGAGGTAAAGGTTTATATATAGGAAGTCCTGTTTCGGCCATCGGGACAAGTTTCGGGGTCATCGGTATTGTACCGGGACCACCGGAAGGGTCCCGGGGGCCCACCGGGTGGGGCCACCTGCCCCGGGGGGCCACATGGGCTGTGGGGGGTGCGCCTTGGCCTACATGGGCCAAGGGCACCAGCCCCTAGAGGCCCATGCGCCAAGATAAAGGAAAAAGGGGAGAGTCCTAAAGGGGGAAGGCACCTCCGAGGTGCCTTGGGGAGGATGGACTCCTCCCCCCCTCCTTAGCCGCACCCCTTTCTTGGAGTAGGGGGCAAGGCTGCGCCTCCCCCTTCTCCCCTGCCCCTATATATAGTGGAGGGGAGGGAGGGCATCCACACCTGAGCCCTTGGCGCCTCCCTCCCTCCCGTGACACCTCCTCCTCTCCCGTAGGTGCTTGGCGAAGCCCTGCAGGATTGCCACGCTCCTCCATCACCACCACGCCGTTGTGCTGCTGCTGGATGGAGTCTTCCTCAACCTCTCCCTCTCTCCTTGCTGGATCAAGGCGTGGAAGACGTCACCGGGCTGTACGTGTGTTGAACGCAGAGGTGCCGTCCGTTCGGCACTTGATCATCGGTGATCTGAATCACGACGAGTACGACTCCATCAACCCCGTTCACTTGAACGCTTCCGCTTAGCGATCTACAAGGGTATGTAGATGCACTCCCCTTTCTACTCGTTGCTGGTCTCTCCATAGATAGATCTTGGTGTTCGTAAGAAAATTTTTGAATTTCTGCTACGTTCCCCAACAGTGGCATCATGAGCTAGGTCTATTGCATAGATTCTTTGCACGAGTAGAACACAAAGTAGTTGTGGGCGTTGATGTTGTTCAATATGCTTACCGTTACTAGTCCAATCTTGTTTCGACGGTATTGTGGGATGAAGCGGCCCGGACCGACCTTACACGTACTCTTACGTGAGACAGGTTCCACCGATTGACATGCACTTGGTGCATAAGGTGGCTAGCGGGTGCCAGTCTCTCCCACTTTAGTCGGAACGGATTCGATGAAAAGGGTCCTTATGAAGGGTAAATAGCAATTGGCATATCACGTTGTGGTTTTGCGTAGGTAAGAAACGTTCTTGCTAGAACCCATAGCAGCCACGTAAAACATGCAAACAACAATTAGAGGACGTCTAACTTGTTTTTGCAGGGTATGCTATGTGATGTGATATGGCCAAGAAGAATGTGATGAATGATATGTGATGTATGAGATTGATCATGTTCTTGTAATAGGATTCACGACTTGCATGTCGATGAGTATGACAACCGGCAGGAGCCATAGGAGTTGTCTTTATTTTTTGTATGACCTGCGTGTCATTGAAGAACGCCATGTAACTTACTTTACTTTATTGCTAAACGCGTTAGCCATAGAAGTAGAAGTAGTCGTTGGCGTGACAACTTCATGAAGACACGATGATGGAGATCATGGTGTCATGCCGGTGACGATGATGATCATGGAGCCCCGAAGATGAAGATCAAAAGGAGCAAAATGATATTGGCCATATCATGAAGCCCCGAAGATGAAACTTTCAAGGGGTTGTGGGCTTGAGTCCTAGTACTCGCAAATTATTTATTTTTCATTTTCTCCATCGAAACCAGCATCCACCAGAAACGGGATAAGTGGGAGGTGGAGATCACGGGCGGGATAAGCGGGATGTGGGAGATCACGTGATTAGCGGGAAACACTGGACGCAAGAAAGAACAAATCGGAAGGCGCGGTCAATCATAGGATTCAGATCCAACGACGCACGATTCGTGCGGATCTATTGCAAACTGACAGTCGGCAGAAATTTAGCATTCTCGTTTAGTTAATAGAGAGGGCCCACTTGTCATACACTTATTAAGGGGGGTTATTACATTACTCCAGATTAGTCACTGGACCCATTAACATAACATAGGAGGTTAGTTCCTAATTAAATCGGCGGGCCCACATGTGTGTGTGTGTGTGTGGGGGGGGGACCGAGCGGCCAAAATGGACGCACGTGCGGTGGTGCACGCCGGCAACCACCTGACGCGGCGACGTACACCGATCTCGTCGCTCCGGCGACCAAACGCCGTGTGGAGACGACCCACCGAACGGGCGCGGTGGCCCGCGTCGACTGGTGGCCGCGGTTTGAGCGGGAATGGACGGCAGGCGAGCCTACACGGGCGCGGAGCGCCGGTCGCAGCGACGGCAAGCGGGACGTGCAGGTGTGGGCTGCAGAGAGGTAACGGTAGTGGCAGTTTCCGACGGCCGCAACGAACAGCAGCAGCTACCGGTGCGCAGTAGTCCGAGCGCGAACGGGGCAGCGTCCGCGGGAGCGTGAGCAGAGGCGAACGGCAGGCTCGCAGCTAGGGAGCAGCGCGGAGGTGCCGGAGCACGGCGACGACGTTCTTGTGCGCGGACGAAGTGGTGGCCGGGTGCGGTGACCGCGGGGACAGAGGGGAATAGGGGTGGGCGCTCACGTTCGGAGCAGGGGATCGGCGGCGAGGCTCGAGGTGGGCGACGGGCGGCTCCGGGCCGTTGGGGGCGGCGGCCTGCTAGCGGTCGCCGGTGACGGCGGGAGGCGGAGGACCGATGCACGCGAGGGAATCGGGCGCGGGGAGCTCCTCTCCCTAGCATGATGCGTGCGTGCGTGCGTGTGTGTGTGTGTGTTTGTGTTGTGGCGG
Source organism: Triticum aestivum (assembly GCF_018294505.1). Lineage (NCBI taxonomy): Eukaryota > Viridiplantae > Streptophyta > Magnoliopsida > Poales > Poaceae > Triticum > Triticum aestivum. The sequence continues at coordinate 21,936,448 of NC_057806.1, forward strand.
CAGGTGAGGGAGACGAGGGGAGAGGTGGGGATCGTGAGGAGAGTGGGGTGTTCGGTGGTTAGGTCACGACGAGGGAGGGGCCATATAGGCCAGGAGAGCCCCAGCTGGGCCGGCCAGGTGGGTCGAGGCCCACCTGGGCCGCGGTCCCTTTGCCCATTTTTTTAAATTTTTGTTTATACTTGTTTTCTTTTCTTTTTAACCTCTACTATTTTATTTTTAGTTTCTTTTTATTTATGTTTATAAATTACAAAACTGACACCTAAATAATATTACAAATGATGCCACTGTCACAAATTAAGTATGCACTCTAAATAAAGTAGTTTGCACCGGTTTACTATTTAAAGATCATTTAAATAGTTATTTTTCTACTGTTTAGCTATTTTAGTGCATTTAAATGTTTTATAAAAATGTGGTTTCTCCACCAATGTTACTTATGAATTATTTGTCACATTTATAACATTTTAGTTTTGACTTTTGAAAACTTTAACTGTTTGACTTGTTTTTTTTAATTTGAAATTAGAACGGGATTTAATCATCGCAAGATTAACAACAGTGATCGTGGTGACGTGGCATCATTAGCGGAGGGTTACTGTAGCTTAACTATCTGGGTGTCACAATTCTCCTCCACTACAAGAAATCTTGTCCCGAGATTTTAAGGGGTGGAGTAAGGGGGAATATCTGGTTACGAAATTCTAACGAATCTTCTCGGTCTTGGTTGCTCTTCTCGAAGAGGCCGATCCATTACTTGAGGTCTTCATTTCTCTGCTTTCAGCTCATCATGATGAAGTCGACATCCTTTCTTCGGGAATTCCATCGTACTTATGAAAGAATAAAGGGTGGGTATTCCGGGGGAACGAACCTCTGCAAGGTTGACTATCTGGTCGATAATATCGGGAAAGGTGGCGGAAAGTAACTCTCGAATTGAAACTTAAGAAAACATCGAGAGAAAAGTAAGGAGGTATCATGGGAAGTTTCGAGCGGGCAGGCAATCGTTCGATGCCTGTTACAGGGTGTGAAAGGGATTCAAAGCAACGGAAATAAGTGTTGTGTCTGATACCAGAATTGATGATCTCTCGGAAGGTGGCTCAAGAATTACATACAAGGCAACGTGCGAGGAACAACCTTAGGAATAGGGGTGCGTACAGGAGAGTCAGGTTTCAATCCTGTGGAACTGTGGGTTATGGGCCCACCATGTGGGTTGAAAGTACAAAGGGCGCTGACATCTTGCACGGACATGACAGCAAGGCATGCCAGAGGATAACTTGTCAGTTATGTCGGCAACAACGTCGGTACCAAGGGAGAGGGACGAAGAGAACCATTTTCCTGCTCGTTAAATGAGGCGGACCAATAGGCAAAGTTCTCGTCCATCGGTGGTTACCGGAATGTCATCAACAATAGTAACATGGTCTTACTGACTAGGTTGTACACCAAGGTGTTTATATAAGCAGGAGAATATTACTGCTTAGATCATATAGACCACAAGAAATGTTAAACAAAACAATGGAAAGGAAAATGTGATTATCAGATTAAACAGAACAATGGAAGGAAAAATGTGTTTAAACACATATTTCAGGGGTATATCCTTCCCGAGGACAAGCAGAGCTTGATATCCATGACAGGATAGAAAGTAGAAAACCATTTAGGTAAGGGCAGAGAATTTTCATGAAATTATCCAGACAACGATGTTTGGATAATTGATAAAGAAAATTTAACATTGTGCTTCAAATGTTCTTATTGATGTTTGAGTACCACAACACTACAAAAAAAATACACTTCATGATGATACGTGTTTGTCACAGTAGGTCGCATTTTCTGTCATGCATGTACATCCATGACGATTTTATGACAAAATCAAGATAGTCATACCTATGCTATCGTAGAAGTGTTCCATGACATTACCAAAATTTGTTGGAAATATGCCCTAGAGGCAATAATAAAAGTATTATTATTATATTTCCTTGTTCATGATAATTGTCTTTTATTCATGCTATAACTGTATTATCCGGAAATCGTAATACACGTGTGAATACATAGACCACAATATGTCCCTAGTGAGCCTCTAGTTGACTAGCTCGTTGTGATCAACAGATAGTCATGGTTTCCTGGCTATGGACATTGGATGTCGTTGATAACGGGATCACATCATTAGGAGAATGATGTGATGGACAAGACCCAATCCTAAGACTAGCACAAAAGATCGTGTAGTTCATTTGCTAGAGCTTTGCCAATGTCAAGTATCTCTTCCTTTGACCATGAGATCGTGTAACTCCTGGATACCGTAGGAGTGCTTTGGGTGTATCAAACGTCACAACGTAACTGGGTGACTATAAAGGTGCACTACAGGTATCTCCGAAAGTATCTATTGTTTTATGCGGATCGAGACTGGGATTTGTCACTCCGTGTAAACGGAGAGGTATCTCTGGGCCCACTCGGTAGGACATCATCATATGCGCAATGTGACCAAGGAGTTGATCACGGGATGATGTGTTACGGAACGAGTAAAGTGACTTGCCGGTAACGAGATTGAACAAGGTATTGGATACCGACGATCGAATCTCGGGCAAGTAAAATACCGCTAGACAAAGGGAATTGTATACGGGATCGATTGAGTCCTTGACATCGTGGTTCATCCGATGAGATCATCGTGGAACATGTGGGAGCCAACATGGGTATCCAGATCCCGCTGTTGGTTATTGACCGGAGAACGTCTCGGTCATGTCTGCATGTCTCCCGAACCCGTAGGGTCTACACACTTAAGGTTCGATGACGCTAGGGTTATAAAGGAAGCTTGTATGTGGTTACCGAATGTTGTTCGGAGTCCCGGATGAGATCCCGGACGTCACGAGGAGTTCCGGAATGGTCCGGAGGTAAAGATTTATATATAGGAAGTCCTGTTTCGGCCATCGGGACAAGTTTCGGGGTCATCGGTATTGTACCGGGACCACCGGAAGGGTCCCGGGGGCCCACCGGGTGGGGCCACCTGCCCCGGGGGGCCACATGGGCTGTAGGGGGTGCGCCTTGGCCTACATGGGCCAAGGGCACCAGCCCCTAGAGGCCCATGCGCCAAGATAAAGGAAAAAGGGGAGAGTCCTAAAGGGGGAAGGCACCTCCGAGGTGCCTTGGGGAGGATGGACTCCTCCCCCCCTCCTTAGCCGCACCCCTTTCTTGGAGTAGGGGGCAAGGCTGCGCCTCCCCCTTCTCCCCTGCCCCTATATATAGTGGAGGGGAGGGAGGGCATCCACACCTGAGCCCTTGGCGCCTCCCTCCCTCCCGTGACACCTCCTCCTCTCCCGTAGGTGCTTGGCGAAGCCCTGCAGGATTGCCACGCTCCTCCATCACCACCACGCCGTTGTGCTGCTGCTGGATGGAGTCTTCCTCAACCTCTCCCTCTCTCCTTGCTGGATCAAGGCGTGGGAGACGTCACCGGGCTGTACGTGTGTTGAACGCGGAGGTGCCGTCCGTTCGGCACTTGATCATCGGTGATCTGAATCACGACGAGTACGACTCCATCAACCCCGTTCACTTGAACGCTTCCGCTTAGCGATCTACAAGGGTATGTAGATGCACTCCCCTTTCTACTCGTTGCTGGTCTCTCCATAGATAGATCTTGGTGTTACGTAGGAAAATTTTTGAATTTCTGCTACGTTCCCCAACAGTGGCATCATGAGCTAGGTCTATTGCGTAGATTCTTTGCACGAGTAGAACACAAAGTAGTTGTGGGCGTTGATGTTGTTCAATATGCTTACCGTTACTAGTCCAATCTTGTTTCGACGGTATTGTGGGATGAAGCGGCCCGGACCGACCTTACACGTACTCTTACGTGAGACAGGTTCCACCGATTGACATGCACTTGGTGCATAAGGTGGCTAGCGGGTGCCAGTCTCTCCCACTTTAGTCGGAACGGATTCGATGAAAAGGGTCCTTATGAAGGGTAAATAGCAATTGGCATATCACGTTGTGGTTTTGCGTAGGTAAGAAACGTTCTTGCTAGAAACCCATAGCAGCCACGTAAAACATGCAAACAACAATTAGAGGACGTCTAACTTGTTTTTGCAGGGTATGCTATGTGATGTGATATGGCCAAGAAGAATGTGATGAATGATATGTGATGTATGAGATTGATCATGTTCTTGTAATAGGATTCACGACTTGCATGTCGATGAGTATGACAACCGGCAGGAGCCATAGGAGTTGTCTTTATTTTTTGTATGACCTGCGTGTCATTGAAGAACGCCATGTAACTTACTTTACTTTATTGCTAAACGCGTTAGCCATAGAAGTAGAAGTAGTCGTTGGCGTGACAACTTCATGAAGACACGATGATGGAGATCATGATGATGGAGATCATGGTGTCATGCCGGTGACGATGATGATCATGGAGCCCCGAAGATGAAGATCAAAAGGAGCAAAATGATATTGGCCATATCATGTCACTATTTGATTGCATGTGATGTTTATCATGTTTATGCATCTTGTTTACTTAGGACGACGGTAGTAAATAAGATGATCCCTTACAAAATTTCAAGAAGTGTTCTCCCCTAACTGTGCACCGTTGCTACAGTTCGTCGCTTCTAAGCACCACGTGATGATCGGGTGTGATGGATTCTTACGTTCACATACAACGGGTGTAAGACAGTTTTACACAGCGAAAACACTTAGGGTTAACTTGACGAGCCTAGCATGTGCAGACATGGCCTCGGAACACGGAGACCGAAAGGTCGAGCATGAGTCGTATAGTAGATACGATCAACATGAAGATGTTCACCGATGATAACTAGTCCGTCTCACGTGATGATCGGACACGGCCTAGTTGACTCGGATCATGTGATCACTTAGATGACCAGAGGGATGTCTATCTGAGTGGGAGTTCATGAGATGAACTTAATTATCTTGAACATAGTCAAAAGACCTTTTGCAAATTATGTCGTAGCTCGCGCTATAGTTCTACTGTTTAGATATGTTCCTAGAGAAAATTATAGTTGAAAGTTGATAGTAGCGATTATGCGATCAGTAGAAAGCTTATGTCCTTAATGCACCGCTTAGTGTGCTGAACCCCAAACGTCGTTTGTGGATGTTTCAAACATCAAACATACACGTTTTGATAACTACGTGATAGTTCAGTTAAATGGTTTAAGTAGAGGCACCAAAGACGTTTTCGAAACGTCGCGGAACATATGAGATGTTTCGAGGGCTGAAATTAGGATTTCAGGCTCGTGCCCACGTCAAGAGGTTTGAGACCTCCGACGATTTTTCTTAGCCTGCAAACTAAGGAGAGAAGCTCAATTGTTGAGCTTGTGCTCAGATTGTCTGAGTACAACAATCACTTGAATCAAGTGGGAGTTGATCTTCCAGATGAAATAGTGATAGTTTCTCCGAAGTCATTACCACCAAGCTGCTAGAGCTTCGTGATGAACTATAACATATCAGGGATAGATATGATGATCCTTGAAATATTCGCGTTGTTTGACACCGCGAAAGTAGAAATCAAGAAGGAGCATCAATTGTTGATGGTTGATGAAACCACTAGTTTCAAGAAGGGCAAGGGAAAGAAGGGATACTTCATGAAACGGCAAATCAGCTGCTGCTCAAGTGAAGAAACCCAAGGTTGAACCCAAACCCGAGACTAAGTGCTTCTGTAATAAGGGGAACAACCACTGGAGCAGCATTACCCTAGATACTTGGTAGATGAGAAGGCTGGCAAGGTCGATAGAAGTATATTGGATATACATTATGTTAATGTGTACTTTACTAGTACTCCTAGTAGCACCAGGGTATTAGATACCGGTTCGGTTGCTAAGTGTTAGTAACTCGAAATAAAAGCTACGGAATAAAACGGAGACTGGCTAAAGGTGAGCTGACGATATGTGTTGGAAGTGTTTCCAAGTTTGATGTGATCTAACATCGCACGCTCCCTCTACCATCAAGATTAGTATTAAACCTGAATAAGTGCTCTTGCACCTAAAGGAATGGTTTATTGAATCTTGATCGTAGGGATACACATTTTCATGCCAAAAGATATAAGATAGTAATGATAGTACCACTTACTTGTGGCACTGCCATGTAAGTCATAATGGTATAAAACGCATGAAGAAGCTCCATGTTGATGGATCTTTGGACTCACTCATTTTTGAAAAGTTTGAGACATGCGAACCATGTCTATTGGTGTATGTGCATGAAGAAACTCCATGCAAATGGACCGTTCGGACTCACTTGATTTTGAATCACTTGAGATATGCAAATCATACCACATAGGCAAGATGACTGAAAAGCCTCGGTTTCAATAAGATGGAACAAGATAGCAACTTGTTGGAAGTAACACATTTTGATGTGTGCAGTCCAATAAGTGCTGAGGCATGCAGTGAATATCGTTATGTTCTTACTTCACAGATGATTCGAGTAGATGTTGAGAATATTTACTTGATGAAACACAAGTCTGAATTATTGAATGGTTCAAGTAATTTCAGAGTGAAGTAGAAGATCATTGTGACAAGAGGATAAAATGTCTATGATATGATCATAGAGATGAATATCTGAGTTACGAGTTTTGGCACACAATTAAGACATTGTGGAAATTGTTTCGCAATTAATACCGCCTGGAACACCATAGTGTGATGGTGTGTCCGAACATCATAGTTGCACCCTATTGGATATGGTGCGTACCATGATGTCTCTTATCGAATTACCACTATCGTTCATGGGTTAGGCATTAGAGACAACCACATTCACTTTAAATAGGGCACCACGTAATTCCGTTGAGATGACACCGTATGAATTATGGTTTAGAGAAACCTAAGTTGTCGTTTCTTAAAAGTTTGGGGCTGCGACGCTTATATGAAAAAGTTTCAGGTTGATAAGCTCGAACCCAAAGCGGATAAAATGCATCTTCATAGGAAACCCAAAACAGTTGGGTATACCTCCTAATTCAGATCCGAAAGCAATATGGATTGTTTCTAGAATCGGGTCCTTTCTCGAGGAAAAGTTTCTCTCGAAAGAATTGAGTGGGAGGATGGTGGAAACTTGATGAGGTTATTGAACCGTCTCTTCAACTAGTGTGTGGCAGGGCACAGGAAGTTGTTCCTGTGGCACCTACACCAATTGAAGTGGAAGCTTATGATAGTGATCATGAAGCTTCGGATCAAGTCACTACCGAACCTCGTAGGACGACAAGGACACGTACTACTTCGGAGTGGTAAGGTGATCCTGTCTTAAAGGTCATGTTGCTAGACAACAATGAACCTACGAGCTATGGAGAAGCGATGGTGGGCCCGAATTCCGACAAATGGTTAGAAGCCATGAAATCCGAGATAGTATCCATATATCAGAACAAAGCATGGACTTTGATGGACTTGCCCGATGATCGGCAATCCATTGAGATAAATGGATCTTTTAAGAAGAAGACGGACGTGGATGGTGATATCACCGTCTATGAAGCTCGACTTGTGGCGAAGAGTTTTTCACAAGTTCAAGGAGTTGACTACGATGAGATTTTCTCATCCGTAGCGATGCTTAAGTCCGTCGGAATCATGTTAGCATTAGCTGCATTTATGAAATCTGGCAGATGGAATGTCAAAACGAGTTTCCTTACCAGTTTCTTAAGGAAAGGTTGTATGTAATACAATCAGAAAGGTTTTGTCGATCCTAAGGATGCTAAAAGGTATGCTAGCTCCAGCAATCCTTCTAAGGACTGGAGTGAGCATCTCGGCGTTGGAATGTATGCTTTGATGATGATCAAAGATTTTGGGTTTGTACAAAGTTTTATGAAAAACTTGTATTTCCAAAGAAGTGAGTGGGAGCACTATAGAATTTCTGATGAGTATATGTTGATCAGAAATGATGTAGAATTTCTAGAAAGCATATAGGGTTATTTGAAAGGTGTTTTTCAATAGAAAACCTGGATTAAGCTACTTGAACATTGAGCATCGAGATCTATAAGGATAGATCAAAATACTTAATAATACTTTCAAATGAGCACATACCTTGACATGATCTTGAAAGTATTCAAGATAGGATCAGTCAAAGAAGAAGTTCTTGCCTGAGTTGTAAGGTACGAAGTTAAGACTTAAAGCTCGACCATGACAGAATAGAAAGGACGAAGGTCGTCTCCTATGCTTAAGACATAGGCTCTATAGTATGCTATGCTGTGTACCGCACCTGAAGTGTGCCTTGCCATGAGTTAGTCAAGGGGTACAAGAGTGATCCAAGAATGGATCACAGACAGCGGTCAAAGTTATCCTTAGTAACTAGTGGACTAAGGAATTTTCTCGATTATGGAGGTGGTAAAAGAGTTCGTCGTAAAGGTTACGTCGATGCAAGCTTAACACCTATCCAGATAGCTCTAAGTAGAGATACCGGATACGTATTATGGGGCAACAATTTAGAATAGCTCCAAGTGGAACAGTTATTTGGAATAGCTCCAAATAGAGCGTGGTAGCTGCATCTAGGAGATGACATAGAGATTTGTAAAGCACACACGGATCTAAAAGGTTCAGGCCCGTTGACTAAAACCTCTCTCACAAGCAACATGATCAAACATAAAACTCATTGAGTGTTAATCACATAGTGATGTGAACTAGACTACTGACTCTAGTAAACTCTTGGGTATTAGTCACATGACGATGTGACCTGTGAGTGTTAATCACATGGCGATGTGAACTAGATTATTGACTCTAGTGCAAGTGGGAGACTGTTGGAAATATGCCCTAGAGGCAATAATAAAAGTATTATTATTATATTTCCTTGTTCATGATAATTGTCTTTTATTCATGCTATAACTGTATTATCCGGAAATCGTAATACACGTGTGAATACATAGACCACAATATGTCCCTAGTGAGCCTCTAGTTGACTAGCTCGTTGTGATCAACAGATAGTCATGGTTTCCTGGCTATGGACATTGGATGTCGTTGATAACGGGATCACATCATTAGGAGAATGATGTGATGGACAAGACCCAATCCTAAGACTAGCACAAAAGATCGTGTAGTTCATTTGCTAGAGCTTTGCCAATGTCAAGTATCTCTTCCTTTGACCATGAGATCGTGTAACTCCTGGATACCGTAGGAATGCTTTGGGTGTATCAAACGTCACAACGTAACTGGGTGACTATAAAGGTGCACTACAGGTATCTCCGAAAGTATCTATTGTTTTATGCGGATCGAGACTGGGATTTGTCACTCCGTGTAAACGGAGAGGTATCTCTGGGCCCACTCGGTAGGACATCATCATATGCGCAATGTGACCAAGGAGTTGATCACGGGATGATGTGTTACGGAACGAGTAAAGTGACTTGCCGGTAACGAGATTGAACAAGGTATTGGATACCGACGATCGAATCTCGGGCAAGTAAAATACCGCTAGACAAAGGGAATTGTATATGGGATCGATTGAGTCCTTGACATCGTGGTTCATCCGATGAGATCATCGTGGAACATGTAGGAGCCAACATGGGTATCCAGATCCCGCTGTTGGTTATTGACCGGAGAACGTCTCGGTCATGTCTGCATGTCTCCCGAACCCGTAGGGTCTACACACTTAAGGTTCGATGACGCTAGGGTTATAAAGGAAGCTTGTATGTGGTAACCGAATGTTGTTCGGAGTCCCGGATGAGATCCCGGACGTCACGAGGAGTTCCGGAATGGTCCGGAGGTAAAGATTTATATATAGGAAGTCCTGTTTCGGCCATCGGGACAAGTTTCGGGGTCATCGGTATTGTACCGGGACCACCGGAAGGGTCCCGGGGGCCCACCGGGTGGGGCCACCTGCCCCGGGGGGCCACATGGGCTGTAGGGGGTGCGCCTTGGCCTACATGGGCCAAGGGCACCAGCCCCTAGAGGCCCATGCGCCAAGATAAAGGAAAAAGGGGAGAGTCCTAAAGGGGGAAGGCACCTCCGAGGTGCCTTGGGGAGGATGGACTCCTCCCCCCTCCTTAGCCGCACCCCTTTCTTGGAGTAGGGGGCAAGGCTGCGCCTCCCCCTTCTCCCCTGCCCCTATATATAGTGGAGGGGAGGGAGGGCATCCACACCTGAGCCCTTGGCGCCTCCCTCCCTCCCGTGACACCTCCTCCTCTCCCGTAGGTGCTTGGCGAAGCCCTGCAGGATTGCCACGCTCCTCCATCACCACCACGCCGTTGTGCTGCTGCTGGATGGAGTCTTCCTCAACCTCTCCCTCTCTCCTTGCTGGATCAAGGCGTGGGAGACGTCACCGGGCTGTACGTGTGTTGAACGCGGAGGTGCCGTCCATTCGGCACTTGATCATCGGTGATCTGAATCACGACGAGTACGACTCCATCAACCCCGTTCACTTGAACGCTTCCGCTTAGCGATCTACAAGGGTATGTAGATGCACTCCCCTTTCTACTCGTTGCTGGTCTCTCCATAGATAGATCTTGGTGTTACGTAGGATTTTTTTTTTGAATTTCTGCTACGTTCCCCAACAAAATTATCATCACGGAAGTGTCCACTTCCATGGCGATAAATCGCGCGTCATAGAAGTGCTTTCGTCAAGGGTGACCGACACGTGGCATCCACCGTAACGGAACGCCGTTAAGCTATTGGGTCGGGTTTTGGATTTGATAACCCGTTAACAGCCCCGACCAATGGGGATTTTCCACGTGTAAAATCATCATTGGCTGGAGGAAACACGTGTCGGCTCATCGTTGGAACAGATGTCATCCACTCATTGGACAGAAGGCGCCTATGATACATCGACACGTGGCACGACCCAACAGAGGCCCATTCCTGTGAAAAGGCCGACCTGTTTGACTTGGTCAAAAGGTGGCGGGCCGGCCCATGTATAGCCTATTAACGGACTGTTCGCATATAGCCCATTTACAGCCTGCTAACCCAAGTGTTGAGGCATATCTCTCTCGATGTGGTTTTGGTGATTGATGACAACGTGTTTGCGGACTAATCGTGTGTTTTGAGCATTTTAGAGATTCATCCTTGGCACGAGACATTTTCTTCCCTTCGGAGTGTCATTCAAGACGGTGTAGCTCTTTCGTTTCTTTTTCGGTGGGCTAGTTGCGTAGAGGGCACCGTACTATCAAGAGGGGGTCCGCTTTGGTATTGCTTGGGTGGAATCAACACGTACACATCCGCTTCTCACCCTCCGAGCCCTTCCGCTTCGATGGAGAGATCTTCCTTCTTCTTGTGGGCTTTGTCTGGTACCCAGCGGTAGTACCGCGGAGGGGTCACAAGCGGCAGTACCGCTCCGCAGCGGTAGTACCGCCGGTGAGTCCGCAGCAGTACTACCGCTGGCCTGCCAGGTCCCTACCACGTCGATTCGAGGGGTCTTTTTCTCGTGTCGGGTTGAGCGGCACCTGCAACGGCTGTAGGTGCAGTAGTACCGCTCAAGAGTGGTAGTACCGCCCTCCGCTGCGGCAGTACCGTGCTGGGCCTGATCGGCAGTACCGCGCTGGGCCAGTCCCTCCTCTATCTTCTTGCCCTCTCTACTGGGCGGTAGTACCGTAGGGGAGAGCGGTAGTACCGCTGTGTCCAGCGGTAGTACCGCTGCCCTCAGCGGTAGTACTGCCCTCTACGGGGCTGTTTAGTGGGGCAACGGTTGGATTGTTGTCCCCACTATAAAAGGGGGTCCCCTTCTTCCTCGTTGACTCACCTCTTCCTCCTCAAGCTCCATTAATGCTCCAAGCTCCATTTTCACCCGATCTCTCTCTCTAGCCAATCATACTTGTTGATTTGCTCAGGAGTGGTTGAGAAGGCCTCGATCTACACTTCCACCAAGAGAAATTTGATTCCACCACCAATCCCCAGCGGATCTTGTTACTCTTGGGTGTTTGAGCACCCTAGACGGTTGAGGTCGCCACGGAGCCATAGTCCATTGTGGTGAAGCTTCGTGGTGTTGTTGGGAGCCTCCGATTAAGTTGCGGAGTTTGCCCCAACCTTGTTTTTAAGGTCCGGTCGCCGCCTCCAAGGGCACCAATAGTGGAATCACGGCATCTCGCATTGTGTGAGGGCGTGAGGAGAATACGGTGGCCCTAGTGGCTTCTTGGGGAGCATTGTGCCTCCACACCGCTCTAACGAAGACGTACTTCCCCTCAAAAGGAAGGAATTTCGGTAACACATCCTCGTCTTCACCGGGTCCACGCTTGGTTATCTCTTACCTTTACTTGTACAAGCTTACTAGTATTACTTCTCTTGCTTGCTTGCTTGTTCGTTGTTGTTGCATCATATAGGTTGCTCACCTAGTTGCACATCTAGACAACCTACTTTGATGCAAAATTTAATTTGGGTAAAGAAAAGTTAAAAATTGTTAGTTGCCTATTCACCCCCCTCTAGTCAACCATTTCGATCCTTTCAATTGGTATGAGAGCCTCATCTCTTTACTAAGGACTCTGCCGTCAGAAGAGTATGGTTGATACCATAGACGTTGTGGAGGAACACTCTGGTGTGAATCCGATCTCGTCTATGGGTGATGGGGGAACTTCGGTCTCCCGTGAGGAATTCAATGTAGCCTTGGAGACATTGAAAACCTCAATGACGACCGAGGTTGAAAGCATGTTTACTAAATTCATTGAAGGGCTTAAACTATCCACCGCACCGTTGAAAGTGGGTGATCCCACCGACAAGGTGACGAATGCTATCTCCGACAAGGGGGAAGCTAGTAGTGAAAAGGCTCATTCTTCTAGTGGTAAAAATGGCACCGACATCTTTGCCCATGTGGAACCACCACTTGTTTATGGTGGACCGATTCCTTCCACTCATTTGAATCATGCCGGTCCCCCCCTAAGGTTGTGAAAAATGAGGACTTTGATTCTTGGGTTTATCGCTTTAAGCGTCATTTAAATCATGTGAACACTAATCTTTGGAGAATCATTGAAGAAGGTTTCCATCTGCATGATCCAAGCAACTTCACTCCTTGAGAAGCCGTGGATAATCAATTCAATGAGAATGCTCTCTTCATCATTCAAGATGCAATTCCACCCGAAGATCTTCCTCATCTTCGGCCCTTCGCCTTGTCCAAAGATGCATGGCTTTGTGTTGTCTCTCTCTACCGGGGAAGCGCGAGCATTCAACGCTCCAACTATGAAGTAGTGCAAGATGAAGCCGATGAGTTTGCAATGAAAGAAGATGAAGAACCCCGTGTGCTTTATTGGAAAGTAACCAAACTCGCGGTCTCACTCCGGGATCACGGGAGCAAGGACACGGATGACAATTGGATCAAGCGCAAATTCCTCAAGGCAATGATGCCTTACCACAAGGCCATGTCCTTCGTCATTCGTCAAAGGCCGGACATCCACACTTTGACCTCAAGTGAAGTGTTGGATGAGTTTGTGGCTATGAACATCTTGGACAAGACCGCCGACAATGTGGTGCTTCGCTCTCAAAGGGAAAAGAAGCCCAACCTTGCATTAAAGGCCAAGGTTTGCGTTGAAGAAGAAGAAGAGGAAGAAGAGGAAAGCAACCCCAAAGATACAAAGTATGCCTATCATGAACACATGGCACTTGCTTCAAGGCAATTTTGGAGTAAGAAAAACTCAAGTCCAAACTTCAACAAGAACAAATCAAGTGGCACGAAGAGCAAGCAACGTGTAAGGACTTGCTACAATTGTGGCAATGTGAGTCATTTTGTTGCGGAGTGCCCGTATGAGAAGAGGGAAGACAATGGTGGCAAGCTCATTCGAAAGGACAAAGCCAAGTCTTTCCCCAACAAGAGCAACTTCACCAAGAAAACCTCTCACAAGGCGTTGGTGGTCCAAGAAGAGTACCATGAGGATGATGATGATGATGAAGATGGTGAGTCGGTTGCCATGGCATCCGTTGCCATTGCAAAAACTCCACGAGTATCTCTCTTCGACTCACCCAATGAGAACATCACCGCCAAGTGTCTCATGGCTAAAGCTAAAGGAAATATGCCCTAGAGGCAATAATAAAGTTATTATTTATTTCCTTATATCATGATAAATGTTTATTATTCATGCTAGAATTGTATTAACCGGAAACATAATACATGTGTGAATACATAGACAAACAGAGTGTCACTAGTATGCCTCTACTTGACTAGCTCGTTAATCAAAGATGGTTATGTTTCCTAACCATTGAAAAAGAGTTGTTATTTGATTAACGGGATCACATCATTAGGTGAATGATCTGATTGACATGACCCATTTCATTAGCTTAGCACCCGATCGTTTAGTATGTTGCTATTGCTTTCTTCATGACTTATACATGTTCCTATGACTATGAGATTATGCAACTCCCGTTTGCCGGAGGAATACTTTGTGTGCTACCAAACGTCACAACGTAATTGGGTGATTATAAAGGAGCTCTACAGGTGTCTCCAAAGGTACATGTTGGATTGGCGTATTTCGAGATTAGGATTTGTCACTCCGATTGTCGGAGAGGTATCTCTGGGCCCTCTCGGTGATGCACATCACATAAGCCTTGCAAGCATTGCAACTAACGAGTTAGTTACGAGATGATGTATTACGGAACGAGTAAAGAGACTTGCCGGTAACGAGATTGAACTAGGTATTGAGATACCGACGATCGAATCTCGGGCAAGTAACATACCGATGACAAAGGGAACAACGTATGTTGTTATGCGGTCTGACCGATAAAGATTTTCGTAGAATATGTAGGAGCCAATATGGGCATCCAGGTCCCGCTATTGGTTATTGACCGGAGACGTGTCTCGGTCATGTCTACATTGTTCTCGAACCGTAGGGTCCGCACGCTTAAGGTTTCGATGACAATTATATTATGAGTTTATGAGTTTTGATGTACCGAAGGAGTTCGGAGTCCCGGATGAGATCGGGGACATGACGAGGAGTCTCGAAATGGTCGAGACGTAAAGATCGATATATTGGACGACTATATTCGGACTTCGGAAAGGTTTCGAGTGATTCAGGTATTTTTCGGAGTACCGGAGAGTTATGAGAATTCGCCACGAGTATATGGGCCTTATTGGGCCATACGGGAATAGAGGAGAGAGGCCAAAAGGAAGGAGGCCTGCGCCCCCCCTCTGGTCCGAATTGGACAAGGGGCGCAGCCCCCTTTTCCTTCTTCCTCTCCCCCTCTTTCCCCTTCTCCTACTCCAACAAGGAAGGAGGGAGTCCTACTCCCGGTGGGAGTAGGACTCCCCTTGGCGCGCCCCTCCTAGGCCGGCCGCCCCCTCCCCCTTGCTCCTTTATATACGGGGGCAGGGGGGCACCCCATGACACATAAGTTGATCTTTGTGATCGTTCCTTAGCCGTGTGCGGTGCCCCCCTCCACCATATTCCACCTCGGTCATATTATAGCGGTGCTTAGGCGAAGCCCTGCGACAGTTGAACATCAAGATCGTCACCACACCGTCGCGCTGACGGAACTCCTCCCCGAAGCTTTGCTGGATCGGAGCCCGGGGAGCGTCATCGAGCTGAACGTGTGCCAAGAACTCGGAGGTGCCGGAGTAACGGTGCTTGGATCGGTCGGATCGGGAAGACGTACGACTACTTCCTCTACGTTGCGTCAACGCTTCCGCTTCGGTCTACGAGGGTACGTAGACAACACTCTCCTATCTCGTTGCTATGCATCACCATGATCTTGCGTGTGCGTAGGAAAATTTTGAAATTACTATGTTACCCAACAGTGGCATCCGAGCCTAGGTTTTATGTGTTGATGTTATATGCACGAGTAGAACACAAGTGAGTTGTGGGCGATATAAGTCATACTGCTTACCAGCATGTCATACTTTGGTTCGGCGGTATTGTTGGACGAAGCGGCCCGGACCGACATTACGCGTACGCTTACGCGAGACCGGTTCTCCCGACGTGCTTTGCACAAAGGTGGCTAGCGGGTGACAGTTTCTCCAACTTTAGTTGAACCGAGTGTGGCTACGCCCGGTCCTTGCGAAGGTTAAAACATCACCAACTTGACAAACTATCGTTGTGGTTTTGATGCGCAGGGAAGAATGGTTCTTGCTAAGCCCGTAGAAGCCACGTAAAACTTGCAACAACAAAGTAGAGGACGTCTAACTTGTTTTTGCAGGGCATGTTGTGATGTGATATGGTCAAGACGTGATGAGATATAAGTTGTTGTATGAGATGATCATGTTTTGTTGAAGTTATCAGCAACTGGCAAAACCCTTATGGTTGTCTCTCTATTGCATAAGATGCAAGCGTCCAATAATTGCTTTACTTTATTGCTATGCGATAGCAATAGTTGCAAGAGCAATTGTTGGCGAGACGACCACGTGACGACACATTGATATAGATCAAGATGATGGAGATCATGGTGTCGTGCCGGTGACGATATAGATCATGACAGTACTTTGGAGATGGAGATCAAAGAAGCAAGATGATGATGGCCATATCATGTCACATATTTTGATTGCATATGATGTTTATCTTTTATACATCTAATTTTTCCTTAGTTTGACGGTAGCATTTTAAGATGATCTCTCACTAATTATCAAGAAGTGTTCTCCCTGAGTATGCACCGTTGCGAAAGTTCTTCGTGCTGAGACACCACGTGATGATCGGGTGTGATAGGCTCTACGTTCAAATACAACGGGTGCAAAACAGTTGCACACGCGGAATACTCAGGTTATACTTGACGAGCCAAGCATATACAGATATGGCCTCGAAACACGGAGATCGAAAGGTCGAGCGTGAATCATATAGTAGATATGATCAACATAGTGATGTTCACCAATGAAACTGCTCCATCTCACGTGATGATCGGACATGGTTTAGTTGATTTGGATCACGTGATCACTTAGAGGATTAGAGGGATGTCTATCTAAGTGGGAGTTCTTAAGTAATATGATTAATTGAACTTAAATTTATCATGAACTTAGTCCTGGTAGTATTTTGCAAATCATGTTGTAGATCAATAGCTCGCGTTGTTGCTTCCCTGTGTTTATTTTGATATGTTCCTAGAGAAAATTGTGTTGAAAGATGTTAGTAGCAATGATGCGGATTGGATCCGTGATCTGAGGTTCATCCTCATTGCTGCACAGAAGAATTATGTCCTTGATGCACCACTAGGTGACGGACCTATTGCAGGAGCAGATGCAGACGTTATGAACATTTGGCTAGCTCAATATGATGACTACTTGATAGTTTAGTGCACCATGCTTAACAGCTTAGAATTAGGACTTCAAAGACGTTTTGAACGTCATGGAGCATATGAGATGTTCCAGGAGTTGAAGTTAATATTTCAAGCAAATACCCGAGTTGAGAGATATGAAGTCTCCAACAAGTTCTATAGCTAAAAGATGGAGGAGAATCGCTCAACTAGTGAGCATGTGCTCAGATTGTCTGGGTACTACAATTGCTTGAATCAAGTGGGAGTTAATCTTCCAGATAAGATAGTGATTGACAGAATTCTCTAGTCACCATCACCAAGTTAGTAGAACTTCGTGATGAACTATAATATGCAAGGGATAACGGAAACGATTCCCAAGCTCTTCGTGATGCTGAAATCGACGAAGGTAGAAATCAAGAAAAACATCAAGTGTTGATGGTTGACAAGACCACTAGTTTCAAGAAAAGGGCAAAGGGAAGAAGGGGAACTTCAAGAAGAACGGCAAGCGAGTTGCTGCTCAAGTGAAGAAGCCCAAGTCTGGACCTAAGCCTGAGACTAAGTGCTTTTGCTGCAAAGGGACTGGTCACTGGAAGCGGAACTACCCCAAGTATTTGGCGGATAAGAAGGATGGCAAAGTGAACAAAGGTATATTGGATATACATGTTATTGATGTGTGCTTTACTAGTGTTTATAGCAACCCCTCGGTATTTGATACTGGTTCAGTTGCTAAGAGTAGTAACTCAAAACAGGAGTCGCAGAATAAACAGAGACTAGTTAAGGGTGAAGTGACGATGTGTGTTAGAAGTAGTTCCAAGATTGATATGATCACCATCACACACTCCCCTATACTTTCGGGATTAGTGTTGAACCTAAATAAGTGTTATTTGGTTTTTTGCGTTGAGCATGAATATGATTTGATCATGTTTATTGCAATACGGTTATTCATTAAAGTCAGAGAATAATTGTTGTTCTGTTTACATGAATAAAACCTTCGATGGTCATGCACCCAATGAAACAAGTTCATTGGATCTCGATCGTAGTGATACACATATTCACAATATTGAAACCAAAAGATGCAAAGTTAAACTTATTTGTGGCACTGCCGTTTAGGTCATATTGGTGTAAAGCGCATGAAGAAACTCCATGCTGATGGGCTTTTGGAATCACTTGATGCTTGCGAACCATGCCTTATGGGAAAGATGACTAAAACGCCGTTCTCCGGAACAATGAAGCAAGCAACATATTTGTTGGAAATCATACATACTGATGTATGTGGTCCAATGAATATTAAGGCTTGCAGCAGGTATCATTATTTTCTGACCTTCACAGATGATTTGAGCAGATATGGGGATATCTACTTGATGAAACATAAGTCTGAAACATTTGAACAGTTCAAAGAATTTCAGAGTGAAGTGGAAAATCATCGTGACAAGAAGATAAGGTTTCCACGATCTGATCGCGGAGACGAATATTTGAGTTACGAGTTTGGTCTTCAATTAAAACAATGTGGAATAGTTTCACAAATTCATGCCACCTGGAACACCACAGCATAATGGTGTGTCCGAACATCATAACCGTACTTTATTGGATATAATACAATCTATGATGTTTCTTACCGATTTACCACTATCGTTTTGGGGTCATGCATTAGAGACAGCTACATTCACGTTAAATAGGGCACCATTAAAATCCGTTGAGATGACGCCTTATGAACTGTGGTTTGGCAAGAAACCAAAGTTGTCGTTTCTTAAAGTTTGGGGTTGCGATGCTTATATGAAAAAGTTTCATCCTGATAAGCTCAAACCCAAATCGGAGAAATATGTCTTCATAGGATACCCAAAGGAGACAGTTGGGTACACCTTCTATCACAGATCCGAAGGCAAGACATTCGTTGCTAAGAATGGATCCTTTCTAGAGAAGGAGTTTCTCTCAAAAGAAGTGAGTGGGAGGAAAGTAGAATTTGATGAGGTAACTGTACCTGCTCCATAATTGGAAAGTAGTTCATCACAGAAATCTGTTCCTGTGACTCCTGCACCAATTAGTGAGGAAGATAATGATGATGATCATGTAACTTCGGATCAAGTTACTACCAAACCTCGTAAGTCAACCAGAGTGAGATACGCACCAGAGTGGTACGGTAATCCTATTCTGGAGGTCATGTTACTTGACCATGACAAACCTACGAACTATGAGGAAGCGATGATGAGCCCAGATTCCGATAAATGGCTTGAGGCCATGAAGTCTGAGATAGGATCATGTATGAGAACAAAGTGTGGACTTTGGTGGACTTGCCCGATGATCGGCAAGCCATTGATAATAAATGGATCTTCAAGAGAAAGACGGACACTGATAGTAGTGTTACTATCTACAGAGCTAGAATTGTCGCAAAAGTTTTCGACAAGTTCAAGGTGTTGACTACGATGAGAGTTTCTCACTCGTATCTATGCTTAAGTCTGTCCGAATCATGTTAGCAATTGCCGCATTTTATGAAATCTGGCAAATGGATAAACAAAACTGCATTCCCTAATGGATTTATTAAAAGAAGAGTTGTATGTGATGCAACAAGAAGGTTTTGTCAATCCTAAAGGTGCTAACAAAATATGCAAGCTCCAGCGATCCATTTATGGACTGGTGCAAGCATCTCGTAGTTGGAATATACACTTTGATAAGTTGATCAAAGCATATAGTTTTATACAGACTTGCGGTGAAGCCTGTATTTACTAGAAAGTGAGTGGGAGCACTATAGCATTTCTGATAAGTATATGTGAATGACATATTGTTGATCAGAGATAATGTAGAATTATTCTGCAAAGCATAAAGGAGTGTTTGAAAGGAGTTTTTCAAAGAAAGACCTCGGTGAAGCTGCTTACATATTGAGCATCAAGATCTATAGAGATAGATCAAGACGCTTGATAAGTTTTTTCAATAAGTACAAACCTTGACAAGATTTTGAAGTAGTTCAAAATGGAGCAGTCAAAGAAAGAGTTCTTGCTTGTGTTACAAGGTGTGAAGTTGAGCAAGACTCAAAGCCCGACCACGGCAGAAGATAGAAAGAGAATGAAAGTCATTCCCTATGCCTCAGTCATAGGTTCTATAAAGTTTGCCATGCTGTGTACCAGATCTATTGTATATCATACACTGTGTTAAGAGAGGGAGTACAATGGTGATCTAGGAATAGATCAATGGACAGTGGTCAAAATTATCCTTACTGGAATAAGGATATGTTTCTCGATTATGGAGGTGACAAAAGGTTCGTCGTAAAGGGTTACGTCGATGAAAGTTTTGACACTGATCTAGATGACTCTAAGTCTCAATCTGGATACATATTGAAAGTGGGAGCAATTAGCTAGAGTAGCTCCATGCAGAGCATTGTTGACATAGAAATTTGCAAAATACATGCGGATATGAATGTGGCAGACCCATTGACTAAACTTCTCTCACAAGCAAAACATGATCACTTTGGGTCTTAATCACATAGCGATGTGAACTATTGTTGTTGGTCACATGGAGATGTGAACCAATCACATAAAGATGTGAACTATTGATGTTAAATCACATGGCGATGTGATCTAGATTATTGACTCTAGTGCAAGTGGGAGACTGAAGGAAATATGCCCTAGAGGCAATAATAAAGTTATTATTTATTTCCTTATATCATGATAAATGTTTATTATTCATGCTAGAATTGTATTAACCGGAAACATAATACATGTGTGAATACATAGACAAACAGAGTGTCACTAGTATGCCTCTACTTGACTAGCTCGTTAATCAAAGATGGTTATGTTTCCTAACCATTGACAAAGAGTTGTTATTTGATTAACGGGATCACATCATTAGGTGAATGATCTGATTGACATGACCCATTTCATTAGCTTAGCACCCGATCGTTTAGTATGTTGCTATTGCTTTCTTCATGACTTATACATGTTCCTATGACTATGAGATTATGCAACTCCCATTTGTCGGAGGAACACTTTGTGTGCTACCAAACATCACAACGTAACTGGGTGATTATAAGGGAGCTCTACAGGTGTCTCCAAAGGTACATGTTGGGTTGGCGTATTTCGAGATTAGGATTTGTCACTCCGATTGTCGGAGAGGTATCTCTAGGCCCTCTCGGTGATGCACATCACATAAGCCTTGCAAGCATTGCAACTAACGAGTTAGTTGCGAGATGATGTATTACGGAACGAGTAAAAAGACTTGCCGGTAACGAGATTGAACTAGGTATTGAGATACCGACAATCGAATCTCGGGCAAGTAACATACCGATGACAAAGGGAACAACGTATGTTGTTATGCGGTCTGATCGATAAAGATCTTCGTAGAATATGTAGGAGCCAATATGGGCATCCAGATCCCGCTATTGGTTATTGACCGGAGACGTGTCTCAGTCATGTCTACATTGTTCTCGAACCGTAGGGTCTGCACGCTTAAGGTTTCGATGACAATTATATTATGAGTTTATGAGTTTTGATGTACTGAAGGAGTTCGGAGTCCCGGATGAGATCGGGGACATGACGAGGAGTCTCAAAATGGTCGAGACGTAAAGATCGATATATTGGACGACTATATTCAGACTTCGGAAAGGTTCCGAGTGATTCGGGTATTTTTCAGAGTACCGGAGAGTTACGGTAATTCGTCGGGGAGTATATGGGCCTTATTGGGCCATAGGGAATAGAGGAGAGAGGCCAAAAGGAAGGAGGCCTGCGCCCCCCCTCTGGTCCGAATTGGACAAGGGGCGCAGCCTCCTTTTCCTTCTTCCTCTCCCCCTCTTTCCCCTTCTCCTACTCCAACAAGGAAGGAGGGAGTCCTACTCCCGGTGGGAGTAGGACTCCCCTTGGCGCGCCCCTCCTAGGCCGGCCGCCCCCTCCCCCTTGCTCCTTTATATACGGGGGCAGGGGGGCACCCTATGACACATAAGTTGATCTTCGTGATCGTTCCTTAGCCGTGTGCGGTGCCCCCCTCCACCATATTCCACCTCGGTCATATTGTAGCGGTGCTTAGGCGAAGCCCTGCGACAGTTGAACATCAAGATCGTCACCACGCCGTCGTGCTGACGGAACTCCTCCCCGAAGCTTTGCTAGATCGGAGCCCGGGGAGCGTCATCGAGCTGAACGTGTGCCAAGAACTCGGAGGTGCCGGAGTAACGGTGCTTGGATCGGTCGGATCAGGAAGACGTATGACTACTTCCTCTACGTTGCGTCAACGCTTCCGCTTCGATCTACGAGGGTACATAGACAACACTCTCCCCTCTCGTTGCTATGCATCACCATGATCTTGCGTGTGCGTAGGAAAATTTTGAAATTACTACGTTCCCCAACAAAAGCCACCAACAAGGTAACTCCCAACATCAAAACTACCATCATTAATATCCTTCCTTGACGGATTGCATTGATGAATGTGAGGGATCTAATGTGGAGGAAAATGAGCTTGAGTCCTTTATTGGTAAACTCAAGGGTAAATCCAAGAAGCATTTTATTGCTCTCTTGGAACAACTCGGTGAAGCCAATGACATGATCGAGTCTCATGAAGATACTATCTCCAAGATGGAGGGGCATAGTCGTGACTATGCCGATGAGATTTCGGATCTTTCCAATGCTCTTGAGGAAGAGTGTGATCTTCGTTTGGCTCTTGAGGAGTCACACAACGTTGATCATGCTAAGTTAAAGAAAGATTTTGATCATTCTCTCGTTGTTTCTCGTGTGCTAAACTCCGAGAAGGCCGAACTTGGGGTTGATCTTGCCAGACTCAAAGAGGAGTTTGATCTACTTGACAAGGCTCACAAGGTCTTGAAGGGTGCTCATGCTAGCCTCAAAGAGTCTCACGATCAACTTCAAGTAAAGCTAACCAAGGAGAAAGCCACTTTTCCTCGTATGATCGATGTTAATTGATAATGCAAATGGTACTAACCCGTCTTGTGAGCATGTGCATCTTGTTGAGGAGAACGCTAAGCTAAAGGTGCAACTTGAGAAAGGTCTTGCTTCTTGCATACAAGGCGAGAAGAATCTCAACGACCTCTTGACCAACCAAAAGGGAGTTGTGGCCAAGGAAGGGATTGGGTACGTGCCCAAGTCCAAGAACAAGAAGAAGAATGACAAGGCCAAACTACCTCCTCCTCTCATGCAAACCTTTGTGAAGGAGGGTGAGGGTGCTACTAAGGAGAAGGAGAAAAACTCCATGAGGGGTAGTGATGCCAAGACGGGAAACGCTCCCCTTCCCAACAAAGCCGGCGACTTTAACCCTTCTTATGTATTGTGCCGCGCTAGAGATGGGCATGTTTATGCCAAATTTGTTGGTTCTCCTTATGAGTACATTGAATGGTCTATTTGGGTTCCTAAGACCCTTGTTACTAACATCAAAGGACCCATTACAAAATGGGTACCTAAAACCAAGCATTGATCTCTTGTAGGTGTTTGCTTCCGGTGGGGGATCATGGCTGCTCGATAGTGGAGCTACTAATCATATGACCGGAAGTAAGGACTTGGTGGTGGACGTGCAAAAGATTCCATCCATGCCCACCAATGTTGAGTGGGGCGATGCCTCGTCTTCTAAGGTATTGGGACTCGGCAAAGTTGTCATTTCTCATGATCTTACGATCGAGAAGGTCATGCTTGTTGAGTCCCTTGCATACAATTTACTTTTCGTTCGTCAACTAGCACTCATGGGCTTTGCCACTTTCTTTGATATTGATTCCGTGGCCCTCTTGTGGAGCAAGACTCTTAAAGTAGCCTTTGTTGGGCATGTCGAGAATGGTCCCTATGTGATTAACTTTTTGAAGCAACCCACTAAGACCGCGACATGCCTAATGGCTAAAGTTGACGTGGGATGGCTTGGGAATCGCCGTTTAGCCCACGTCAATATGAGATCTTTGCAAAGTCTTCTCAAGGGGGACCATGTCCGTGGACTAACAAATGTTAGTTTTGCCAAAGATCGTGCTTGCAGTGCCTGCATCGAAGGAAAGCTACATGAGAAGGCTCACCCTCCCACGACTATCATCTACTCGAAGAGGCCTTTGGAGCTCCTTCACTTGGATCTCTTTGGACCTCCATCCTTTGATAGTCTTGGGGGTAGAAAGTATTGCTTGGTGATTGTGGATGACTATTCAAGATACACTTGGGTATATTTCTTCAAGAGGAAGAGCGAGACCCAACAAACCATCATCGACTTTACAAATGAAGCTCAACGACAATACAATGCAAAGATTTTGACAATAAGAAGTGACAATGGCTCCGAGTTCAAGAACTACACTTTGGATGAGTTTTTGAGTGATGAGGGAATCAAGCATCAATATTCCGCACCTTATACCCCTCAACAAAATGGTGTAGCGGAGAGGAAGAACCGGACTGTAAGTGCATCTAGTGCCACCCCTAGTTGGTTTTGGAGTATTGACGACAAACCTAGTTGAGGGACTAATGTGTTTGTGAGAATTGCAGGATAACACAGGTAGAAGTCCCTCATTGATTCGGTTTTCCTACCAGAGATGACCCCTAAAAATGTACGAAGACATTGAAGTCAATGGTGGTATATGAAGATATTCACATTGAAGACTATGACAAGAGAAGATACCACGTGAAGCCTATGGAACTCGAAGACTTAGATCTTTCGTAGTTCTCTTTCATTTGTGTTGAGTCATAGGAACCACCGTACTGTTAAGTGGGGTCCAAGAGAACCAGTCAGAACGACTGAAGTGATGCCTAAACAAAAAAACCTATGTCTTCAAGTGAAGACTATGAGAGCAAATCTTGTCCAGAGTCGGACAAGTCAGCTTTGCTTGTAGCCCAAGTAAAGTTGCCATGTGGGTTTGAAATCTGAATGTTGAAACACGTGTCAGTTCCTTAGTGACCCAGGGTCATTTCAGACAAATCAGGTCGGGTTGCCAAGTGGCTATAAATAGCCCACCCCCTACAACCATAAACGGTTGGCTGCTCAGATTGAGAATACGGCTTTTGTCGTTTGAGAGCAACCCACCTCGAAGCCTTTGAGAGAGAGAATTCCTTGCGAGGATAAAGCCCTAACCACCCAGAGCCAGAGAGAATTGGGCATCACTTAAGTCTTCTTGTCTGAGTGATCTGGAGACTTATTACACTTGAGGACTGTGCATCCTCCAGCCGGTTAGGCGTCGCGTTTTGGGCATCCAAGAGACATTGTGGATTGCCGGTGAACAAAGTCTGTGAAGGTTTGGGAGTCTACCTTGAAGACTTACCAGAGTGATTGGGCGAGGTCTGTGTGACCTTAGCTCAAGGAGAATACGGTGAGGACTGGGTGTCCTGAGCTGCGTGTTCAGGACTGGGTGTCCGGGACTGTGTGTCCTAAGGTTTAAATACCTAGCCGCTCCAACCAGACGTACAGTTGTCACAGCAACTGGAACTGGTCCAACAAATCATTGTCTTCAACGAGTCACTGGTTTCATCTTCACTTCCTTTTACTTACTGTTACTCATTGTGAAGTCATTGCATGTTTGCTCTATCTTTTGTCTTCACAACGTGAATGTATGATCTGTTTGGCTTCATAATATCTTCCTACCTGATCCTTATTACACTGCAGCTATTTGTCACTGTGCTTTCACTCTATTGAATACTTGACCATGGCTTGCCTAGTGTAGTCTACCTTCCGCTGCATAGTAATAGGCATATCTCTACTGTTTGTCTTCATAACTTCCACGTTTTGAAGACTTTCATAAAAATCGCCTATTCACCCCCCTCTAGTCGATATAACGCACTTTCAATTGGTATCAGAGCAAGGTGCTCCCTTGTTCTATGTGATTCGGTTTAACCACCTAGAGTTTTAGCTATGTCGACTGCAGGGATAATTAAAGTCTCCGCCGCGTGCCCCGTCTTCGATGAAACTGAATATCCCTACTAGAAGAATAAGATGCGCATGCATGTTGAAGCCATTGACGTCGACCTATGGTATGTCGTCGAGAACGGCGTTCCCAAGGCTGGAGAAGGTGTCACTGCTGCTGATGTCAAGAAATTCATTCAACTGGACTCTACTGCCAAGAATATCATCTGTGGTCATCTGACCAAAGGACAGTATGGCCGTGCGAGTGCTTTGAAGACATCCAAGCTGGTCTGGGACTAGCTCTCCAAGGTCAATGAAGGCATCTCAACCCAGAGAGATCAGAGAATCAATGTCCTTCGCAACCTCTTCACCCGCTTCAAGCAAAATGACAATGAGAATGTCCAGCACACATTTGACCGACTCACTGACATCACAAATGAGCTTCAAGCCCTCGGCGCTACTGAGATCACCAAACATGAAGTCGTCAAGACGCTGCTGAGATCACTTGATAGTTCGTTTGACATCCTAGCCCTGATGATTCAAGAACGTCCTGATTTCAAGACACTCGATCTGTCTGACATACTCGAGAGGCTCAACACACATGAGTTTCAGCTTTCTGAGAAAAGAGATATCTACGGTCCAAACTATGGGCGAACTCGTGCCTTGAAGGCAAAAACTGTTTCCTCATCTGAAGAAGAATCTGACAGCAGTTCTGATGATCCTGAAGACATTGGAAGGGAACTTGCAATGCTTGTGAAGAAGTTCCAAAAATTCACCAAGAAGAAAGAATTCAGAAAGTCTTCACGATCAAGCTCAAGGAATGATGAAGCTTCTGTTCATGACTACAAGAAGAAAACATGCCACAAGTGCAAGAAAACTGGACACTTCATCTCTGAGTGTCCACAGTGGGACAATGAGAACAGAAAGAAGAAGAAGAGCAAGGAATATGACTCTGACGACAAGAAGAAGAAGAAATACTCAAAGTCTTCTTCCAAGTCTTCCTCAAAGTCTTCATCACACAAGAAGAGCTCATCTGGCAAGGCACGTGCGTTTGTTGGCAAGGAAATGGATTCAGAGGAGGAGTCCGCTTCTAAGGAGGCAGAGGTGGAGTCTGAGGTGGAGTCTGATTTTGGCATTGCAAGTCTGGCTACAGCATACGTCACCAAGTCCATCTTCAACACTGAAGACAATGACTTCATCACCGACACCGATGCAAATGACAAGGACTACTCCACTCCTACCTACTGCTTCATGGCACGCGGTGCCAAGGTAAACACACGCACTACTCACTATCAAACATCTAGTGATGATGAATCTGATTGTGGTTCGAAACCCAGCTACAAAACACTTGCTAAAATTGCAACTGAACAACAGAAAGCTATGGAACATATTAAAAAACTGTTAGACAGAAGCGATGATCTGTTGGGTGCTGAAATGACTCGATCTGAATCCTTAATTGAAGACATAAAAAATCTTCACATTAAGTATCAGGAACTTGAAAGTCGTCATGATACTCTCTCAACAACTCATGAAAAGCTTTCCTATGATTATCTTCAAAGGAAGCAAGATCTTGAGAAATTGAGAGCGGCTCATGAAGATCTTCAAAAGGAAAACGAGTCACTTCACGCCAAACAGATCAGTTCCACTCAGGAAGGATTTGAACCACCATGTCTTAAATGCATTGAGCGTGATAATGCTACTTCTGTTGCTGAATGTTCCACTGCTACTGCTATTGCAATATCTTCAACTGTTAATGTGGTAACTAACCCCTCCGCTGAGGATACCACCGCTATTGCTGATGAGAATGCTAGGTTGAAGACATTGCTTGAAACAGGGATGTACAAAAGTCTTAAAGGGCATCAGACATTATGTGATGTCCTCAAGAAGCAGATTCTGAACCGAAACCCTAGGAAAGAGGGTGTTGGGTTCGTAAGGAAAATGAATGCAAATGGCTCTTACTGGAAACCTGAGCAGTGCCCCAAAACCATGTGGGTTGCTGCAAAGGAACCTTCAGCAGATCCATCCAATCTATCTGGCTTCACTTGTGCTAACCCCATTATCATTGATGAATCCTTTGACGCGAACTATGTACTATTTAAGAATCAGTATGGTGAAGTGTTTGCCAGGTACATTGGTACTAACTGCAGGAATGGACTGCCCATGAAGAAGATCTGGGTTCCGAAAAGGTGTCTGGAAAGTCTTCCTGTGAATGTCTTCATGACACCTCACATGAAGAAGACAAACCTCAGACCAAAGGCTTCAGACGGTCCAAAGGCTTCATATAGACAGAGGACTCACCCGAGTCGCACTAACGCAAATGTTTTGCAGGGAAACCATACTCAGGCATATGAATATGAGAGCGGTTCATCAAACCGCCATGTTCATATGACCAAGAACTATTCTGCCTATTCTTATGAGTACTACTATCCGCCTGCTAGACTGTTTGCTAGGGCTCCAAAGCCAAAATTCTCAGATGCTGCATTTAGACTTATTGCTTCTAAGCCACCCTTGAAGATGTGGGTGGCTAAGAAAGCTTAACTCTCTTTTGCAGGGAAAGGTCTCCAGCAGAAAACCAAAATCTTCTGACGCTATTGCTGGGGACCTTAAACATCTTGTAGGGCGCAAGATCAAATGCCCGAATGGCATTACTATGTACTTCGTTCCTGAATCGCATGCTACTCTCCCTATTAGTCCTAATCTGGATCTAAGTTTTCATAACCCACTGGTTCGTCAAATGTTTTTGCTTCACAATTCTCTTCGTGAAGCCTATCCCCCTAACTGCACTGTAGGGTACGACACCAGCGTCTTCAGAATGGATTATTGACAGTGGGTGTACAAATCACATGACCGGCAAAAGAAGCCTTCTTATGGACTCAACCTTACGTCCATCCGACAAGAGCCACATCACATTCGCTGACACTGGTAAAAGTAAGGTATTGGGTCTAGGTAGAGTTGCAATCTCAAGGGATCAACACATGGATAAAGTCATGCTTGTTGAATCCCTTGGCTTCAACTTAATGTCTGTCTCAATGCTTTGCGATTTGAACATGATCGTAATATTTGGAAAATATCGTTGCCTGGTACTAATGGAATCTGACAAGTCTCTAGTGTTTGAAGGGTATCAGAAAGATGATTTGTACGTAGTAGATTTCTCAGCAGGGCCACAGCTTGCAGTATGTCTTCTAGCAAAAGCTTCAGAATGCTGGCTTTGGCATCAGAGGCTTGGGCATGCTGGCATGAGGAACCTCCATACCCTTGCGAATAAGAATCATGTCATAGGCATCGAGGGTGTCAAGTTCAAGAAAGATCACTTATGCGGTGCCTGTGAAGCAGGGAAGATGACGAGGGCCAAACATCCCTCGAAGACAATCATGACCACTACTCGACCCTTCGAACTGCTTCACATGGATCTTTTTGGTCCCACTCACTTCTCAACTTTTACCACTAATGCTTGCCTATATGGCTTTGTCATTGTTGATGATTACTCTAGATATACTTGGGTGCACATAATCCTTTACAAGAGTGAAGTGCAGGATGTCTTCAGACGCTTCGCCAATCGAGCAATGAACACCTATGGCGCCAAGATAAAGCACATCAGAAGTGACAATGGCACTGAATTCAAGAACACTGGCCTTGATACATATCTTGATACCTTGGGCATCACACATGAATTCTCAGCCCCGTACACGCCACAGCAGAATGGCGTCGTCGAACGCAAGAACAGAACACTCATTGAGATGGCCAGAACGATGCTAGATGAATACAAGACTCCAAGAAAATTCTGGCCTGAAGCCATTGACACTGCATGCCACACAATCAACCGTGTTTATCTTCACAAGCTTCTTAACAAGACATCTTATGAACTCCTAACTAGCAAGAAGCCAAATGTCAGTTACTTCAGAGTATTTGGCGCAAGGTGCTGGATTAAGGACCCACATCACACCTCAAAGTTTGCACCAAAAGCACATGAGGGTTTTATGCTTGGATATGGAAAGGATTCGCACTCCTACAGAGTCTTCAATCTCTTTCATTACAAAGTGGTTGAAACAGTGGATGTGCGGTTCGATGAGACCAATGGTTCACAAAGAGAGCATCTGCCAAATGTGCTAGATGAAGTTCCATCCAGTGAATCAATGAAGCTAATGGGAACTGGAGAAATCATACCTTCTGAAGCTCATCCTGAAGAGGAACTCATCATCTCTGCACCAGATCAACCTGAAAACAATGCTCAACCTGAAGACAATCCCTCCAACAACGACAATGATCAGCAAGAGCAAAGTCTTCGCCCTGTACATCCTCGTGTTGCCAATGAAGTGTAGATTGAAAGAATAATTGACAGCATCAATGCACCTGGTCCACTCACTCGTTCAAGGGCAGCTCAGCTGGCAAATTTCTGTGGGCACTTCGCATTCGTCTCAATTACAGAACCCAAGAAAGTTGAAGAAGCCTTCATGGAACCTGAATGGATTGAAGCTATGCAAGAAGAGCTTCAACAGTTTGAGCTGAACAATGTATGGGAACTGGTTAAGCGTCCTGATCCACGGAAGCACAATATAATAGTCACCAAATGGATATACCGCAACAAGCAAGATGAGCATGGTCAAGTAGTCAAAAACAAAGCTCGTCTCGTTGCTCAAGGATATACTCAAGTGGAAGGCATTGATTTCGATGAAACATTTGCTCCTGTGGCTAGACTTGAAGCCATACGTATACTGATGGCCTATGCAAATCATCATAACATACTTCTATATCAAATGGATGTGAAGAGTGCCTTTCTCAATGGCAAGATTGAAGAAGAAGTGTATGTTGCACAACCGCCTGGGTTTGAAGATCCAAAACATCCTGACATGGTATACAAGCTCAACAAGGCACTGTATGGCCTCAAACAAGCCCCTCGGGCCTGGTATGACACACTCAAATATTTCCTGAAGAGCAAAGGCTTCATACCTGGTTCCCTAGACCCCACTCTCTTCACGAAGACATATGATGGTGAACTGTTTGTGTGCCAAATATATGTGGATGACATTATCTTCGGCTGCACCAATCAGAAGTACAGTGAAGAGTTTGGCTATATGATGCAAGAGCAATATCAGATGTCTATGATGGGGGAGCTGAAGTTCTTCCTCGGTCTTCAAATACGACAACAACGCAACGACATCTTCATATCTCAAGAGAAGTATCTCAAAGAGTGCCTGAAGAAGTTTGGT
Source organism: Triticum aestivum (assembly GCF_018294505.1). NCBI lineage: Eukaryota > Viridiplantae > Streptophyta > Magnoliopsida > Poales > Poaceae > Triticum > Triticum aestivum. The sequence continues at coordinate 21,967,466 of NC_057806.1, forward strand.
ATGCAAGACTGCAAAGGCTTCACAACACCAATGCCAGCCAAACATCATCTAGGTCCCGACGATGATGGTAAAGAGTTCGATCAAAAGGTATACCGCTCCATGATTGGTTCTTTGCTTTATTTATGTGCATCTAGGCTAGATATTATGCTTAGTGTTTGCATGTGTGCTCGATTTCAAGCGGCACCAAAGGAGTCGCATCACTTAGCTGTGAAGCGAATTCTTTGATATTTGGCTCACACCCCAACTCTCGGATTATGGTATCCAAAGGGCTCAGAGTTTGATCTGGTTGGATTCTCGGATGCTGATTATGCCGGTGACAAGGTTGATCGGAAGTCTACATCAGGCACATGTCACTTTCTGGGACGATCACTTGTATGTTGGTCTTCAAAGAAGCAGAACTGTGTATCCCTCTCCACTGCTGAATTTGAATACATTGCTGCTGGATCTTGCTGCGCTCAGCTTCTGTGGATGAAGCAAACTCTCAAGGACTATGGCATTCATCTGAAGCAAGTACCACTTTATTGCGATAACGAAAGCGCCATCAAGATTGCCAACAACCCTGTTCAGCACTCGAAGACAAAGCACATAGAAATTTGTCATCACTTTCTCAGAGATCATGTTGTGAAGGAAGATATTGATATCATACATGTCAACACTGAAGAGCAATTGGCAGATATCTTCACCAAGCCCTTGGATGAGAAGAGATTTTGCAAGTTACGGTGTGAGCTAAATATCCTGGAATCCTCAAATGTCCTGTGATCAGGCACACATCCTAACACTTATGCATATTGATGACTTAGATGTGCAACACACGAAGTAATGTATATATTCAATCAATGAAGACATACATTCTAAGTGTGAATACATTAATGTGGAATTTGACTTCGGAGCGCCACGATAATTGTGCGCCGTGTCTGGGTCTAATACTTCCTATACGGTGGGTAACGCCACCACCAAACGTTCTATTTTGAAGTGTCTCACTCATGGCGTTACCTTGCAATGTCTTCACATTTGGTTTGGCTTCAATCTCAACATGTCTTCATGATTATCTTCACTATGTTGATTGTATAGATATAGATATACTAGTGTTCTGTCCTCTACAGCATTCACTTATAGCTATGTCTTCTTGTTTGAATCTCTTGAACTAAGTGAATGTGATTGGACCCTAACCTCTCTATGTTTTCTATCTCAAATTCTATCTCTCCAAGTCATATGCATTCTATTGAAACTGTCGAATGTCGTCTCTGCGCCCTTGTCAGCAGACGACACAGAGACAACCTTTAAGTCCGTTTTCAATGCTCATTCATCCACATGAAATTCGGAGAAGTAGGAACGACCACCCGACAATCCAGGCGTGCATGGGACATGGAACAAACCCCAAAATTTTGCATGATGGCCACGTGTTACTCAGATGCGAATCGCCAGGGGCACCTGTGTAATAGCGCAGTGCCGCCCCTGTACCTATAAGTACACACTCACAGTGGTCATTATCCCTTCTTCCACCCTCGCACGAACCCTAGCACCACCGCTAGCCCTCAACGACGCCGGCAACGAAGCGCTTCGCTGCCGCAACCTCTCCGACGCCGTCTTCACGCCGATCGCGGACATCGTCCTCTCCGCTGTCGCCGTAGGTGTCCTCCGTCGCCAAGTTAGGGCACGGCAGATTGAATTGCTCGGCCTCATCTCCCACTCTGTCTAGCAGTTCCCAGTGTGGTAAATAAAACTTATTTTTACGGCCCCTTTTGATCCTATGGCTTTGTCACTTTCTACCATAAGAAGTTTCTATTCACACAAGTTAGATCTCTCTCATACTGCATCTCATAACATGCCTAGTATATTCACTTGTGCTTCACAAAGTAGTTAGATTCCTCACTTGTACTGATCTGTGGGTTCGTACAAATCTGGAACCAACTTCTTATCTATGAGTGAATGTCTTCGCACGATGAGGTCAATGTCTTCTAAACTGATTTATCTTCAAAATCTTCTGAGAATGCATATGACCTCTTCCCCTTCCCTCGCACCTTAATGCTGTCACAGGTACATGTCCGTGGGAGAATCCTTTGGTTCTCATAGTCTGCATTCATTTGCAGAGTTCTTACAGCATCACATAAATTCTCCTGAAGCCAGTTCCTGTTGGTCCAGCAAGAGAAAGCCTTTGAAGCCTTTCAAGTTAAAGTTTATGGCTTCAGAGAAAGTAGCAAGGAAGGGGGGCAGACAACGTCGTGGCGGAACATCCAGAGATCTGCCAGATGAACTCACAAAAATGTACAAGACAGATCCTGAAGAGGATTACAGTCAACGCAAGACCCGAATCCAATGGATTCGACGATATTGGGCAGAACAATGGTTCAAATACCGCTTCACAACCCAAGAGTATGCTGAGAAAAGTGCCATCAAAAGACCATGGGGAGACATCCTATACAAGAATCTTCTACCCAGGTCCAGAGATGAAGCCATTGCCCAAAGCTTCTAGCCATGCATGGTCCGTGGGACACAGCCTGATGATGCACATCCATCATCACTACTCTGGTGTCGTGACGACCATCTGTTCAAGCGCAACTTCCAGTTTGCCCAAAACTCAGCGAAGCAGAACAAGAAGAAATTTGGGTTAGACTGCAACCCTGGTCCCTCAGCACCAAGGGTAGATGGCACACGAGAAGCAGAACCCAATGTCATTGGTCCTTATGCCAACCTTGAAGGCCTTATCACCCGCATCTTAGTTCAAGGGACTGCAGTGAATGAGCCTCCAGCTGACTCTGAATCAGAAGAAGCTCCTGCAGTGCTGAAGCCAAAGAAGATGAATAAGCCTAAGGCTTCAAAGCCTGCCCCTTCACCCAAAATTTCAAGGGCGAAGCCACTGGCAACTGCACCTCCTGAAGATAGTGTGCCGTCTGAAGACTTATCACGCATCTCAAAGCCCCAGAAGGCCAAGGTGCCTCTGCCACACAGCAGCCAAGAGCTCATAGCTGCTGCCATTCTGCGCAATGATGACATTGACCTGTCAAGTGATGAAGACCTAGCAGATGACGCTCTTGAGCAACTCATCAAGAGCAAAGAAGAAGCAGAAATCTTCAATGATCTGCCACTCTTTGATGTAACCATCATCCACAACTTCATTGATGAGTGGTTTGACACGCCCAACATCAGCTTTGATGATCTGCAGCTACCCATTGGCCTCAGTGTCGCCTTCCATGGCGCCATTGCTTCAGAACTAGCCATCGCCCAGCGTGTTGTTGAGCTGAAGCAGAAGATTGACTATGAAAAGGCTCAGTTCAAGAAGCATATGGCCAAGCTCGGCGTGCAAGATGTGAAGAACTTCAAGATCATGCTGCACGAGCTCAAGGAAGCCTTTCTGAAGAAACGTGCAGAAGCTCAGGGTTCGCGTGAGCGCATGAAGACTCTGGCTGACAGATGTGTGCAAGCCTATAATGAGGCTGAAAAACGCAAGCCACTTGGGCGTCCTGGCATCGACCCCAGGATGGCCGCGAAGAAGAAGAAGAAGCCTGCTACGGCTGAACCCGACGCACCAAGGCAAGACGAAGTTCCGATTGTCTTCCCAACTGCAATGACTGGCTCGAAGCCAAAGAGCCGGTCAACCGCTTCAGAGCTCAAGAAGACCAGAACTGCCGAGGCTGAAGCAAGGAAGAGAAAATATCCTGAAGCATCTGCTATTGCCCCCTCTAAGAAGAAGAGGAAGACCAAGAAAGATCAGGCTGCTCCCACAGAGCCCTTGATGGTTGAACCCATTTCTATGGTCTATCCTGAAGCTGAACGCCAACTGACTGTCCATGAGCCTGCTTCCACAGAGGCTCATGAAGCTGAAGACATTCCAGCAGCTGATCCCATCACTGCTGAAGACATTGGTCAACATGACAATGTAGAAGATGATGCAGTCCTTCCTCAGTAAGACAACAGTGAACTCATCAGCATTGGTCGTCCAATGACGCCAATTGCACAGGATGCCTCATGGGCGGATCGCCCACAGGAGGAAGAAGACAATGAGGCCCAGCCCACTCAAACTCCACAGGCTTCGCCCGCGTTGCGCAGGCTTCGCAAAGGTCCAAGGCCTCAAGTCTCTGCTGAAGACATTCCGGCTGCATCAGCCGAAGACGAAGAAGTACCACAAGCCCCCCCGTCTCACCAAGAAGCAGTTCTTACGGAGAACATGCTTGTGTCCGACCCTCCAGCTCGTCAAGTGGAGGATGAAAATCGTGAGGCTGCCACAACTAACAGTGAAGCTAATGTGGAGCCCTCCCCACCAAAAGCATCAGAAGAAAGCGAAGCCACTGATCCTGACACTTCTGTTCCTGAGTCTGCTGCTGGTCCCCAATTCGACTATCATGTTGAGCACAGGCCTCAGGTATAGAAGCCAATCCCAAGACTGCCAAGGTTCCCAGGTCCTGCATCAGCACCTGGCTCCTTCAACATCAATGGCTTCAGGGCAGACAATACATTCTTCAATAGCTCCAAGAACCCCTACTCAAGGGAAAGGATTTCATCAAATCGGTTCTGGAGCTATCCTCAGCGAAGCTATTACTCATGCATATTGTACAACCAAGGTCGCATCTTCCCACACAAGCGCCTTGACGTTGAAGCTATAGCTGGTCTGCCCTGCCTAGAAGAAGCTTTGGATTGCTTCAAGCAAGTTGGACTGCTGCCATTCATAACTGACCAAGAGCATTGGAATGAAGAGTTGCTGCTCCAATTCTATGCCACACTCCACATCCGTGGGTACAACAGAGATCCGAAGACTTGGGTCCTGGAGTGGATGACCGGCAATGTTCATCACGAAGCCAATGCATTTGACATCATTGAGCTCACTGGCTTGCCCACTCCCGGCGATCTCTTCGAGCAAGGCTGTCAGCTGCATACTGAAGCTATTGAGAGCATCTTTCAGAGGCCTGAACCTGATATGAGTCAGATGCTCAGCATGATGAAGCCATTGCCCCAAGATGCTGCTTATCCCACTGCGTTCTTCGTTGAAGACCTTGAGTATCTGCCAAGAACCATCTATCACATCATCAGGCGGACTCTCTGGCCCATTAAAGGACACTCCCCAAATGCCAAGATTGAGGGTGCAATGAAGACTTTGATATTCTATATCCTTCATGGCAAATGCTTCAATGCATAGGACTTCTTCATACACCAACTTGCTGCATCAGGCTCTGATCTGTTTGGTTTGAAGTTCTACGCCCCTTGGGTCATGCGGCTGATCAAACTTCACTCTGCTATCTCGTATCAGCCCTCAGCCCACAACCATCGGATCTTCTTGCCTGATGTGGATACCTCTGCTGAAGCCATCTATCCTGAGCCTGCCAAGCAACCTCTAAGTCTTCAGAATGCAGAACACTAGAGCTTCACTCAAAACATTGAAGGAGTTGAAGCAGTCTCTCGAGTGTATCCTTTGGCTGGCACTACACGTGCACCACGCCCTGCTTCCACTGAAGCCACTGACAGCACAACTGCTCCAAGACCCAAGAAGCGCTCTCGCGTTCTCAATGACCGAGAACTTCTTGTGGCTCTTCATCAGAAACAGGATCGACATCATGACTGGCTCAAGCGATAGATGAAAAGCCTCTTGGTGGATGTCAATCGCATTCGAAATCTTGCCACCAAGAATGCTTTCGTTGCCCATGAAACCTGTCGACGCACATGGAAAGGACTCACGATGATGTGTTCTGAAGTTGATCTTCAAGAGGATGGCTTCACAGAGCGATTCAAGTTTGACTCCACACCTCCTCGAAGGGCTGTGCTGCGAGGCACTCCATCACTTGAAGACTCTGAGTTCTCTTCCTCTGCTGCAATAGTGACTGCCAGAGTTATCGAGGATGAAGACGATGCTACCTCACCGCCACCTTCTTCAGCACCGCCAAACACCACCAACGACCCTGCTGCTCATGGGAACGAGTAGATACTCTATGTCTTCAAACCTTTTTGGTCCTTACTGACAAAAGGGGGAGAAGCATATGGGGTTGATAGTCTTCAAGCGGGTCCATATGGGCGGGTGCTTTATATTTTGCTATATTTTGCTTCGTGCTTACAACTCTCGTTTTGCTACATTTGGTTCTTTGAGTTGTAACACTTAAACTCGATGGTCGTCTGCTACTTATTTGCCAACTTGTTTTGCGATGATAAATTCCGCATGTGCGACGATAAATTCCGCACTTAGATCATTCTGCAGACGTCCATTTTTCATTATGCATGTCATTATCTTCATATACTTTCACATGCATAGTGGAATGTCATCATAAGGTGAAGTGGATCTCCACAAGTACAACCTGCCATGTGCATTTGCATTCCAAAAGAAAATTACTTATATGCACATCTTCAGGGGGAGCCCTTGCAACTTATGAAGACAATTCCTTATCCTTTAAAATTTCACAGATTATATTCCCCATTGAAAACTTCAACTAGTTTGTCATCAATCACCAAAAAGGGGGAGATTGTAAGTGCATCTAGTGCCACCCCTAGTTGGTTTTGGAGTATTGACAACAAACCTAGTTGAGGGACTAATGTGTTTGTGAGAATTGCAGGATAACACAGGTAGAAGTCCCTCATTGATTCAGTTTTCTTACCAGAGATGACCCCTAAAAATGTACGAAGACATTGCAGTCAATGGTGGTATATGAAGATATTCACATTGAAGACTATGACAAGAGAAGACACCACATGAAGCCTATGGAACTCGAAGACTTAGATCTTTCGTAGTTCTCTTTCATTTGTGTTGAGTCATAGGAACCACCATACTGTTAAGTGGGGTCCAAGAGAACTAGTCAGAACGATTGAAGTGATGCCTAAACAAAAAAACCTATGTCTTCAAGTGAAGACTATGAGCAAATCTTGTCCAGAGTCAGACAAGTCAGCTTTGCTTGTAGCCCAAGTAAAGTTGCCGTGTGGGTTTGAGATCTGACCGTTGAAACACGTGTCAGTTCCTTAGTGACCCAGGGTCATTTCGGACAAATCAGGTCGGGTTGCCAAGTGGCTATAAATAGCCCACCCCCTACAACCATAAACGGTTGGCTGCTCAGATTGAGAATACGGCTTTTGTTGTTTGAGATCAACCCACCTCGAAGCCTTTGAGAGAGAGAATTCCTTGCAAGGATAAAGCCCTAACCACCCAGAGCCAGAGAGAATTGGGCATCACTTAAGTCTTCTTGTCTGAGTGATCTGAAGACTTATTACACTTGAGGACTGTGCATCCTCCAGCCAGTTAGGCGTCGCGTTCTGAGCATCCAAGAGACATTGTGGATTGCCGGTGAACGAAGTCTGTGAAGGTTTGGGAGTCTACCTTGAAGACTTACCAGAGTGATTGGGCGAGGTCTGTGTGACCTTAGCTCAAGGAGAATACGGTGAGGACTGGGTGTCCTGAGCTGCGTGTTCAGGACTGGGTGTCTGGGACTGTGTGTCCTAAGGTTTAAATACCTAGCCGCTCCAACCAGACGTACAGTTGTCACAGCAACTGGAACTGGTCCAATAAATCATTGTCTTCAACGAGTCACTGGTTTCATCTTCACTTCCTTTTACTTACTGTTACTCATTGTGAAGTTATTGCATGTTTTCTCTATCTTTTGTCTTCACAACATGAATGTATGATCTGTTTGGCTTCATAATATCTTCCTACCTGATCCTTATTACACTGCAGCTATTTGTCACTGTGCTTTCACTCTATTGAATACTTGACCATGGCTTGCCTAGTGTAGTCTACCTTCCGCTGCATAGTAATAGGCATATCTCTACTGTTTGTCTTCATAACTTCCACGTTTTGAAGACTTTCATAAAAATCGCCTATTCACCCCCCTCTAGATCGATATAACGCACTTTCACGGACGTTGATGGATGCGGCAAGGACCATGATGGCGGAGTTCAAGTCTCCCTACAACTTTTGGGCCGAAGCCATCAACACCGCGTGCCATGCATCTAATCGGCTCTACCTCCGCAAACGCTTGAACAAGACTCCATATGAGATACTCACCGGTAACAAGCCCACCTCAAGTACTTTCGGGTGTTCGGGGTGTAAGTGTTTCATTTTCAAGAAAGGTGTCTGTTTGTCTAAATTTGAGGCTAGAGCTTATGAGGGCATATTTGTTGGTTATGCTACAAACTCTCATGCTTACCGTGTTCTCAATAAGTCCACGGGGCTTATTGAGGAAACATGTAACATGGAGTTTGATGAGAATAACGGCTCCCAATTGGAGCAAAGTGGTACTTGTGATGTAGGTGATGAAATTCCTCCTCAAGCCATAAGAAGAATGGGTGTTGGTCTTATCCTACCCATTGAGGAACCCCTTGTGGCCGAAGGAGAAGGACAATGTTCTACTCAAGTGGAACCTTCACCAACCCAAGACCCACACGCTTCCGAAGAACAAAGTGAGGGCCCTCAACCTCATGAACAAGACCAAGGGCAAGATCAATCTCAAGATGGTGTTGTAACATCAAGTGATGCCCACGGTCAAGTTCCCTCCTCCGAGCAAGTTCAAGATCAAGAGCTTCCACGAGATCAAGAACAAGCTCAAGACGACGCTCAAGATGATCAAGTGACCACTCCTCGTCTCACCCCCGAGGAGGAATTGGAGCGTCGTGCCACCAAGGTTTCTTCCAAGCTCTCCACCAAGGATCATCTCATGACAAATGTGCTTGGAAGCTTAAGAAAGGGGGTAAGCACTCGTAGACAATTAGCAAACTATTGTGAACATCACGCGTTTGTCTCTTGTGTTGAACCCCACAAGGTCTATGAGGCGCTCGAAGATCCAGATTGGCTCAATGCCATGCATGAAGAACTCAACAACTTCTAGCGCAACAAAGTGTGGAGATTGGTGCCAAGACTGACCGTGAAGCACAATGTCATTGGAACCAAGTGGATATTTAAGAACAAGCAAGATGCTCATGGGATTATCATTCGCAACAAGGCTCGTTTGGTAGCACAAGGCTACTCCCAAGTCGAGGGTATCGACTACGGTGAAACCTTTGCTCCCGTTGCTCGTCTTGAATCCATTCGCATGTTGATTGCATATGCTTCTCATCATAACTTTAAGTTACAACAAATGGATGTGAAGAGTGCTTTTCTTAATGGTCCTATTAATGAATTGGTTTATGTCAAGCAACCCCCCGGGTTCGAGGATCCCTACTTTCCCGATCATGTGTATCAACTCGATAAGGCGCTCTATGGCCTTAAACAAGCCACACGTGCGTGGTATGACCACCTTACCGAGTTGTTACAAGATCGTGGTTTTGAAGTTGGGCTAATCGACCCCACTCTTTTTACTAAGAAGGTCAAAGGGGAGTTGTTTGTGTGCCAATTATATGTTCATGATATTATCTTTGGTTCCCCTAACAAAGCTTTCAATGAGGAATTTGCCGCCCTCATGACCTCAAAGTTCGAGATGTCTTCCATGGGAGAGTTGAAGTTCTTTCTCGGGTTCGAAGTGAAGCAAAGGAGAGAAGGAACTTTCATCAACCAAGCCAAATACACTCAAGACATGCTTAAGAGATTCAAGCTAAGTGATGTCAAGCCGGCGTCCACTCCCATGCCCACCAAGTGCCAACTTGACATTGATCCCAATGGTAAAGCGGTGGATCAAAAGGTATATATCTCCATGATTGGCTCCTTGCTTTACCTTTGTGCATCTAGACCGGATATCATGTTGAGTGTGGCAATTTGTGCATGGTTTCAAGCCGCACCTAAGGAAAGTCACTATGTGGCGGTCAAACGAATCTTTCGATATTTGGCTCATACCCCAAACTTTGGCTTATGGTATCCAAGAGGAGCAAATTTCAAGCTTGTAGGTTATTCGGACTCGGATTGGGCAGTAGACAAAGTGGATAGGAAGTCCACTTCCGGAGGGTGCCAGTTTCTTGGTTGTTCTTTGGTAAGTTGGTCTTCCAAGAAGCAAAGTTGTGTGTCTCTCTCGTCCACGGAAGCGGAGTATGTGGCTGCTGGTAGTTGTTGTGCACAACTTTTATGGATGAGGCAAACTTTAAAGGATTACGGTGTCACTTGTGACAAAGTGCCTCTTTGGTGTGACAATGAAAGTGCCATCAAGATTTCCCTCAACTCGGTGCAACACTTCAAGACAAAGCATATTGATATTAGGTATCACTTCATCTGGGATCACATTAGGCAAGGGGAGATCGAGCTCAACTATGTCAACACTCATGATAACCTTGTAGATATCTTCACGAAGCCTTTGGATGAAGCAAGATTTTGCGAGTTAAGGCATGAGCTAAATATCATTGATTCGAGCAATGTGACTTGAACCCTTGCACACTCCACCTCACTCAACTTGTTGTCTAGTTTAGGTGTAGGCATGGACATAGGGGGAGTGTTGTTCTCTCAATGAACTTTCCCTCCCCCCATAATGCATAAACTAACCAAACTGTTTCACATTAGCCATTTTTATGGTACTTGTGCTTCAAAGATGAGTGTTGGTCATGGGCCCAAGGTTAAAATCTTCGCAGCGCCATACCTCTGAACTCAAACATAGGTGGCCTCGGCCATCGTGCTCTCTTAGAGAGGTGTGTGTCTTCTTTCTTTTTGTCATTTTTGGGTGTGTGTGTGTCCTCTTCTTGTCTCATTTTTTCTCTGTTCTTGTGTTCTGCCCAGTTTGGTCGGACCTTTTTGCGGCAGAGCGGTACTACCGCTGCGGGGCGGGCGACTGGGGGGTTATGTTGGGCAGGGGGAGTTGCTTCTCCCCCATACCCATTCGCCCCCACTCGTCTTATTCGTTGCTCCTGCAACCTCTCGCCACAGGAGGGGCCCGGCCGGCCGCCGTTTTCGTGCCATCCCTCTCTATTTCCTCCGGTGGAGTCGATCCCCACCACGTCCTCTTGCCATGGATGCCGGTATTGCCCCCGTTCCCGTTCTCTCTTTGCCTAGTTCTTGCATCTAGTTTTTAGGGGCAATAGGCATTGTTCTTCTCGTCTTTTGGCTAAGGCAATGCTTGAGTAGGATGGAGATGGCTTCTAGGCAATGTGGATTGAAGTTTGGTAGGTTTCTTTTTGAATTTGGCATCTGCGGTAGTGCCGGATCTGACCACGGTAGTAGGGAACCGCCGTTCCCCATCTGGCATGGTACTACCGCTCTCCTCGAGCGGTACTACCGCTCAAGCGGTACTGCCGCTCTTGTTGCACGGTACTACCGCTGGGGCAGTACTGCCGCTGGTGGTCGCGGTACTACCACTGTATACCCAGTTCCATCTTTTTCCTACCACGCTTTGATCCTTGTTGTTTTGTTTGGTGGCTTATGCTCTTTTTTTCGTGTGTTTCTTCTGGTCGTGTCTTTGGTTCCAGGTGATGATCTTCCTGAGCAGCAGGTCCGCCGTGTCAACCCCGGTCGTGCAACATCAAAGTGCTACCGCACTTCTGAGTCAGCAGGTGGTTCCTCTAGTACTCAACCGCCGCCAGCAGGCGCAACCTTAAGTGCTCCACCGCCACATCAAAAGTCGAAGAGATCTACCAACAAGCCAAAAGGAAAGACTGTGACTGAGATGACTGCCAAGGAGTTTTGGGCCAAGCGTCGCCGCAACCCCTATGAGGAAGACCAAGATCCCACTTTGGTCAACCGCCTGTTCTGGAACCGCTTTCAGTTTGCCATCTATTTTGATGTGATCAAGGCCAAGCAGAATCTCTATGTTGATGTACGCTCCATCGACACGGATGCTATGGAGAAGGACCCTGAGTACTTTGGGGAAGCCCTTCAGATGTGTTCTCAGCTGAACATTCTCAGGATCATGCAGTTCAACAAGGATTTTGATGCCGATTTGGTGGCTCAATTCTATGCCACCGCTCATCTTGGAACTAATGCTGACAGGACTCTGACTTGGATGACCAATGGCAAGTTGCTTTCCGTCAAGTGGAAGGCCTTCATGGAGTTACTTGAGGTGGAAGATCACGGGCTTGAGACTCCAGCTGGATTCCGCCCTCACCAAAATGCTACGTCCACTCACAAGTCAGCCCTTTGGCCCTACCGTACTATGAAGGTTCACCCGGTGACTAAGAAGAAAACCTATGAGTTGTCTGCCTATCTTGACATCCTTCATCGTGTCTTCCGTGAGACTCTCTTCCCTCGCATCGGGAATCTGGATATGGTCCACTCCTATCTCGTGGACATGCTTCTTTTCTGCCAACATGAGAAGGAAGCAAACACTGGCCAGATCCTAGACATTTCTCATGTTATGTGGTCTAAACTTCTCTCTGGCGTTTCTGAGCGCAAGTGCCCGATATATGGTCCATTCATCATGAGGCTCATTGACAAGGCCTGGGCACATGTCTATCCCAAGGAGATGTTGGAAACTGGAGAATTGGTTTCTCATGAGATCAAGTGTCTGAGGAAGAAGGACAATTGGGTCACCCTAGCGCCTAAACCCGGGGGTCCATCTACTGCTGTTGACATGGAGACCGGGGCTGCTACTGACATGGAGACCGGGGGTGGGGCTGCGGTCGATGATCGCGATGAGGACTTTGGGCCTTCTAGTGCAGAACCCTCTTGGGCGAAGAAGCTCAAACGCAAGATGAAGAAGCTCTTCTGCATGGAGTCTCATGGTTAGTACATGACTCATGTGGCTGAGAAGCAGGCCAGGAGGCGTCACAAGGAGGTCATGCATCAGCTGGGTGTGACCGTTGCTAGCAGTTCTGAGGGCCAGATTACTGAAGAGGAGGAATGGATTCACCAGCATTGCCCTTGGACCGATTCAGACGCCGAGCAGTTTCTGACCGACGACGGAGGTGCAGACGATCACGCTGAGATGTGATGTTCGAGATCCTCAGCTTGCCATCACCTGGAACCATAGCAACGCTCTTTGCCCTTTTGGTGTCTCGCTGCCAAAGGGGGAGAGAGTTTAGGGATTTGTGTTGTGTTGTTGCCGTGTTGCGAGTGTGTCTTTGTGGCTTGTGGTGTCTTGTGCTTTCTCGTTTTCTTGTTGTCTTTGCTTGGTTTGGTTTGGTGCCAGTGAGACCTAAGTTCTAGACATATGGTGTGAGACATATGCTTCCCTATCTTTTCCTTATTATCTATGTCTATTCAGTACTGTAGTATCTTAAGAGTTGCATGCTTATCCTGTTTTATACCCTGCTCTCATATATCCTGTGCTTAGAATTGTTGGACTATAAAATATAGGGGGAGTGTTGATCCAAATGTGTGTGTCTTGCATTCCCCACTAACTAGGTGCACACATTCAGGGGGAGCCCGTCTATATTTTGTAGTTCTAAGTATCCTTACATTTATGTCTTTTCCTTGTGCAAATCCCTAGTTGTCATCAATCCACCAAAAAGGGGGAGATTGTTGAGGCATATCTCTCTCGATGTGGTTTTGGAGATTGATGACAACGTGTTTGCGGACTAATCATGCGTTTTGAGCATTTCAGAGATTCATCCTTGGCACGAGACATTTTCTTCCCTTCGGAGTGTCATTCAAGACGGTGTAGCTCTTTCGTTTCTTTTTCGGTGGGATAGTTGCGTAGAGGGCACCGTACTATCAAGAGGGGGTCTGCTTTGGTATTGCTTGGGTGGAATCAACACATACACATCTGCTTCTCACCCTCTGAGCCCTTCCACTTCGATGGAGAGATCTTCCTTCTTCTTGTGGGTTTTGTCTGGTACCCAGCGGTAGTACCGCGGAGGGGTCACAAGCGGCAGTACCGCTCCGCAGCGGTAGTACCGCTGGTGACTCTGCAGCAGTACTACCACTAGCCTGCCAGGTCCCTACCGCGTCGATTCGAGGGGTCTTTTTCTCGTGTCGGGTTGAGAGGCACCTGCAGCGGCTGTAGGTGCAGTAGTACCGCTAAAGAGCGGTAGTACCGCCCTCCACTGCGGCAGTACCGTGCTGGGCCTGACCGGCAGTACCGCGCTGGGCCAGTCCCTCCTCTGTCTTCTTGCCCTCTCTGCTGGGCGGTAGTACCATAGGGGGGAGCGGTAGTACCGCTATGTCTAGTGGTAGTACCATTGCCCTCAGCAGTAGTACCGCCCTCTGCGGGGCTGTTTAGTGGGGCAACGGTTGGATTGTTGCCCCCACTATAAAAGGGGGTCCCCTTCTTCCCTGTTGACTCACCTCTTCCTCCTCAAGCTCCATTAATTCTCCAAGCTCCATTTTTGCCCGATCTCTCTCTCTAGCCAATCATACTTGTTGATTTGCTCGGGAGTGGTTGAGAAGGCCCCGATCTACACTTCTACCAAGAGAAATTTGATTCCACCACCAATCCCTAGCGGATCTTGTTACTCTTGGGTGTTTGAGCACCCTAGACGGTTGAGGTCGCCATAGAGCCATAGTCCATTGTAGTGAAGCTTCGTGGTGTTGTTGGGAGCCTCCGATTAAGTTGTGGAGTTTGCCCCAACCTTGTTTGTAGAGGTCCGATCGCCGCCTCCAAGGGCACCAATAGTGGAATCACGGCATCTCGCATTGTGTGAGGGTGTGAGGAGAATACGGTGGCCCTAGTGGATTCTTGGGGAGCATTGTGCCTCCACACCGCTCTAACGGAGACGTACTTCCCCTCAAAAGGAAGGAACTTCGGTAACACATCCTCGTCTTCACCGGGTCCACTCTTGGTTATCTCTTACCTTTACTTGTACAAGCTTACTAGTATTACTTCTCTTGCTTGCTTGCTTGTTCGTTGTTGTTGCATCATATAGGTTGCTCACCTAGTTGCACATCTAGACAACCTACTTTGATGCAAAATTTAATTTGGGTAAAGAAAAGTTAAAAATTGTTAGTTGCCTATTCACCCCCTCTAGTAAACCATTTCGATCCTTTAATCAAGGCCCGTTACGCCCTATCCGAATTAGGCCCAGTAGCATCATTTGGGCCACCCAATATGATTCCAACCTGTTTTCACTTCTGGCCCATGTATGGCCCATGACGTCTTTCGGCCCATATGAGGCCCTATGTAACTATTGGCCTATTAACGGCTCGTGGTGAAACTGGCCCGTAATGAACAGTGTATCACTTTACACCCATTAATGGCCCGTGGTGAAACTGGCCCGTAATGAACAGTGTATCACTTTATACCCATTAACGGCCCGTTATTCCGTTGGGCGTTTCCAGCCCATGTTATCTTTCGGCCTTCTCAGAGCCCATTTATTCTTGGGCTCATTTCCAGCATTCGTTTACTTACGGCCCGTTACTATCATTTTCTGCTTGTGGGCCAAATTTAGCCCGTGGTTACAGTCGGCCCGTTTGTGGTCCGTTAATACGTTGGGCCGTTTTCATAGCGTCATCAAATACGGCCTATTAACGATGGCCCGTTATGGTCGGCCCATGAATGGACGATTCCAACTCTAGCCCGTTTACGGCCATAATGCGGTCTGTTTGGCCCATGTTTGGCCAATCGATCATACGACCCGTATAAGGCCCATTGATGATACAACCCGCAGAAGGCCCATTGTTTCTACGGCCCGTAGAAGGCCCATTATTTCTACAACCCGTAGAAGGCCCACTATTTCTACGGCCAGTAGGAGGCCCAGTGTCACTACAGTAAATATTAGCCCATGGTTATTGTGGCCTAGTTTTAAAAAATAGGTTATTGCAGACACTAGCTAACCGCGGAAAAAGAACTGCAATGACTACAAGCAAACAAATAAACAAGACAACAAGGAAATAAATAAGCAAGCAACTAACCCTAGGCTATCACGGCTATTACACATATTACATCCACTGGCATCAAAGTTCGGCACCAGTGCAAATATAGGAAACAAAGCAACATATCATATACACTGGTTGTCAAAATTGGCGACCAGCGCAAATAAACGCCACAGCAAAACAAATCCATAACTGAAACCACTTCAGAAGATCTCAAGAAACAATATCCTGGGTACCCATAATGCTGGCAAGATGCTTAGCAAGCTTATTAACTTTCTCTTGTTTGGCACTTAAATCCTCCAGCGCTTGTTGTTGCACCAGAAAATATGCATCTGAATTCTGCATGGACTTCCTTAGTCCTTCAGCTTCCTATCGCAGCACATCTGATCGATGTCTTTCAACTTGAAGTTGAGACTCAAGAAGACGAACTAATTCAGGCAGTGAGTTCGAAGAGCTTGTGCCAGCAGTAGTGGCCAGTAACTCGAACACTACATCAAGACAGGACTTTTGGGTTCCCTCACTATCGTCAAGATAGTTTTTATCAGCTTTCTTGGAGACCAACAGGGATGTCTTACTATCTTGAACCTTATCTGCATTACTTCCTTTACCATTGGATAATGCGGTACTGTTCTCCAATATTTTGTCCGCATTCTAAAAGAGAAACAAGAAGACACATCATATGTTTACCATGTTGTATATGAAACTCATTTTGGTAAATGAGTTCAGTAGTAAAGTGGACAGGATAACAACATGAAACAAACATATATCTATGTACCATGGTCACTTTATGGTCTATATCATTCTAGTTTTTGTTGCCAAATCAAGATAGAGACACAGTTCAAATGATATTTGTTCAAGACAAAGCATAATAGACAGAATATAAGTGTGGGTAACTATAGAGAAATAACAACACTTGTAATGTGCATGACATGAGAACATAACTGTTTATTCAATTGAAACTGAAATCAACATAGAGCAGGTTACAACAGCAAACCAGTTAAAGAAATAGGTTTAAAACATACCTGTTGCGCCATTGGAGTTTCAATTCCATCCTTCAAATTTGAAAATAGTTGGTATGAGTAAATACAGTAATGCAAGAGCAAAGGAGTATGAACCATAGCTACAGAACCTGACCTGAGAACAAATCTTCTTCTCCTTTAAGTGTTGAGTTGGGATTCGGAGTGGTGGTCCTCATGCTTTGGGCACTGCAGTTCCCTTACTAACTGCTCGTGTTTGGGTGCTCTGTGGTGGAGATGGTGCTGTGTCAACTGGAACTGGGTTACTATCTGCCGGGGTTGGGGTTAGAAGGGGTGTAGCTGGTTCTCCGTCCAACTGGGTAGGGGTACAATCTGCGAGAGTCTGGGTTATGTGTGGTGGATCTGGTCCTTGGGCAAGTACAACGGTGGTTCTATCTGCATCAACTGGTAGCACTATCTTTTGTGAAGACCGTGTTGTTACTCCCTTAGATACTGCCATCACGCTCTCCAATTCAAATGGCTGATAAACAAGAAAAGTAATTGAAAGTATAGACATTGTATGATAGACAGGTGCAATGGATAGTGGGGAATAAAAGAGGGCATGAAATAATTCATATTTATGTTGTCTAACCAAACAGGATAGCATGACACAATTTCACATATATGATGGCTAACTAAACATGATAGCATGACACAATTTCACATTATGATGGCTAACTAAAAAAGATGGAAAGACATAGTTCAAAATATGAGACTATGTAAACAGGATGACATGACATACTATATAATGTGTTTATTAAATAGGTTGGCATGCCATAATTCACATACATTCACGGATAGAATGCCATAATTCAAAATATGATGACTGTAAACACTAAACAGGATGAGATGATATAACTATATGATGTCTTCATTAAATGGGTTGCCATGCCATAATTCAGATAGATGATGTGTATGTACTATGTAAACATGATGGCATGGTATAATTCAAATATATGATTTATATAGTAAGCAAGTAAGCAGATGGCAATCCATATATGATGTAAAAACTAAGCAATGCAAGACAACATGCATGACATGGGTAATATAACCCTGCCAAGTTTGAGCATAGACCTCAGGGGGCAAATAGGACTGGTCATCAGTCTCTGAATCCTCCTCTAAGGAGCTCTCTGTAACCAGCAAGATGTCTGCTTCAGCAGGTAGCATTGTCTACTCTGAATACCTTGTTTTCACTCCAGATACTGCCATCACTGCTTCAAATGGCTGATGCACAGGAAGAGTAGTTGAATATACAAACGTTATCGACAAATGGAACACATAATACAAAAAAATGATAGCATGATATAATTAACATACATGATGATTGGCTAAACAGCATGGCATTGCATAATTCACATATATAATGCCTTTGCAACAAGATAGCATTGTATAATTCACATATATAATGTCTTGCAACAAGATGGCAATGCATAATTCACATATATGGTAATTAGACACTGAACAGGTGGCATTCACACAAAGCATGTCTAAACTAATCAAATGACATAGCAATGCGAGACACCACACACACGATATGAGCAACATAACCCTGCCAAGTTAGAGCATACACCTCAGGGGGGGATAGGACTGGTCATTTGTCTCTGAATCCTCCTCTGAGGAGCTATCCGTAACCAGCGAGATATGTGCTTCGTCAGATAGCATAGTCTGCTCTGAAGACCTTGTTTTCACTCCAGAATTTTCCATCACCGTGTCAAATGGCTGATGCACACGAAGAGCAGTTGAATGTACTAACATTGTTGACAAATGTAATATGTAACGAAAAAAAGGATGGCCTGATATAATTTACATATAAGATGACTAGCTAAGCAGGATGGCATTGCAAAATTCACATATATGATGCTTGGCTAAACAAGATGGCGTTGCATAATTCACATAAATGATGAATAAACTAAACAGATGGCATTCACATAAAGGATGTCTAAACTAAGCAGATGACATATTTGATGTATAAAGTAAGCAATTCAAGACACCATATGCATGATATAACCAACATCAGCATGCCAAGTTAGAGCGAAGACCTCAGGGGGTAAATAGGAGTTGTCTTCTCCTTCTGAATCCCCCCTCAGAACAGATATCTTCCTCTCGATTACAATCCGAAATGCGTGGAGGGGTGGGGCTGCCTTTGCGCCTACCATGGAGCGACGTCTGCATGAAATTTTATTGCCACGCAAGGCTCGTCTCTTTTGCTCTACATGTTCAGTTCCATTGTTTACAATAACTGTCATGCATAGGAATAAAACATAGTGAGATTATGTAAGGAGTGCATGCAAAAATCCAGAGTGATGGTAGCAACCTGTGGATAGACCCAAAACCAATAATAGCAGGCAGATAATGGCTTCAGTTAAAAAATACAGATAATGGCTTCTTTACTGTTTGTTTTCCACCCAACATGAAACTCATAGTAGACACCGAAGATTAACCAGATAGTAGATAGATACCATTGATAGAGGCCACGATATGTACCCCACAACCATTTAAAAACTCAAGTTTGACCATTAGTTTGGAGCTGACTCGGAGTCTAATCGGCGAACAGGACTATAAAGTACCATGTAATATTAAGCGATGCATAACGTAAGCAGACACGAAAGAGTGCGACCTCTCTTGCGGACCCGTGTAGTCCTCGAGATCATCTGCTCAGTTGATGATGGTAATGCAGTTTTCATGGCTGCCAGCGGCGAGGAAGAAGGTCTGAGGCGGCGAAAGACAGTCTGGAGGCCAGATCCCTGCTGTGCTGGACCCTTCTGTCGTTGGAGCAGCTGAGCTGGGGTGGACGACGGTGCAGCAGGAGCGGGACAAACCACGCAAGGTTTTCTTTGACAACTATCTGTAAGAGAAGTAATTCTGTAAGGGCTCGTTTGAATTGGAGGATTCCAACAATGCAGGGATAGGAAATAGACAGGAATAGGATAGGAATGCACGTGCAAAACAGAGAATTTAAAAACACATGATTTCTGCCAATCTGGGTGTTTGATTCACAACAATTGGAAGATCACAGGATGCAAAGAAGCATGGTGAGATTAAGTCAAACCACAAGAAAATGTACGGTTATAATGCTATTATGCTACTATCTCTTAGTATTGTGCTTCATGAATAGGAATTTGAAAAGGAGGACAAGTGAAAATTAAAATTCCTACGTTTTTTCTTTCAAGGAGACACTAAAGGAACAAATCCATGTGCTCAGTGGACAATATATATAACATGTAGAGTAAAAAAGAGATGCAACAAGTGTACAACCTCTTTGGCGAAGCCATGTCGATCTCAGCATGATTGGGTTGGCCGGTGAGGATGCTCCGTCTGACTTTGCTGCCGGAGGAGGGGAAGAAGATCTTAGGCGTCTGGAGATGGAGCCCGAGGTACTGCTCCGCTGTGATGGAGGGTATCTTTGTTGGAGCAGCTCCAGTGAGTTGTATGACGCCGAGGCTGAAGCAGGACAAGAGAGACAACGAACAAAGTTAACCTAAGTGGAATTCTAATAGAATCTCCAATACAGGACGTAAAATACATAACCACAAAGTGCTAGATGTAAAATACATCAGCCGCTCATCTCTGAACTTAACTGTCGAAACTGAACTTAACTGTCGAAACTGAACTTAACTATCGAAACTGAATTTTGCTGTCAAAACTGAATTTTGCTGTCGAAACTGAATTTTGCTGTCGAAACTGAACGCACTAGCAAGGTGAGGCTACACGTCGGTCGACTGACTTTTTCATCTTTGGTCAGTCGATTTTGCAGCCGTTGGATACGAAATCAAGGGCCTATGGTTCATCTTCAACCTCCACCCCCCTGAGCCGCCAGCCACCACCGGCCAAACAGCAGCCCCCCGCCGCTCGCGGCCGGCGGTGTGCCGCCCCGCCCGCCCCGAAAACACTCCCCACCGCCGGTCCGCCGCTGCCCCGGCCATCCCTCTAGGCCCCCCGTGCCGAGCTTTTTCTCCGGCGATCCCCACGCCACCGCCCCGCCAATGCCCCGCCACCGCCGGCGACCACCACCCCCATCCTGAACCCTAAGATAGATAGTGGAGTACCTCTCCGACGAGCCCCCCTCCCCGCTGCAGCTGGTTCTTCCTTCACCCCGGCGAGCCCCCCACCCCCTGAAAATCGACTGACCCAAAAGTCGATTCAGTCGACTGAAGTGTAGCTAAATCGGAGCTACATGGCAAGCAAGAGCAAGAGTGTCGGTGTCAAAACCGGCGGATCTCGGGTAGGGGGTCCCGAACTATGCGTCTAGGCCAGATGGTAACAGGAGGCAGGGAACACAATGTTTTACCCAGGTTCGGGCCCTCTTGATGGAGGTAAAACCCTACGTCCTGCTTGATTAATATTGATGATATGGGTAGTATAAGAGTAGATCTACCATGAGATCGGAGAGGCTAAACCCTAGAAGCTAGCCTATGGTCTGATTGTATGTTGTGGTTGTTGTCCCCTATGGACTAAAACCCTTCGGTTTATATAGACACCGGAGAGGGTTAGGGTTACACAAGGTCGGTTACAAAGGAGGAGATATCCATATCCGTATTGCCTAGCTTGCCTTCCACGCCAAGTAGAGTCCCACCCGGACATGAGACGAAGTCTTAAATCTTATAGTCTAATAGTCCGGCCAATGGAGATAGTCCGGCTGTCCGGAGACCCCCTAATCCAGGACTCCCTCAGTAGCCCCTGAACCAGGCTTCAATGACGATGAGTCCGGCGCGCAGTATTGTCTTCGGCATTGCAAGGCGGGTTCCTTCTCTGAATACATCACAGAAGAATTTGAATACGAGGATAGTGTCCGGTCCTGCAAAATAAGTTCCACATACCACCGTAGATAGAATAATATTTTCGCAAATCTAATTTGCTGACTTGTTTTGACAGTATGACGTTATGTCATGGCCCGGTGATTATTCGAACCGTTTCCTTTAACTAGCCCCGCACATAACGCGATACAGTTTTTCGACACGTCTTGTCAAAGCAGAGATCGTGTCCCCTTATTACGGGATTCTCATCAATACGGGCGTGAGTAACCCAACCGCGCCATCAATTACGGCGTTTGGGGGATAAGCGAGTTTTACCAGGCAAGTGGGGACGCTTAGTTTCGTCTGCCCATATAAAGGGATAAGGATTCACCTTTCTATCCACGCCTTCTTCTTCCTTCGCTCATCCGTTTTCGCACACTCAAGCTCTAGCGCCCAAGTCCGCACTTCCCACCTCAACCTTCTCCAACCATGTCCGGAGCAGGAGGCATGTGGATGGTCTCCTCCGTCACGGATGGATACATTAAGAAGCTGAGGAGAGCCGGATACCTGCCCGACGACATCGGGGCACCGGCTCCCAAATGAGGGGCAGCTCATCCCCACCCCTAGGCCCCATGAGAGGGTAGTGTTCACCCATTTCCTCCGCGGACTAGGATTCCCTCTCCATCCATTCGTCCGGGGGCTCATGTTCTATTATGGCCTGGATTTCCATGATCTGGCCCCGAACTTCATCCTCAATATCGTCGTGTGCGAGGCCTTCCTCCACATCAAGCCCCACTTCGGCTTATGGTTGAAGACCTTCAATGTCAAGCCAAAGGTTGTGGGCGGCCGCCAGGCGGAGTGCGGAGGCACCATGGTGGGCAAGATGCCCAACGTAACATGGCTCGAGGGCTCCTTTGTGAAACCATAAAGGGGTGGCAATCGGGGTGGTTCTACATCACCGAGCCGCGCGACCCTGCATGGGCAGCGGCCCCCGAGTTCCGATCTGGCATCCCCACGCGGCTCACCTCCTGGAAAGAGAAGGGCCTGTCCTGGGGTAGTTTGGGAGAGCTGACCGGACTCCAAACATGTATTCAAAACATGGTGAACAAGAAGCTCAAACTTGTCAACGTGGTCCAGGTCATGCTCCACCGCCGGATCCTCCCGTGGCAACAACGGGAGTTCAACTTGTGGGAGTTCGACCTGGCGCAGCACCGAACTCTGAACAGGCTCTTCAACACAACTCATGAAGATGCCTGGAGGGTGCTGTTCAAAAGCGCCGAGGTCCCCCCTCCCATTACTGAGGATCACGGATTCAACGCGAAGCGCCAAGCCAGTGCGGTAAGCTGCTTTACCTTTCACAGGATACTTATTTTTTATAGATTGACTCCATGCGGGATCTAAACTCCCGTATCTTTGACAGGACTGGCAGGAGACGGCCGGACAGATCGACTGTCCGGCTCCTTTGCCTGAAGGCCTAGCAGACGCTCTTCTGATGAAGATGCTGACTCCGGCCCCTTATACGATGCCGGAGAAGACCAAGAAGGCCAAGGGAACCCGAAAGAGTTCCCGATGCCAGGCGTCGTCGGACTCACCGTCCGATGACTCTGCGGCGCACTCTTCCCTCGAAGACGAGGAAGAAGAAGAAGATGCTCCCCCACTGGCTGGGGGAGATAAGAAAAGGAAGGCCGCCCCAACTGGGGGGCCCGAAGGGTCCAAGAAGGGAAGGACTCTCCTTCCGGACAGTTCCACCGCCGCCGACAAAGGCGAAGACGAGTGGTTGCCCAGGGCCAAGCCCCCGGGGAGATCGTAAGTATTCGGATACCAGAGTAACTAATATCATTCCTTTGTCGCACCACTTTCCCTAACGCCGAACATAATTATGCAGGCCGCCACGAGCCAGTATCGATGTATCATCGGATGACTTCCTGGGCTCGTCAGACATGGACATCGATCTAGTCCCGACCGCCACCTCCCCTCATCCTGCCAACGACGCCGAGGTGCTGTCTCAAGAGGCACCAGATCGAGGGGAGACAGTCCCGGAGGCGCCCCAAGGCGACCTTCCGGACTCCGGGAGCCAAGGGGACGGGGCCCCTGAGAGCTCCAAGTTCGGCCCTCAGCCGAACACCGCGCCGGAACCTCCAGTGGTTCCGGGCTCGGGCAGGCGGCCTCCTTCTAAGAGGGGCAAGACGCCTGTGCCGGTGACCTCTGTCCATCCAGAGGCGCCGGACAATCTGCTGGAAGTGCTTCGCAGCGCTTCCATCGACGAGGAGCACCGTACTATTATGAGTGCGGTGGTCCAGAAGGTTCAGTCCGCCAAGAGCGGGTTGACTGAAGCCTGTGCCAGCCTTCTAACAGCTTTGAGGTAAGTGTTTTAAAATGTAGTAGAAATATTACCGCATAGACAGTAGCCCCTGATGCTCTGTTCGGTGTTCATAAAGAAAAGCCGAACAGAGGATCAAATAATATCGCAGGAGTCTAATATAAGTATGTCAATATGCATATGCAGGCTTTGCTGCTGGCGTCCGCCGCACTGACTGCGGAGGTCGCCGTACTGAAGCAGGACCTCGAGGGGTCTAGGAAAGAGCTCGGCCTTGCCAAGAGGCAGCTCGAGGAGAACAAGGGTAAGTAATACCCTGTCTATAGATATGTATATATAAAAGAAGACACGATTGCAAAATGACAGGATCATCGTATATTTGCCAGGGGCCATGACCGAGGTGACGACCTGAAGCAAGCGCTAACCAAGGCCGAAGATAAAGCGGCCAAGGAGCGCACCGAGCGAGAGAAGCACGAGGCTCGGGTGGGCGAGGTGCAGCAAGAGCTCCAGGCTCTCGTGGCGAAGCACGAGGCGTTGGAGCTTGACTCAAAGACGCGAGAGTCTGAGCTTGCCGCGGTCCTCGAGAGCGTAAAAAGTGCCAAGGCCGAAGCCCAAAAGGCCCTCCAGGAGATCGACGCGATGAAGAAGATAGCGACAGGTAAGGCTTTCTATATGCAAAGCAAGCATGTAAAAGTAAATTACCGATTACTTACCCGAATCCGGAGCTCTCCAGTAGCATTCACAGATTTTCCCCGCAGCATGTCCGCCGCCGCACAATTTTACCAGGCCGAGGATGGAAGCTCAACAGAGAAGCTGTTCTGGTCTCAGTATGCTGAGGCCGAACACCTGGTGCCAATGAGCGACCAGCTGAAGCAGATGGTCGAGCTACATAAGGCGGCCAATTGGGCCATGAAGAGCTTTATAGTCGGGTTGTGGCCTGGCGACGCCCTTCCAAACAGCTTCTTCGGCCTGGTGAGGCGGCTTGTGGATGCCTGCCCGCGGCTAGAGGTCGTCAAGCAATCTGTCTGCATTGAAGGTGCACGCCGGGCTTTCGCCCATTTGAAATTGCAGTGGGTCAAGCTAGACGCCGTGAAGCTTATCTAGGAGGGGCCGCCAGAGGGCAAGGAGCACCGCCACCCCGAGATGTACTACGAGGGTGTTCTGCCGGGTGCCCGTCTCATAGCGGACGAGTGTTCAAAAGATGTAATTTTTGAGTGAGAGTTGCTCGTTTTATCCTGTATTTATGAAAACTTGTTTCATATGCGCTATGCAACGCTTGTTTGAATTTAAAATATTACCTTCTGTTTGGCTGTTTAGCCAATCTAAGAGATGGCTAGTCCTCGGCTTCTGCCCCCATGCCATGAGTGCTAGGGTGTTCGGGATAAACCTGAGCACTCTTGTTCCCATGTTTGGGTCCTTCGAGGGAGGTGCTCAGCATAGCGAACAAGGCAACCGGACTAATAATGCATTACCACTCTCACTTAGCCATAGAATTCTATAATTTTAAATTTCAGCGAAGCCCTTGGTATTCAGAAGGCCGAATTTGGGGCGCGATACACGCCTTTAAGCCGGACAGGGCCGACCCCTCGCTCTAAGCGGCATAAGTCTTTAGGGACTCGAAAACCTCGCCGAACAGCGACCAGTCTCTCGCCTTATCATGACAGTCAGTTTTAGCTTTCTCTACTAAGGTGTTGAACCTAGAAGAACCGGGGCACAATTGCAGTAGTTCTCCTAGCGCTACCTTAGCCGATAGAGCGGAACGTAAGGTACCAAAACATAGGAGCCGGGCAAACCCAACATTTGACCAAAGACATGATTCGGAGCTGATGCATATAATGCTATAAGTTCAGAGTGCCGCACTTGTGAAAGTGTTTGGACTTTTCACACCGTATTGTGGGGTACGTAAGCCCCTAGTGTATTGGCCGTACCAAAGTGTACGATTGCAAGGCGTCATTAATGAACACATGGATATATATAACAAGAATGCAATAATAGTCATAATGTCATGCATTGTTTATTCAAAAATTGCGTTAAAGCGGAGTGATATAGATAGTGTGATAAGCAAAGAGTAGGACTATGTCCCTTCCAAGGGCAAGCTGAGGAATGATATTAAATTGAATATTTCGCTCGTTACTGTAATCCACCTTGGAATTCTGTGGTATGACGTAGCTGTCTGCCTCCTTGGTTGCTGCATCATGTGTTCGGCAATAGTGCTATCGGACAGTGTTTCCAGAGATTAAGGTCCTGAAAAAAGGAGAAATAACCAAACGGGAAGCCCCTAGTGCGGTTTAAGCCGTGTCTTGGGGCGTGCCCCAGTTGTGCCCCCTCCCCACCTGTGCCCATGGTATTTTTAATGCGTAATTATGTACGTGTGGCATGAGTTTCGCAGTTGGGCTGGGATTGGGGTGGCCGCCGTATTGCTACGCGAGCTCAGATCGCGCCAGGCGGTCTATTTGCCGATTTCTCCGAGCGCGCTTGAAGGTGTCCGGGCTTTGAAGCGCCGAACTGGTTGATTGCCTTGAGAGGCTGCTTTGCGCTTCTGCTGCGAGGGCCGCGGTGTGTTCCTCTGTTCGGAGAGAGCGCTCTGTGTTTCCATTGACTGTAATAACTCCGCGAGGTCCTAGCATCTTGAGCTTGAGGTATGCGTAATGCGGTACCGCATTGAATCTAGTAAATGTGGTTCGCCCGAGCAGCGCGTGATAACCACTGCGGAATGGGACTATATGGAAGATTAACTCTTCGCTTCGGAAGTTATCCGGGGATCTGAAGATGTCGGGACCCCGATTCCAAGTCACATCGATCTAGCTGGTAACACCTCATATCACTTTGCGGCCTCACGCACGGTATTCCCACGGGTGTCGCCTTACCCTGGCCCGGGACCGTTTGTGCATTTTGGCTCATGTATATGATTGTGTCGCTAGCATCCATATGACAGAGAACCCGGGCCGGCATGGCTAGTCGTGAACCCAAAGCGACACTAACCTATGGGGACAGGCATACATGATTCACATCGAGCATGTCGGTCAGCAGCGTGTGAATCCGGGCTGTAGCACTGGGCTAACAGGACTCCGGGGAACCCGGGCTGTAGCAGGCTAGGCAAGACTCCGGATGTCAATGCGTGACATTTGCCCGAAGGGACAGACACAGGAACGAAGTGAAACACATGCCGGCCAGTCAAGTGTCCTGAGTAGTAGTGCTGGGCTAGCAGGACTCCGGTGAACCGGGCTGTAGTGGACTAGTATGGCTCAAGGAAGCACTAGACTACATTTCCCCATAAGAGAGGCTACCAAGGACAAACAACTAGATTGTCGGATCCCACACATAGCAATACACATCACACGTACGCATAACATGCAAGTATGTGCTATACAACATGGCATCACAACATAACGCAACTCATATAGATAAAGGCCCAGAAGAGCCACATAGCATTAAATACAAACAGGGGTCACATGACCCATCATTCAGAGCATACAAGCAACGGAAGCATTACATGTCTGAGTACAAACAACTACAAAAGAAAAAGGCTAAGAAGCGTGACTATCTACAAGTCCCTCCCAAGGGTACAAAATTGTAGCTGAGGTAACAAGCTACTCGTCGAAGTCCAGGCGATACTACTAGTGAGACATATGTCTCACCTGCAAAACATAAATAAAGCAAACATGAGTACAAAGGTACTCAACAAGACTTACATCAGATCCTATCATACATGCATTTGTATCAACAAGGTAATGTGGGGTTTAGTTGCAGCAAGCCAGCTTTGACTCAGTGGCTATCCTGTTCTACGACAACGAGAAACTTCTTTGAGGTGAGGCAGCGCACACAAGTCCACTAATCACCACATCAATACAGTACTATGGATTCATCCTCGTCTTCTTACGAGAAGGCCATCCATAGCACTCACACTTGTCTTAAGCATTTTAGAGTATCCACTTCAAGTTGTCTATGTACCACGTAAGCATCCAAGAAGTCCATAACCGCGGACACGGCTATTCGAATAGATCATGATAACCCTGCAGGGGTGTACTTCTTCACACACGCTCTCACCACTTATCACCATGTACACGTCATGTACCTCGGCAACCTTCAAGCGGAAGCCTCGCGAGGGTGTCGGCCACGACCTGACTAACCACACAAGTCTTTCATCCAGGTTCATCGCCTATTTGGGTTCCATCCGCAAGGAGATCCGGCCGGGGTGTCGCTCACGGCCCCAAACGATGTGAGCAGGGTTCCCAAGCCCACCATCCGGGTGCCACTTGGTAGACTACTAACACTACCTACAAATACCAGAAACTAGTTGCGACTCCTGGACAGAGATCAAGTTGGCTAATAAGTTGAGAGGGGTCGAGTTACCGGAACCCAATGTGTGGTAGTATCGAGTCATTGGACAACATACATAGAACTCAGTGCTTAAGGACGGTTCTAGTGAGACAACCCACCATGTACTCCTACATGGCCTCTCACCGCTACCTTTACCAAATCGTGTTCACACACTTAACTCTCAACATCAGAACATAGCACTGTACTCCAATTCATTCCCAATGAATCAGACCTGACGCACTCTAAGCAACAGCAAGAATGGCATGGTAGGAACACAACAATGGCTTCAATCAACTCCTACACATGCTAGTGGGTTTCAACTAGTTACTGTGGAAATGACAGGTCATGCAGAGGAATGGGTTCAACTATCGCAGCACAAAGTAGCAGTTGAATCATTGTTGTCCTAATGCAATAAATGAGAGCAGGAGCGAGAGAGTAGGATTGTATCAGAATGAACAAGGGGGTTTGCTTGCCTGGTAGATCAACAGGGGGCAATGCTCCTCAGACAGGTACTCTGGAGCACTCTCCGGAGCAGGACCTATCGAGAAGGAACGGTGTCGGCAATCAAAACACAACCATATGCAACATTGTGATGCATGAACATGGCATGAGTATGTGATGTTGTTTGAGTTAATGCATCTAGCATTTATTTGCATGAAGTCCATTTGAACCAAAGTTTCAAATGCAACTCCAAAATAAGCCTTTATAAATGCCATTCATGTGTTTCCTCATATACAGCATGTATAAGTTTGTTTTTCATGCATGAAAATGGTACAGATGGATAGATTGAATTTTTCTGATCATTTTTCATATATAACTTGTTTCAATCTGAGCTACGGTTGAATTTCTATGAATTTTTGAAGTTTATATCATTTTCTGGAATTTCCTGATTTAATTAAAACCAGAAAAGAAATAACTGCGTCAGCACTGCGTCATGCTTGCGTCAGA